>NW_026020569.1:1800000-2225000 GCF_900185275.1 Solanum verrucosum
TGACCTAAATTCTAGAGACACATTTTAACTAAATTAAGGTTTTATTACCCCCTGAATTCATTTTTTTGTAATTTTGTACACCTTTTTGGTTTACGTGACATTCAAATATCTCCCACGCGCCTCAACTGCGTGGAGTCACGAAGTGTGCCACATAAGCCAAAAGGTGTACAATATTATATATAAAATGAGTTCAAGGAATAATAGAACCATAATTTAGTTAAGGTGTGTCTCTGTAATTTCGGTCATAATCTAGGGGTTACTTGTACTTCTCCCTATTTCTTAACAAGAGTACAAAGTTCATTTTGTGGAAAATAAATATGAACTAAGAGAGTACTTACAAACTCCAGACTCGAGAGTGTCATAATTTCTTTAATTATGATGGCGTTTAACTCCAACGTGGGTTGAGAAAATTAAGGTTATGAGAGAGCTTCCAATAAACTTTAAATTATGCTTCAAACAAAACACAATAAAGAAACAAACTTGATGATACGTATTCAGAGGATAGTAGGCCAGTAGGTATTGGATAACATACATATAGATAATTACAATGTATATTTCGATCTTTCTTTTTAGATCATATTGAGTTGACCCCAGTCCAACAATATAATAGATCATATATATATATATGATTTGTATAAACTATATACTACTGATATAAAATGATTATAATTTTTGTATATTTAATTAGAAAATATAATTGTTTTTAGTTGACCGGCAGAATGTGTAACTTACCCTAGGGAAACGATAAAAAAAAAGGAATAATTGTATATAATAGCAAACTATTAATTTAAATTAAATGTCATAACCACTGTTTGATTTAATTGTACCCCGTGGCAAACTGTTGCTATTTCGCCTCTCTCCCTGGTGAATCTCGCTCGCCACTCTCGGCAGTCTCTCCCTCGCCTCTCTCGCTTTTATACAAATGCAAATGTATAAAATGCGTTTGTGTTTGTATAAAGCGAGAGAAAATTGTATATTTACATATATTTTTGTTCCCCTCTCCCAGATCTCGCTCGCGACTCTCACTCGTCTCTCTCACTTTATACAAACACAAATGTATACATTGCGTTTGTGTTTGTATAAAACGAGAGAAAATTATATTTACAAATACATATATTTTCGTCCTATACACTTATGATTATACAAATACAGATCTTTCCCTGCCCAGTTTTCTTTTGTCTTTCTCTCTTTTCTCACTTTATACAAACACAAATTATACAATTGATTCCTTTATATATGTATATCGAAACAAATTATACAATTGCTTCTTTGTATATATGCATAGCGAAATATACATATTAATAGCCGTAGCAAACATAAAGTTTGCTATGGTGCGCAATTATACAAACTATAGCTATAGCATACAAATATAATTTTTGTGTTTGTTATATGTGAAAGTTGCTCTAAAAAAACAACAATTAGTCAAGGGCTCACAATTCATTGAGTTCTTAGTCCACTATTGCAACCCATTTATTAAGAGTTTTTCATTGTTGAAGAAACGTGAGTGTGGGTTGTCTATTCCATATTGGGCTTTAAAAGTCAGTTGAGCCCAATCCGTCTTGTATGTAAGAAATTACTAACAAAATGTTAAGGTAGAGGTCTACCGTCTACACAGATGACAGATCTTACTTTTATTTTGTTAAGGTAGAGACATTGTTACCAATACAGTAACGAAAAAGCCTTCTTTTTTAAACTCCAAATTTCGAATAATTTCTTCTTACTTTGCCGATGCATGTGAAGAATCCATTACTAAATTTCAAAACCTTTGAAGAGGTTATTTTGTACTACGGATAAAGATAATAATTTTGAAATTAAATCCTAAATTAATTTATTTTATGTTTGATTGAATTATTTAATTGCAGTATAATATAAGGAGCATGGAATAATAGTAAAAAAATGACATAAGAACAAGAAAGACGTAAACTGCCAAAGTTTTCTTGTCATTTTGCTGAGTGAATATTCAATCTTTATTAAACGCTTAAACTAAACACGTGAATTTATTTTAAAATGGGATATTTTTTTAAAAAAAAAAAAGAATATTGAAGAAACAAACAAACGAATGATAGAGTGACATTTAAAATAGAAACCTAGGCAGCCAATTATTATGGGCCACAAATGTAGGCATGTGGACCAATTTAATAATAAGATGGAGAGACGGCCCATGCTTTCCATCGCTCATTTTTTCCGAATAACTCCAACTTACCATTGATTCTCAACTATCAATTTCCATTTTGTTTTAGCTGACTTCAGCAACTTGTAACATAACAACTGCTTAAGTTTCAAATAACTACTTTTTTCTTGTATTGTTTGCCAAAATTCTGCATTTATTTTGCTCAAATATATATGCTGAAATAACAAGACTAAAGTTATCTTTTGTTTTTTGGACAATTATTTAGTAAATGAATCTTTTTTTTCTTTTCTTTTTTTTATAATTTATGGACTTTTCACACCACAATACACAAAATAAATTTAAAAAAACTTAAAATCTTACCAACAAAATGTTAAACGACAATCTAATTTTGTCGGTTCCAAGGAACATCAGACAGGGACTTTGAAGGAATTGAACTAGGATGTGAAATGGGACACGTGGCCCAATCAACTACTGCACAATAATTGGTTGAAAACTGAAATGACGTGTCACAAAAAGACCAGAATGTGCCCTACAAATGACGATATACGTGTCAATTTATTAGTAGAGATAATATAATGTACTTCCTCCGTCCACAATTGTTTGTCAGGGTAAGGTCATGCACACCCCTCAAGGAAAATTTAATACAAGGTGTAATTTGACTAATATAACCCTTCTATACAATACTAAAAGTCCACATAACTTTTCAATTGAACTACACTATCATTAAGGGCAGAATTGGAAAAAAGTGACTAATTATTTCTTGATAGTTTAAATTGACAATTAATCTTGGACATCTATTTTTAGTATACCTGCCAAATAGTTGTGGACGGAGGGAGTATGGGCCTACTTGTGACGTTTCCGTTGAGCTGTTAAGGAATCCAACAAAGAAGGAAGGTGGGCTCATTGTTCTGTGGGCCTGTAGGACAGCCCAATGCTGTCGTCTCAGGGTTTGTTACTCATCATTATCACTTTCCTCATGCTTCCTCTTTTTTTTTACCTTTTATATATATATATATATGTTTTGTTTTCTTTCCCAATACTTATATTTATTTGGCCTCTCTGGAGTATTTATTTTAAAAGGTGGTTTCTTTTTTTATTACAATTGTATTTACGACTTTTTAAGATAATACTAAATGAGTGCGATATGAGAAATCAATTCCCTTTAAATAGATTTTATCAAACGTCTATTAGGATTAAGTCAATCATACAAAATATGTCATTTTCTCAATTGAAATATGTTAAGGTTTTATGATTTATTGAAATTTGCAAATTTGTGCAGACTATAAAAACTCAATTATCATTGTATATTCATAATCAAAACACATAAACTTCAAATAGTGTAGAACATCTTTTTTTTTTCATCCGATGTCTTGATATTAGTAGTTGGAATGAAAAGTCAAATTTACCACAAAAAGAAATAAAAAAGACCAAAGACAAATGACGTAAATTCGCAGAATATAATGCTGCTTTGTCTCTCTTCTATTGTCTTTTCCTTCCTTTTAAAATGGAGCAAAAATCGTATATTATGGAAACTTATGTATTCTTGTTTCCATGTTCCCTTCTCTGACATTTAAAAAAAATATAAAAAATATTTATATTTAAAGTCATATTGGAGCAACAAGAATCAACCAATTCAAATAATTAACATGTGGAGAAAAAATTAAAAAATATTTTAGAATTGAATATATCAAAGAAGATTGAAATTATCAACTTTTGATCTTATTTTTTTTTTTTTGTAAAAACTCAAACATTATCACATATTTGATCAAGTAAAATTCAACCCACCTATATATTTTCTTTTCCAAAGAGGACAGAGATTCAAAATGTTGATAATTGAGAAACAAAAATATTAAATTGAGGAATATAAATCATAAAAGTAGGAATTTGACCAAATTATTGAGTGACAGAGTGAGAACTAAACAATAAAATAAAGAATATATATGGTATATTTTGGTAAATTCACAACTTAATGCCACATAATCCATGACTTAATGATGTATGATAAATCTATCCGAAAAACCTGATTATTCTGAAAGCGCGTATCTCACTTACAAATTAATTAATCGATTAAGCGAATAATTTAATTTTGAAAGTTACAAATAAAATATACTAAGTTGGAAACAAATAATTAAATAGACCAAGTACTATTCTTCTATGTAATTAATAAATACTGAAAATCGAAAGTTCTTCTTCTTTCCTGAACAATTCATTATTAATAGATAGTATTTTATATGTTATCATTCTAATTGGCCTTTTAGAAATATTAATTTTGAATGGACGGTAGACTTTCAACTCTCTCATAGAGGGTATAATATTATGAAAAACTCTGACCATTTAAACAAAAAATATTTAAGGCAATTTTTTGAGTAGCCAAAAGATATAAAGTGTAACACATATATTTCTGTTAATCTAGTTATTTCTTACAATACTGAGTATTCAATTAGTACTAGCCAACACTTTGAACTTTGACTGCAATGTGTCGGTATATTACTATACGTTCGGATGGATGCAACTCAACTCAAACGATTGTTTGAAGTTAAGTAGAAATTATCTTGACGGTTCATCTAAAATAGTTAATGATAGATGGACTTGGTATGAGTCATGATTGATCACCAAGAATTTAATTTAAATTATATCATAATTTTGGAACAAATTGACAACTCCTAGTCCACATAAATTTCACCAACATATTTTACTTCCAAATTGATCTAAAGGACTCCAAATTTGATATTTTACAATTATTCAAAAAAATGAAATAAAAAAGAAACTCAATGATCAAGAATAAAATATCTGCAGAAGACCATTTGCATTGGGATCGCAATAAATATTCCTCCAACTGATTAAAAAAAAAACCTATTTGAATTTGAATTTTTTATTGCCTATAAGCACAAAATAGTTGAATTTTCAAGCTTAGGGTCCTAGACTCCTAATTTTATACATATCCTAGTTTAATCAATGTGATTTAAGTACTTAACAACTTGAAGCACGAAAAAAAATTATATCAAGACTGCTTAAAAGTTGTGACGTGTTGTACGTGTGCAGTCCGTGACGGAAAAATTACAGCTTAGTGCTACATGTACGAATGAACCAAATATTTTCAATAAAACCTAAATCCAATATCTATATCTATGAGCTAGCCATCGATAAATGGACATTTTTTTACCGCAATTTTCCCCCCTTGGGCATAGACTTTTTTCCATTAGGCTCCTGTAAGAGAGGGTATGAGAAGGGTCCCCTCTCCCTTGTCAAGGATTGATCGATAATATATGAACCGAAACATAAGCACATATAAAAAAAAATGTAATAAACTTTAAAATATTACTCTCTGAACTCATAATTTTATATTTTTACAAGTATATTGAATTCAGAATTTTACATATACTTGAAATTAACGAAGAAAGCTATCATGTTACTATCACGAGTTCGTAATTTGGTCCTATCTTCCTAATTTATTTGTACTTTTTTGCTTATGATGGGTCGACTAATCTAATAGAGCTAATATGGTCCCTATTGGGTCATTTTTTCCTGAAAAGTAGATATTCAGGATTTAATAAATGAGAAGTACTGTAAGTTGTATTTTTCTTCCTCAGATAAAAGCCATTTATTTTGAATTTTTACGGGTGTTTTTCACACTATCGTAGGATATTTATTTAAGTACTTTTAGGTAACTAATTAGAATATAATATTTCAAATGGGTTGCATACTTTTCTATGTTTAGAAGTTTAATTATAAAAATTATACATTCTTAGTGCACAAATATTAAATTCTTTTCGTAAATTTTCTTATCCTATGCTAAATATAGACATAAATGATATAATAAAAACAAAAGAATGTCAAATTGAAATATGGTTTTTGTGTAATCGATAAATAAAAAAAATAAAGGTCATTATCTAAAACGACTAATATCTAATTACAGACCATTGTACTGGAGTTTTAATAGATGAAGGAGAATCTGTCCTTTTTAAAAGTTCGAATATGTTAATTCAAATATTATTTCTGCAATAAAAAAATGATTAAATTTTAAAAATTGTGGTTATTTTCAAGTAGCAGTCGTAAAAAAATTCTATTTATGAATTTCTACGAGAAAAAAAGATTGTAATTAATTTGTAGATAAGTCATAAAATTGGGTTGGTAGCCTAACAGTTGGAATTACAAAGAGTTCATATACGAATCCTCCTGTGTAAAGTGATGCGATGATGAGCTAAGACTGTTAGATGGTGCAACCCAAAACTTCAACAAATGATGCAATTACAAACCAAATTATCTAACTAATACGTAATAAAATATGAATACTCCTAACTAACTCAGATTTTGAAAGCATCACAATAATATTTTTCTAATATAGACGCTTTTGATCTAGTATAAAACAAAAGTACATATCTCGATAAAAACTTCTTTATCCCTTATGAATCAACCACAAGTTTTATTAGTAGAAATAAGTAAAATGGAAAACAAAATTAGCACAATAGATGGTTTACATATTAACAAACCAATTAACTTATGTATTATTTCGAGTGGAGACAAATCTATACACAACAGATATGTAGTACTACTGCAAATGATCTAAAACAATATCTGAGAATAATAATTATAAGCACAATTCCTCTGTCCCAACTCCCACATTCAATTCTAATTTCTAATGCATTTTTCAAGTCACTACTAAATGTTTATCCAGCTCTCAAACATCAATAATTCCATAGACAATCGATGTCCACTGGGCCAGTTGAAGTGATATTGAAGTCATGATCTTCGTAACCCCTCAAACTTTGTTTTGATTCTGACCCATAATTGTTATCTATCAAAAGCCTCATTATCGAGTTATCTTGCATCAATCCAGAATCTCCATACTGGAAATTTTCCATGTACGCCATCGATTGGTTTGGTACATTTGAAGGGAAATCGACTGAAACAGGGGAACTCGATAGAGGAGCATGATAATGATCATAAGTTTGAGGTTTTTGATCCTCCACTGAATCGGAGAAACACGTCACATGTGAATTACATGTCTCACCACTACTTCTGGCTGTTGTTGTAATCTGAGTATTGTTGTTGTATGGTGACATGTCCATTAATGGTGGCAAATTTGAAGACCTCGAATTATCTGTTAAACTATCGCTTCTCGTGAGATTTGAGATTGCTATCTTTTTCCCTCCTGAATTCTTCTTGAAAATTCTACAAATCACACATTCGTTCTGCAAGAAAAATAGTACATAGAGATTAAATCCTGAATCCGGAAAACAGGGAATTGCGTGCTTAGTTATTTATACCTTGGCAGTTTTTGGGAGATTGTGGATAGAATATTTTCCATCTAATCTATATTCATGCATGACCCAATTAGTTTTTTCACCTCTAGGTGCTCTTCCTTTGTAGAAAACAAGAGTTTTCTTCATACCAACAAATGTTTTTGACTTGAATATTTCCTTATCTTTCCCTGTTGCCTTCCAATACCCTGCTTCTGTGGCTCTGTTTGTCCTCTGTCCTGTTGGATATTTCTTGTCCCTCATACAAAAGAAGTACCATTCTTTTTCACCCATTTTTGCCTTCCCTGAACAATATTTTTTTGAAAAAAAAAATCACAATCATCAAACATATAATTCAATAAAAAAAAACACAATTATGGGGCAAAAAAAAACTTACATGGCAAATCCCATGGTTCAACTTTGTTCAAATCCACCTCACCAATAGCTATAGCACAAAAGCTACTATCAAGAACCTTTGGGGCTAAATAGTGTGTAATAAGCTCTTCATCAGTCGGATGAAATCGAAAACCTGGAGGCAATTCCATTTCTTCTTCTTGACCACCAAATCCACACACACTTTCCATACTTTCTTGTTTAATTTTCAACAAATTCTAATAAACAAACAAATAAAAGAAGAAGAACCTTTTTGGATTCTTACAATTAATTTGATGATTGAAAACAATTGAAGAGGACAATTATTATATGAAGAAGTGAAAAAAATATGCACAAAAGGAGAGTGGGGCTAAGGGAAGAAAAGAAGAAAGTTTATAGTAGAAAGATTATTGGTATTCAGATAAAAGTGTAGCTAAGGAGGAACACCAGGTCTCTAAATACTAGTTGTTAGCACACAAATAATTTCTAAAATCAACTTGAGTTCGGCAGTTTTTGGCTTTAGATTTATTTCTTTCATTCATTTTTACTCGTTCACATTAAATTTTGTACGTTCATAAATAATAATTGACATAAATATTTTATCATAATATCTATATTAATTAATATTTAATATCAAATTTTATATAAAAAAAACAATTTGAGAAATATATAATTAATGCTAAGAGTGATTTATATATGTAATTAATGCTAACGATTTGTGAAAACTTATTTTTAAAAAGATTTGACAAATTAAAATGAACCGAGAAAATATTATTGAGTAAATAGTCGCTGTCGTTGTGAAGTTGACCAAAAGCAGCTCCTTATCTCTATTCTCTGCTTTCATATTTCAACTCCAATTTTAATGATTAATTAAATGATAAAATGGCGTAATCATATGTGTATGCTATTAGGTAACATTAGAAATTCAAACGGATTGGAAAATTGTTCAGTTAGTTGTCATTTGTTTAACCAATAAAATCTACTTTATAATTTTGCTTCAAACTCATGACACAATAATTTCGAAGTTTATCTTCTTGATGGAATAATTAAAATATTACTATACAAAATGATTTATGGTAAATAAAAACAAAATAGTTCTCCTTTACGAAATTGTCAAGAAAGTTCATTAATGTCAACTGTGATATTACTGCTCACACAGTCGCATAAAAGGTTCAATTAATTATACTACATGTTTAGGTACAGCTATAAATTTTACAAGACCAATCAATTATCATAAAAGTAAAAAGAAAAACAAAACATAGTTTGGTCCTTTACCAGGTTTAAATATTTTCTGTAATTAGCTTGTTGTGCTATATATTTGATCATATGGAAATTTTATCTTTTAAGACCAAAAAATTAAATTCAATCATATCATGCTGTACCATGCACATGGCTTACATCTGTCTCACACTCTTGTACTCTTTTATTATTTACTTTATGACAACAAAAACCTATAGTTCATAATACTCACGTATGCTCTTACCAGTTTCCATTGATTCTTTTTCTCTTTATTTACACTTAGATAAAATAATAGTATAATTTAAAAAGTCTTTGTGGGCGGTGTCGTATTTGAAAAAAAAACCTTTTCTTGAAAAATAAATATTTTGATTTTTTACTCATGTTCTGGTATTTGATAAGTAGGTAAAAGTATTATCGACAGTCGTATATATGGAGTGATTGATCAAAGGGGTGGGCATTAGGGGGTAGGGAGGAATGGTGAGCTTTGAACGTTATTATGTGTTGGGTAATGTTAATATTCTACCTATGGCAAGACCCACGAAGGCGGGGTGGCCCGGGTCAGAGTCATGATTGAACATGATGCTTGCTTGATGGACTTACTTAAGAAAAAAAATTACGTCTTTGCTATCAGCGATAGCTTTTGACATGGTCGTGAGCGCTTGATCCTAATACTACTATAAACTATTTTAAATATACTCTACTAATGATGTTTTGTTTTTCCTGAATTTTAAAGACTAATTTTTTGACAAATAATATTTTTTAAAATATTTTGACTAATCAATGTGAAAATTTGAAAATTATTTTCCTTTCATGCCAAACACACCCTAATTTTATCTTCAAGTCAGTGGTTTGATTATTTATTTTTTTCTTTTCCTTTATCACCTCTTTCTCTTCCTTTTGGTGTGCGGTTTGGCAAGAACTTTTGTCCGAATGCTACAAATTGTAGTAGTTCGTAAAAAGCGTATTTGAAACCCAAAAAATATAATAAAAGGAGCAATAGTTGGAGAGAGCCGTCAATTATATTCATTCACATGTAATCACGTTTCATTAGTACTGTTTGTGTATAAATTAATACAATATATACTGCAGTAGATTCAAGATTCCTTATTATCCATTGCTAGAGTTTCTTAATTAGTACTTCTTAACAGATAATTATCCCTAAATTAGTGTCTAATCCTCCTCACGTAATCACATAAGCGTGCGAATTAAAATACTTAAATGACCTACTTCCATGGTCACACCATCCCCCACCTCCACATAACGAATTGCTTCCCTATCAATCCATTCTGACTTTTCGCTTCTTTTCTTATAGTCAAGTGACTTTCACTCTTTCAAATCTATAATTATTATCAAAATTTTAATTGATTTTATGCACTTGTGAGCTACATTAGGAATGAAAAAAATTGTTCATGTGTGGACTTAATTGTCCTTTTCTTCGTCTAGTAAAGTCACCTTCAATGAGGACAATAATTGTTATTCTATCTTTATCGTGTGTAAGTACATTTTATAAAGAGTTCCACTCGAACTTTTTCTTTCTTTTAACTTTCTTTAATTAATATGGATAATCAAAAGTACTGGTCCACTGGTCCTTCACTTATCATCTCACATGACTCGAATTTCTAAGGTAAAAATTGAAGTTAAAAATGCTTAATCACTTAAGCCAACCTCTTTCGTCATCTAGCTACTATACAGTGTATTTTAATTGTTAATCATTAACCTATAAGATACTAATTAGAGAGCTTCGTGAATATAGTAATCCCCCCTTTTTATTAAAGTTGGTAATCTAAAAATTTAAGATGGTGATATTAAAGTGTATAATCATCTCATATAAAAATTTAAGTCGATACACATTTAAAAATATGTATAAAACAATATTGAGTGCAAAAATTACTAACTATTTATATTTTCTCTTCTCATCTGATTCATGCACGTAGGTGGTTTTACATCCTAATTATAAACTATATCAAATTAATCAATTACAAATATATAAACGTTAAGACTTCTACATCCTAATTCTAAAGTGTATACATTGCTCTTTATCATATATAGAGCATGTTTCTATTTACTTAGTGTCTTCTCCCTGTTACGGTTTTCATCTTATTAATTCGTGAATTAGTTCAACTTTTGTATGATTTGAAGACATGTTATTATATATCATCTAAAAAGTCTATGCAGCCAATACCAACGGAGAAACTACGTAACGACACCTTCCATTTTAGGAGATTGTTTGTTATTGGTGCCTTTCTCCAAATCGTAAAACTAAGCCTAACTTTAATTTGTTAAACTAATAATAATAACACAAATTTGACATTTGACTACAGACTTTCTTTCTGGTAAGATGGAAAAAATGTGGGCCATGTTTCATCAATACCGACAAGTAGCCAATAGGGGAAACACTCACGTGTCATCTTTTGATTCCAAAGAATGTCCAAATTATTGACGATAACAACATTATCTTCTCACAAAAAATAATAATATTTGGTTTAGATGACTAATTAAGTACTTAATTAATTAGATTAGATAAGACTAAGCAGCAAAAGTTGAAGGTGAACTCTTTGTTTCTCGTTTCCGATCATAACAATTCAACTAAATTTAGGATTGAATATTAATTAGTTTTGGCACAAGGTGTGTTAACTAATTATATAATTAATCTCAATTTTTGAGGGGTTGATTAAGATGTACTTAATTAATTAATACTTGGGAATTAAGTCGTGTAACATTAGGTAATGGATAAAGATTGAAATATGGTTCATTGTATGGAAATGAATGAGGAGGTGTAGATATTATATGAATGGATAGTAAATTCAAAGAATCGGTATAGATTAGGTCGTCTAAACTAATTAAGAGCAACAAACAAAAAAGAGGCAAAGCTAAGAATGAAATGTCCTTCTAAATTTAGAAACTTTCCTCTTTTTTTTTTTTGCTTTTGGCATCTCATATTCTTCTTAAAGTTGAAGCTGAATCAAGTGGCTATGGTACAGATACACTCCCTGTTGGATGAAACTAGCAGGCATCTAAAATGATAGTACTGTCCTTCATCCATATATTAGAAAGAAAGAACTTCCTTTTTTTCACTTTACAAAAATTGATCTTCTAGTAGTTAGGCTAGGAAAGAGCAAGAAAAAGAATCAGTAACTCAAGGTTAGGATAGATAGAAAGAATAACCTAGTATTTTTTGTCTCTGCTGAATTTAGAAACTGAGACCTTTAGGGTTCTCATTTACTTCATTGACTACCAAGCCACCCCTTGGGTGCCTAGCTAGTACAAATTTATTTCAGAATTACTCCCTTAGACCAAAACTATGACGACTAGTCATATGAATATACTTGAATGATTATAGGAAAATAATAGTATGATTAAACAAATTGATAGAGTATATATTTAAAGATTTTGAAAGTCATTGAGCTGATTTCGCAAAGATTACAAAGATAATATACTTAATCACTACTATGACAAGACTTTTATTCCCCAAGGAAAATTGAAAAAGAAAAGGCTACAAATTATTTTCAGAACTAGATATGGTAGATTGTGGTTGGTTAATCCTAACACCAACCAAAATGCAATGCTATGATCCTAATCTATTAAATAAATATAGTAAGTACCAATTAGTTTTGTTATTTTAATTTATTTTTCATTTGATATTATTTTCTAGTACGTTGTCCAACATTAGTTGTAGGAAGAAGTATGAAATAGGTCAATCTCTCTTATTGAGTCATGTAAAATTGCAGAATAACAAAAGAGTTCATTTATTCATGTTATTTATTGCTTAAATTATTTATATATAAATATTAGTTCTATATTACTTTAGTTAATACTAGTGATGATGAGGTCCTACTATCTAAGACTTCTTCAGAAAAATCTTTATCCACATAGCTATCTCGATAGTATCCTAAATCTATAGTATAATCTATTATCTATAGTATTATAACAGATTATATAGAAAAAAAAAGTAAAGATTATGAGGCCCCTTTGAAAATAAACAAATCAAAATATGCAAATTTGATGATTATTCATTTTATAATTAAATAATGTATCAAGGGGATTACTAATCATGTTGAAATTAATAATAATTCTTGAATTATTTACTTTTTATTTCATTTTTTTGATTAATTACATTAAAATTATGATATATATGGCTTACAATCTAATACATCCGTTTGACTTTAAATTGAATAAAATTATCATTGAACCTTTCTTATAAATAATATTGGAAAAAAATATATTTTACCCAAGGACACTTATATTTAGATTGTTATCTCACATTGAATGCATGTGATACAATACTATGCCAAAACTTTGGTTTAAAATATATAAAATACTATATCACTTATACATAAAATCAAAAAAACATTGAAACAACGATATAAATATTTCCGGTATATAATAAACACCAAATTTATTTATAATGATTCTAAACTACCCAACTCGTTGTTTTCAAGTTTTTGGTATGTAATATAATCTTTTCATTTATTGGTACAAGTTTTTGGATTATTACAATTTGGTCAGTTGTCGCTAGCGACACTTCCATTTCATGTATGCGGCAAACAGATTTCTAGCCTTTGAGTTGATTAATTATCTAAAATATAATTAAGAAGTGATCGAAAATTAATTAAATTAAAGATTAATTAAAAATTCAACTAGCTGAAAGTCTATTGGAAAAAACCTCTTTATCAGGGATACGATTTGCGTACATCCACCCTCCTTAAACTTCGCTTTTACATTGAATATGTTATTGTTGTTATAAAAGATTAATTAATTAAGAAGTGAGGATTTCTAGAGGTCCCAATATTTGGGACTAATGTTAGTTCAGTTAGGTAAGAATGAGCATCATATGCACGACAAGCTGGGCTTATAATGTCCAAACAGTGTATGCATGAACCACAGCCTACTATTTAGCAGTTTCCTATACTATGAAGTAACCACAGCTACTTTCCAAAATTATTAAAGAAAAATAAAAGGAGAGGAGAAAAAAGAAAAGATAATTACGTTTGTCTAATTTGTTTAGTAGCTAGGCTAAGCTATATATACTAGCTATGCCAAAGTATTTAATTAGTTATACCAACGTTTGATAAATAATACTATGGAAATTCGTCCAACTATTTAAAAATGGTGGCTTGAAGATAATAATTAGGAGTAATATTTGACTAAATATGGTAACATAAACTTAATTAATTTGACAAAATCAAAGTTCATCTTGCATTGATTCACATTGAATAGATGAAGCTTGGATTCAATCAAAGAGCTTGTAATTATGTATGTATTTTCGTTTACTTTTCCTAACATAGATCAGCCCGTCTGTAATAATTATTAATTAATTATCTGCTTTTAATTTAATATCCTCTCCTTTAGAAATATAATATTCGTGACACAATACTATGCCAAAACTTGGTTAATTTCCTGGCCATGCAATGGAATTTTTTTTATAAAAAATCCTAATTGTGATATTTTATTTTTATTTTCCTTAAAAATATGTTTTAATTACCTAGTGTAGAGGAAACGAGAAAAGAAATAGGAAAAACAAATCACTCTACCATGTAAAAGACTCTTATCGATCACCTTAAATTAATAGCCTATGAGCGAAATTATGATGAATTTATGTGATATTTCATTTGTTTTATACTCTTCATTTTCTTTTAGTTCTGGTTAATATATCATTTTAATTTTTAAGAGTCAAAGTATATTCCCTTTGATCAGTATTTTAACATGTATCTTTTCATCATATTAATATGTGAAGAAATTGTAACTTATTAGTATATTTTTTGAATTTTAAATATATATGGGGTGTGGTGTTGTTAAAAATTTTCATACAATCATCCAACATCAATTTTTTTTTATTTAAAATATATAATAAATCTAATTCAAGCTCCAAATATCAGACAGAAATTGCTTTTTGTAAAAAAGTTGACAAGTATAAAAGGGAAAGGCTGGTGTATAACATTAGAGTTTATCTTATGCAAAAAAACATTAAAGTTTATTGTTAAGGAACACCGAACACCTAAAAAACGTTGCAGTTTAAAAATTTATTTGCACCTGATACAAAATGAACCTTTTTCGTTTTACATATGCACTAGTTCTTCTGGAAAAAAAAAAGTCTATTTTCTTTTCCAATCCAAAAAGTCTAAAAACAGGAAACATTTTAAAACAACTTACTTTGACCTCTCGGAAAACACGATGCTCGTGCAACTCCTTGTTCAAAAGTCTAAATAAACTTGTATCCGTGTCTTCAATTTTTCTTCGTCAAAAATAATGGATCATAGTTTCATTTTACAAATATTATCGATAGAAAAGGTAAATAATCAGAAAAAGTAAGTTTAACCAATAATCATACATGTTTGCTCGACAAATAAGGCACGCTCAAATAATTAACCATCTTTAACAGACATTATTAACAGATATATTAGACGGTGCGATTTGCGTTGGAGGGTCTTGAGTGAAATAAAATGTATTTGATATTTTAAAATAGGAGTATATATTTTTAATGGTGAAGCCAACTTTTTGTTTTAGTTATTAGAAAACATTTCCAGAAAATACATGTTTTATCAACATTAAAAAATGATTTATTTTTTTCCTTATAACATCTCAACTCTAACTCCATGTTACTTCATCCAACTAACGCGTAGTCGTTATTAGAAATCTCTAATAGGAGTACAATAAATTCTCATCAGCAATCATGTTAGTTTTGCAGAAAATATTGACATATGGTGAAATTTCCGGGCAAGTGCACAATGGCAGTCTGTTACATAGAAAGTTGACATAACTGGTGCAAATTATGCTATAAAATTAAAATTCCTTTCGTTTCAATTTGTTTGTCTGATTTTTACTTAACTCATAATTTAAAAAAATAAAAAAAACTTTTGAATTTTGTAATTTAAACTAAAGATATGTTCATTAGAATGTCCTTTAATCTTGTAGTTATAAACATATCATATGATAAATTAGAACTAAGAATCGTCAAGAAAAACAAATTCTATGTAACATACTTAAACAATTTTATTTTTTAAAAAAGACAAATAATTGAAGGGAAAATTACGCAGTTAAGCAAACTTATACTACTGAATTACTCATCATAGCTATAGTTTGCTATAATTACCACTCGCGACTAACATTATACATTAATTACGTGGGTTTACTTCGAGTTTGTATAATTAGCCACGTTTGTATATGTATAATTCACCAGAATATACAAATACATATGTATAATATACAATTATCTAACCGATATACATATACAATTCACCTTTCTCCCACTCTCTGCCCTCTCTCTCTTGCCTCTCTCCTCCCTCTCCCAATCTCGCTCGCCTCTCTCCTTCCTCTCCCAATCTCGCTTGCCATATATACAAATACATATGCATAATATACAATTATCTAACCGACATACATATACAATTCACCTTTCTCCCACTCTTTGCCCTCTCTCTCCTAGTTTTGCTCGCCTCTCTCCTCCCTATAACATGTAGCTACGAATTGTAATTATCAAACTATAGCTATGGAGAGTAATTAAGCCATTTTTGAGTGGCTATATGTGAAAGTTCCTCATAATTGAAATGGCAGGAGTAGTGGGCCAATCTTCAAGCAAAAGATCCTTGTAGTGAACATCTGAACCTAAAATAAAGATAAAGCCCATGAGAAACAACAGGCCAGGCCCAATATTAGTTGATGAATCCGTAGAAGCACATCTATGGATGGGACTGTGGAAGATAAATGATCAAAAAGACAATAGCAAGCAGGAGTTTAAATCTTCACCGACAATCATCACTATGGAGCCAATGCAAAGATCTTCAATCCCTAAAGCAAATTCATGCTTTGATGATCATCAATGGCTTCAACTCCAATCGCATTGCTCTCAGGGAGCTCATATATGCTTCTGCTGTTACTTTCTCAGCATCTATTCACTATGCCCACAAGCTGTTTGCTCAAATTACTCAACCAGATCTCTTCATGTGGAACACCATACTTAGAGGCTCAGCTCAGAGTCACAGGCCTTCTCTTGCTGTTTCCGTTTATACCCAGATGGAAAAACGTTCCATACGTCCGGATAGTTATACTTTTCCGTTTCTACTCAAGGCATGTACCAAGCTTTCTTGGCTTGTTTCTGGCCTTACTGTACATGGGAAAATTGTGAAACATGGGTTTGAATCTAATAAATTTGCGAGGAATACCCTTATATATTTTCACGCTAATGTTGGAGATATAAGAATTGCAGGCCAACTTTTTGATGGTTCTGCTAAGAGGGACGTTGTTGCTTGGTCTGCTTTGACGGCTGGATATGCGAGAAGAGGCGAATTGGATGCGGCGAGGAGGCTTTTTGATGATATGCCGGTTAAAGACTTGGTTTCTTGGAATGTAATGATCACTGGGTATGTGAAGCAAGGGAAGATGGAGAATGCGAGGGAGATGTTTGATATTGTGCCAAAGAGGGATGTTGTGACTTGGAATGCCATGATTTCTGGATATGTGCTTTGTGGAGAAAATGAGAAGGCTTTGAAGATGTACGAAGAGATGAGAGGTGCAGGGGAATACCCTGATGAAGTCACCATGTTGCACCTTTTATCCGCTTGCACTGATTCAGCATTCTTGGATGTTGGCGAGCAGATACATCGATCAATTATTGATATGGGTGCAGGCGAGTTAAGCGTATTTCTTGGTAATGCACTTGTAGACATGTATGCTAGGTGTGGCAACATTAGGAAGGCACTTGAAGTGTTTCAAGGCATGAGAGAGAAGGACGTGTCGTCTTGGAACATAATTATATTAGGATTAGCTTTCCATGGTCATTCTGAAGAATGTATCTCTCTTTTTGAAGATATGAGGAGAATGAAGTATATCCCTAATGAAATTACTTTTGTTGGTGTATTGGTTGCTTGTAGTCACGCTGGTAAAGTTGATGATGGCCGAGAATATTTCAGCATGATGAGAACTGACTACAATATTGAGACAAACATAAGGCACTATGGCTGTATGGTGGATATGCTAGCACGTGCAGGACTATTGAATGAAGCGTTTGAATTCATAAACACGATGGAGATTAAACCTAATGCTATTATATGGAGAACACTGCTAGGAGCTTGTAAAGTTCATTCCAATGTCGAGCTGGGAAGGTATGCTAATGAGCAGTTGCTTAAATTGGGAAGGGAAGACAGTGGGGACTATGTCTTGCTGTCTAATATCTATGCGTCGAGGGATGAATGGGATGGTGTTGAAAGGGTGAGGAAGTTGATGGATGACAATGGGGTTTGGAAAGAACCTGGTTGTACTTTAATTGAGGCTGATGATTATGATCTCAAGAATTTTTGTTTTAATTCCAAGCGTAAACACTCTTGAGAATAGAGATAGCAGGCACAAGCGGAGAAGGGAGCAACTAAGCTTAATGCCAAACTTGGTACGCGTGAAGGTCCATCCTTTGTGGGAGGGTACAAAGACGACATCTTTGATCCAACTCTTCCGTCTATTCACATCATAAACCACTGTAGTTCATTAGACGTGCAAATTGCATTTTGGATTGTTTCTATCAGCAGTTCATTGAGGATTTGTGGTCATTGTATGCCTCATTTAGACATTTTGTTGTAGTCTTCGTTAGTGCATACAACATTAATTTATATTTGGCTAGTGCTGTGTCAGGTATTTTAGGACTTGTAAGTTTCAGCTCCAAATAAAATTTATAGCTAAGCTTTATACAGAAATTTGATGTACTAGTTGATTTTCAGCAGGAAGACAATTGTCAAGTAATAACAGAACAAATGCAACATCAATTTTATTGATTGAGAGGAAGAATCACTAAAACAAACAGATTTAATAACATCTTGAAGGAATAAATGACAAGAATCATTCAAAAATTTCTTGGAATAAAACACAATATCAAATGATGAAATCGCGCGTCCTTTCTTGGCGCAGGAAGTGATCAATAATCAGTTTCTTGAAAGAGCCAGAGCAGACAATATGATGAGCAGCAAAAACACAAGAACTCCAATGAAGGATCCAACCAAAGAGCCAGATGCACGATCGCAGAAAGAGTTGTACTGCTGGCAAATAGCAATCCAATTAGCACGAGCATTTCCCTTGTGTGCCAAATACACAATGGCTGCTGCTGCTGATGCTCCAGATGTTAAAAATGCCATCATCACCGTATCAAAGAAGATCAACACCACCCTTGTTATTCTTGCACCACTCATCACAATGTGCAAGATGGATAGGACAAGAGATACAGCGAGGTACGCGCTAACTATGCCATTAGCTACCACAAAGAACCTGTGAATTTTCATAAACAATAATGAGTAACCTGGTTAAAAATTAAAATTGTAATATACTACTTGCTATCTTTACACTAACATAGATAACATCTAATAAGTGTTAAACTAGTTACCTGAAAAGTAAGACAAACAACCTGCTATAACATGCTAAAGTACAGTAATAAGTAATATATTTATACATTCAGTGTATGAATTATATCGCAAACAAAAATATAGTAGTAATAGTGTATTATCTTACGTGAAAGTAGGAAGGTCCTTGTACTCAGCCTTAAACCTAATGAACTGTTCGAAGGAGGGAAGGGTTTCATTAGTTGTTCCCATGGCAATTGCACTTCCTAAGGTACCTAAAATGGCAACAATTCTCATAATAAAATCAAGAAAAGAAATTCCTCTGTTCCCCTTTGGCTTTGAATCATCTCCAGCTTCACTGCCACCCATTTTCTCCTTGATTTATTACTTTGCTATATACTCTTCAACAGTTTCGAATTAATTTCGATGTTTTTATGAATTTTTGTTGTGGTACACTTAGAGCAATACTAACATGCTATTTATACTAGGAAAAAATTCTGTTAATTTCAAACTGTACAATCAAGAATCCACTATAAAGCATAACGTAAGTCAATAAGTGGAATGGTTGGTTTTGAAAATCCTACTTATTTAATTCGTCCCATTGGTAGGTAACTATACATTACTGTTATTAATTAAGTTAAAGCCAATATGCTAGGTCTTTTTAAACATTTTTTTTTAATTCCATGGTTTTGGCACTTGAAATAAGCATTAATAAAGAGTAGAGTTGCAACTATTAAGGTGTTAATTATTACTCCCTCCATTCAACAATACTTGTCCACTTTATGAAATCAATGGATAATACTTAATTAACTTCATCAACTCCTCTTGCTTGCATTTATGTTTTCCTAGATATTGGGAAAATTAAGATAGGTAAGCGAGAACGAAGAAATCACCTAGTGTTTTTTTCCAGGAATTGAACTTGAGATGTTATGGTACTCAATCTACGTCATTGCCTACTAAGCCACACTTTTGGGTGCTAATAGTTTTACATTTTAATTCAGTAGTGTAGGAGAGCAAATTGAATAATTAGGAGAAAAAGCATTGGGTATATTAGCAGATGAATAAGCACCAAGAAAAGAGTCAATTTCCGTGTGACAATATAATGTAGCATCGTATTTAAATTTTTAAAAAAAGGTAACCAGAAATAGTCATAAGAGCTTTTGACTATGTGTTCAATAGTCAAAATACGTTAGGTGCTAAACTTGCAAAGGACTTGAAGTGAGATTGTACCTACATCTAATTTGGAAAACAAATTAAGTAAATACTCCTGAAAGTTTAATCATGTCAAAGCTACATTGGCTACAACAGGTTAACAGCCATCGAAGTCCTTCAACTGCTAGACTAGATACAATCTGAGTCCATTGTATTTTGAACCCCCACGTATGTCCTCTTTTGTGATTTCCACTTTTTTTTACTTTCTTTTTATGATTTGCATCCTATTTTCTTGTAAAATAATTTTAAAAAAATATTAAAAAGCAAGGAACAAATGGTCAAATTGAAATACAAATAATACTTAGTAAAAAAGAAATGACAGAGACTTTGAAAAGAACTCAATTAAAAAAAATGACAATTTTAAGAGAGACATTCATTGTAATAGCATACTGACACCAAAAATATAAATAAAATGGATGCACTAACCCAAAAAATGATTACCGAGAAATCCGTGTGATCCGCCCGGATCAATCATAGCCTTCTAAACTCAATGGATAATGGCCCCCCCTCTATCCTTCTCCACTTAAATACCTGGCTTCCTTTTGCATGGTGTGGGGCTTGAACCTTCGACCACCTTTTGCCACCCTATTTTACCCAAAAATTAATTGCATAATTAACTCTTTGTCTTCATCTATCCATATATTGCATAAGTCTCCACCGTAACTCAATGAGAGAAAAGTTGTCCCAACATCTGTAACCTGGGGTTTCTAACTCAGGCAAAGCTAATGTCCTCAATCTATCTACGAAACAGATCTTGAAGTCTGATCATTTCATGATCACTTCTCCGAAATGCCCCCGACATAAATATAGTCAAGGGTTGTAGTTTTATGGTTAATTGAGTAGGACTTGGAAGCTCATTTAGTTTGATAACACGAGCAACTAGAGCTTTGATACACTTTTTTTTCTTTTTGGTAACAACTGTAAAATATTACCATAACCACCAAAGAACAGATACAAATAAAAGAGCACCTATTTCTGAAACAAAGAATAGGCTTCTAACAAAACAAAACACCTAGATACATAACAAATGCTGAATAGAGTGTCTACATTTATTTGCTCTCTTAGAACTACTAAGTAAGTGTAATCTTTCACTGATTTCCTTCTTTATCTGTGTTACTGCCTCTTCCGTATGTACACATATGTCTCTAAATCTCCTCCAATTCCTAGCACGCCAAGTGTGGTATATGATTGCTCCGCAGATAGCTGCCATGATCTCTTTTTTGAATTGCTTCCAACGATTCCCTTTTATGTTATCCAGGACATGTACAATACCAATATTATGCACTGGTACTTCTGTCCATTGGTGCATAGCTTGCCACACAGCTGATGTCCATTTGCAATCTTTAAGAGATGAACATTAGTCTCCATTACTTTTTCCTCACATAAACAACATGCAGTATCCTCCACCTGAATCTGCAGTCTCAACTTTCTTTCCTATGTGAGTAATCTTCCTTGAACTGCTAACCATGTCATGAATCTATGCTTTGGTATAGCCATTGACGTCTAGATTAGTTCAGCAATATTCCATCTAGGCTTAGGACCCATGAGTGCTTAATAGCTCTTGGTAATAGAATACTTACCAGTTTGAGTCAGCATATATCTTCTGTGATTGTACCAGCCCTGCATGTGCTCTTTGAGTGCATTAATTTTCCTCCAATACCAGCTACAGTCAATAGGAGTTTTATGAGTCCATATTGAAGTGTCATTCTTCATATATATGTTGTGAACCCATTTAACCCACAATGACTCTTTGTTAACTATAATTTGCCACAATAATTGGCCCACAGATGCCTTATTCCAATTGCTACAACCTTTAATATTCAAAACACCTTGTATTTTTGGAAGACACACTTTATCCCATGCAACCAATGCTACCTTCTTCTTATCAACACTGCTTCCCCATAGGAAATCTCTGCATATCTGATCCACTTTCTTGAGAATACTCTGGGGAAGGATGAATACTGCTCCCCAAAAACTATGAATTGAGAACAGTACTGCATTAATTACTTGCAATCTCCATGCATATGAAAGTTGTTTAGAGTATGTTACTTTTATTCTGTGAGTAATCTTGTCTATCAGGAACCAACACTCAATCTTCTTCTATTTCTTAGGTGACAAGGGGAGTCCTAGGTATTTAATTGGAAACACACCCTCTGAAAATCCAGTTTTGGCTAGGATTTGAATTCTGACACTCTCATCTACCCCAGCTAGGTACACATTAGATTTCTCCAAGTTGGCCTCCAAACCAGTAGCAGTATAGAAGTGAGCTAATGCTTCCATCACTCTATTCACTGAGTCCACATTTCCTTGGCAAAAAATCATCAGATCATCAGCAAATATAAGGTGTGTAAGTTTCAGTTTCTTGCACATTGGGTGGTACTTGAAGTCTGGCAATTGACTCATTGTATGTAGTGTTCTAGACAAGTACTCCATCACAAGTACAAACAACAAAGGAGATATTGGATCTCCTTGCCTCAATCCTCTTCTACCTGCAAAAAACCCATGGCTTCCCCCATTTACTTTGACTGAGAACATGGTGATTGTTACTCCCAACATAATCCACTTTACAAACTGTCCAGGAAACCCAAAATGATTAAGTACTTCCTCCAGGAATTCCCAGCTAACCATATCATATGCTTTCTTCAAGTCTATCTTCATAAGACATCTAAGAGATGCGTTCTTCCGATTGTAATGTCTTAAGATATCATGGCAATGAGTACATTATGCATCATTGATCTTCCTTGGACAAAAGCTGATTGGTTCTCTGCTACTATAAGACTAATAGCTGATTTCAGCCTACTACAAATTAATTTTGATATGCACTTGTAAATGACATTACAACAAGAGATAGGTCTGAATTGACTGGCAAATTCAGGCTTATCAATCTTGGGAATAAGTGCAATACTAGTTGAGTTAATCTGCCTCAGAATCTTGCTGTTCTGGAAAAATTCTAGCACTGCATTTGTAACATCTTCTCCCACAATAGGCCAAGCTGATTTATAAAATCCACTTCCAAATCCATCTGGTCCAAGGCTTTTATTACTATCTATCTGAAATATTGCCTTCTTCGCTTCTGAGAACTACTACTAGCATTTCATGTTCACTGATGAAACATGTAATCATGAACATAACGATCAACCAGCAAATCATGAGAAAGTAACGGCAGCCCAGCCCATGTGTCATCAACATACCTTGGAAGTCAAAGTTCACAGCAGACAACAGACAACAGACAGACTTGGATAACTTTTCTGATTCACTTGTCACACCATCATCGCCCCTGAAGCAAAAGCATTTGGTTTAAATTTTCAGCTTTCCACAAAGACAACATAACTCGGAAGCACAAGGAAACAACAATAAAAAGAAAAAAATAGTATGTCACTGAGTAAAGCATTTTAATACCATTACATAACGATAGGGAAACCTCACAGAAACCATGGAAACTACCCCCTTCAACAATGCAACACAAGAATATTGTCCTAACATGGTTTGGACCTATGTTGCTCGGACAATCCAAAAATATTGTTGCACCCCTGTCGGATCCTCAAAAAATGCACTAATTTTGGAGGAACCCATATGCACGCAATGACATTTTTGAAGATTCCAAGCAACATATGTTTAGACACCATACCATACACAAAATCCAATATAAGAGAGTCATTGGCTAGTTGTAACATTATGTATTGCTTGCAAAAGTTGTAACCTATGTGGGCAATATATTGATTTGTAGTGTTCATAATATATTTGATATCTAAAATGACAATAACATCACCAGGAAGTGGCAACAAGAGGGAAACCAAGAATCTAAGGTCAAAACTTAGTACATACTATGCTCTTTGACAAATTGTGAGTCCACAAGGTGAACTATCAAACTCGCAGATGAAAGAGGAACTTCTGCATATTCAATCTTAATCACAGCTCTATCAAAAGGGCCCTCTTAAGTTTGTCACCACAGCCAAAAGCACATTTCTGAAAATGAAGCACCACTCTGTGTCTGGATAATGTCTCACTAACAGACAGTTCCTTAGAGCGCGGGAACGAAACGAAATCAAGCATTTCTAGCTCTAGTTTCGGATGAGCTTCTCCCAATTATGTCTGGTAATAGAATAGGGCTAGAACGAAACAAGGGGTGTTGTATGGAGGTTTCCAAGCAGAGGTGTGAAGCAATTGAGATGCATAGAGAATAGATGGTAGGGTTCCAAACCTCGCCTAGCACTGCGCTTAAGCGGAGCTTGTGGTCACTCATTCCTCTCTTGTTCGAAAGAGCTTCAGATTGGATTCAACACTACATATGTTATTCCATTCCGGCCCTCACTAGTTCTCTCTTTAACCAATCAAGCAAGACAGATGGCAACAAATGGGGGGTCTGAAAATGAAGCACCGCTCTGTGTCAAGGATAATATCTCACTAATACATAGTTAGAGAGCAGATGTCCAGTTGAGCACCCATAAGTATCTGCTCCAGCAAGTGATTTCTCCATACTTCTCCTCAAAGCATATTTCACATTAGCTAACAATTCCCTAGTGTCAAAATATCAAATTTAGAAGAGGGCTTACCCACTGAAACTGCAAAAAGCAGAACTCGTGAAATGGTAGAAATTGATGGTCAGTTAAAATTTGTCATCAGGAATGAAACCCCTCAGCAGCATTTCATCATGGAAATGAAAAGCCTCCTTCAAGTTATCCTGAGAGACATGTCCATTTATCAATAATGTATATGTGGATCTGTCTGGGTTAATACCCCTCTCAACCATTTTCCTATACAGCATGTTGGCTTCCTGCATTCTACCAAATTTACAGAAACCATCCAGCATGGTATTATAGCTAATAACATCAGGTGACAGACCTTGATTTCCCATTTCATTAACCAAATCTAAGGCTTTATCCATATTCTCCTCTCTTATAAACCCATCAAGAAGAGTATTGTACGTAATTGAATCAGGAAATAATCCTTGGGACTGCATCTTGTTCCGAAACTTAGCTGCCCTTGAAGCATCACCAGACCTGCAATATCCCTTGATAATAGAGTTGCAAGTCACAATAGTAGGTTTGATACCTAGGATAATCATATCATCCCATAGTCTTAATGCATCAGATACACGACCCTTATTACAAAAGCCATTTATGAGAATACTATAAGTAATATAATTAGGAGAAATGTTTACAGATATCATCTCATCCCTTAAACTGAAAGCTTTTTCCATATCACCAACCTTACAAAATCCATCAATCAAGCTGTTATACGTCACAACATCAGGCTTGAGGTTTCTCAGTAGCATGGCTTCAAACAGGGTCTGTGCTTTGTCCATGTTACCACACTTGCAATAACCATTGATAAGCGTGGTTAGAGTGTAAAAATCAGGATTTACATCTCTTTCCAACATCTCATTGAAAAGCTCATCAGCTTCATGAAGCATCTTTCCTTTGCATAACCCATTCAATATAGTATTGTAAGTCACCACATCCATAACTAAACTCTGCTCCAGCATTTCATCACGCATCTTCATAGCCTCCTTCATAGAACCATTTCTACAAAACCCACCAATGAGAATTGTGTAGACTACATTATCTGGTTTAAGACCCTTGTGTTTCATATGCTCATAGTATGCCAATGAGCGGTCGAGACAACCAGTTCTTGAAAACAATCCAATAAGAGAACTATAACTAACCAAATCAGGGATGATAGCTCGACACGACATTTCTTTGAAAACAGATTCTGCTTCCAGCACATTACCTGTTTTACAGCACTCAGCAAGCAGTGCATTATAACTAGCAGTATCAGGGGACAGTCCACTCTCTTCCATCTCAACCAAAAGTTCCCTTGCTCTCCCGTATTGTCCATTCTTACACAAACCATTGAGAATAGAATTATAAGTTAAAAGACAAGGTCTTAACCCCGTAGCTTTCATAATGTTTATCACTTCATAGGCTTCTTCAAGAAGCCCCTCGTGACAATATGCATTTATCAAAGTATTGTAAGTCACCATATCCGGAAAAATTCCCTTCTTTTCCATTTCTTCAATAAACGGATTCACGCTTTCAATTTTCCCATCTTTACACAAAGCATTCACCATTATATTGAGGGTATACACATTTGGCTGAATGCTACTCCCTGTCATCTCACCATACACTTCCCATGCCAAGTCAACCCAACCAATCTTCACAAGCCCTCCTAGAAGACCATTACACGCATTTATCGGAACACAAAGATTCCTCCTTTGCAACAACCTAAATACTTCTACAGCCTCCCTAATCTTCCTAGCTTGTACGTAAGTCCTAATCAGCAAATCAAAAGCATATGGATTAGACCCGCATACCCCATAAGTTGACACCAAAGATTCCACAATCTCAATTCTTGAAACTCCACTTCTTCTAATCATCCTTAAGATAAAACCCTGTGCATCAGCTACCCTCTTAGACCTAATCAATACATGTACAATAGCTCTCAATGACCTCGAGCAATGTTTAAAATTAGGACAATTTACAGAAACCAAGTTAATGAATGTCTGTGCTAAATGCAAATTATCACGACAATTACCAAGAATTTCAAGAAAAGTAGACGGATTAAAACCATGTAAAGAATTGGTTATTGGCTTACCTTGTTTAAGGTTCCACAAGATTTTCTGGACTAAAAATGTGTCATCAGATGGTGGGGTTGAAGAGCCATTAGCAAAGTGTTGTGGTTCAGAAATGGGCCATTTTGGGGAATTTTCTAAGTGGGTCGTGTTTACAAGTGAAGCACAAGTTACTGTGCCTCTAATGGTGGATTTGGGAAGACATATGCGTCGTGCTGCTTCCATGGAAAATTGTTTTTTTTGGGACTGCCAAAGTCTGGAACTATATTAACAGAGGCGGTTTAGGATTCGGAGAAAGAGAAATTTTTTTTGAAGGATAGGAATTAATTAAAGCAAAAAAATACTCAATTGGATTAACAAATAATCTTCTATCTATATATAAAAGGAGAAGAAAAAATGACACATGTCATTACCACAATTTTTTGAATTTTAAATATTAAATAATCAATAATAAATAATTATTTAAATAAATATTGAAACATATCAATAATTACAATTAGATCCTATGTAATTGTACGATAGTTACAATACCATAATTTTTTAGTATTTTAGCTTTTAGATATTTTAGATTTAGACCCATTTACTTATACGTAACTACATATAATTTTAAATAATCATTTTTTACAAATCATTTAATCAAGGAAAATTGGATTCACAATTTTATCATTTTTAATATACCCATTTATTATAAATGAGTATATATTTTACGTAAGGAGTCTAAATATATCAGTATTTTGTATTTAAAATTTATATCAAAAAATAAATATATTTTTATAGATATTGGATTCACAATTTTATCATTTTTAATATACTCATTTATTATAAATGAGTATATATTTTACGCAGGAGTCTAAATATATCAGTATTTTGTATTTAAATTTTATATCAAAAAATAAATATATTTTTACAGATAAACACAAATAAGGCAGTTCTATAACTCCTTAAGATAACTTCTCAATAACCATCCACTAAACAAGGAATTTATAACTACACTTTTCACTGCATCTTGAAAGTCACGTACTATATATAGATATTTTCAGTAATAACTTTACATTATTCTCCTATATTCAACAATAAGTGGCTTTCCAATTTAACACAATCTCAAAAATTACATCCAAATCAATGCATTGGAACTTGAAAGTTCGTGTTATTCGATTGTGGATAGTTCTTGATAAATTCAAAGCAGAAATACCTTACTCTTTGGAGATGATTTTACAAGACGAAAAGGTCGAGTGAGGATTTTGATTGCGAGAAGAACACAAGGTTATATGCAAATATTGAGTTATTGAAGTAACTCTAATTATACCTAAACAATATTTGTCAAACATTCAAAAGGTAAAAATTAGAATTAATACATATACCCTCTGTTTTGTTTATTCTTAAAATTTATTTATCAAATTCTTATGTGCAAATCATAGAGTATTATGTGAAGGTCTCCGTTTGTTATCTTTGATTATCTACTTCGAAGTTGTTGTAAACCTTTAATCAATTGAAGTTAATATGAATCATTTTGATGCTCATCTAATTATTGATTTGCAATTGTGTATAATTTATTACACCATTTAAAAGGAGATGTACTTTCTTTGTTTCTTTTCATTAAATTTATTAAAATTTGACTGTGTTAGATTATTTTATTTTTAATTACTTGAAATTGATGTATTTGTTTTTTGTTTAGGCTTTTCTTATCAATGCTAGAAGACTATATCCTAAAACAGGATGGGTTTGGGATGAAAGTACATATACTTGCAGTATTTAAAAATAATAATATTATAAAACTGTATTTTGTAATGAAAGTACCTATACTTGCAGTATTTTTAAAAAATAAATATTATAAAATTGTATTTCGTAAAAAAAAAAACATAAAAACTGACATTTGAAATTTAACAAAAAAAAAGAAGTAATGCAATAGAAACTGTGAATTGACATAAAACACACAAGTTTAATATAAAAAATAAAAAAAAATAAAAAACATACCAATTAACAATTTATTTTCATTTTAATTGATATATAATTTAAGAAGTTCTCAATATTTTATACTTTAATTCATTGAAGTTTTAATTTTAATTGCATAAAAAATTTATATTATAAATGCATGCTTGAAACATAAAACCTATTGTTATTACTTATGTGTTAAATAAAATTAATTTATTAACTATTAAAAAGCTAATTAAAAAACAAATATGCGTGAAAACAAAATCAATTTCGGATTATTTTCTTATGCATAATTATATATTTTAGTCTAATCTTAATTATTATTAGTTTAAAAGTTCCTACACACACATTAATGGAAAAAATAGTTTTAGATAAAACAATTTCATAACTCTCCATCCTTTACTACGGAGTCCGATAATCAATGAAAAACTGTGTTGATAATCTTTTATTTTATCAGTAGTTATCTTAATATAACCTATAATCTATAAGTTCTATCTTTACCTATATATAAAATAATTAAACTAATAATAATGATAATAATAATAATAGATTTCTGTTTAAATTAAACTAATAATAATAATAATAATATAATATAATAATACTAATAATAATGTATTATTTTATTTTTAAAAAAACAGCCAACTAAATATGTCCTTTTAATCTTTATTTTGAAAAAAAATAGTAATAATTATCCAACTAAATAGGAAGTTTTAAAACTTCCCATTAACTGTTGATAATCTTTTATTTTATCAGTAGTTATCTTATTAGAACCTATAATCTATAAGTTCTATATTTACCTATATATAAAATAATCAAACTAATAATAATGATAATAATAATAATAATAACAACAACAACAACAATAATAATAAATAATAATAATAATAGACTTCTGTTTAAATTAAACTACTAATAATAATATAATGTAATAATACTAATAATAATGCATTATTATTATTTTTTTAATACTGCCAACTAAATATGTCCTGTCCTTTTAATCTTTATTTTGAAAAAAAATAGTAATAATTATCCAACTAAATAGGAAGTTTTAAAACTTCCCATTGCACTCTCACTTCTAAACAAATTCAAGAACTTTTAAATTATAATTATTTATTTTAAAATAAACCACGTATGGAAAGAATTATGGGTTTTTAATCTTTATTTTGAATTTAGAAAAATACCCAACTAAATAGGGAGTTTTAATACTTCCCATTACACTCCTACTTCTAAACAAATTGAAGAACTTTTAAATTAAAATTATTTATTTTAAAAACCCCAAGTACGGAAGTTTCTTTTAAAATTTACATTTAAATATCATTTAATATTTTAAGTTTTATTTAAGATTTTTTTTTTGCATTTTAAAATTAATATTTTCTTAATAACATATAAGCTTTTATCTAAAAAATAGAACTGATGATAATGATAATGATAATAATAATAATAATAATAATCCAATTATAATGTTATTATAAACATAATTTAACAATTTATTTTCATTTTAATTGATATATAATTTAAGAAGTTCTCAATATTTTATACTTTAATTCATTGAAGTTTAATTTTAATTGCATAAAAAAATTATATTATAAATGCATGCTTGAAATATAAAACCTATTGTTATTACTTATGTGTTATATAAAATTAATTTATTAACTATTAAAAATCGAATTAAAAAAAATATGCGTGAAAACAAAATCAATTTCGGATTATACTCTTATGAATAATTATATATTTTAATCTAATCTTAATTATTATTACTTTAAAATTTCCTACACACATACATGGAAAAATAGTTTTAGATAAAACAATTTCATAACTCTCCATCCTTTACTACGGAGTCCTATAATCAATAAAAAATTGTGTTGATAATCTTTTATTTTATCAGTAATTATCTTAATATAACCTATAATCTATAAGTTCTATCTTTACTTATATATAAAAAAAGCCAAACTAATCATAATGACAATAATAATAAATTTATGTTTAACTTAAACTAATAATAATAATAATGTATTTTTTTAAAAAAAAAAACCATCCAATTAAATATGTCCTTTTAATCTTTTTGAAAAAAATAGCAATAATTATCCAACTAAATAGGAAGTTTTAAAACTTCCCATTACACTCCCACTTCTAAACAAACTGAAGAACTTTTAAATTAAAATGATTTATTTTTATTAAAAAAAACACATATGGAAAAAATATGGTGTTTTAATCTTTATTTTGAATAAAAAAAATACCCAACTATAAACAAATTGAAGAATTTTTATATTAAAATTATTTATTTTACAAACCCCAAGTATGGAAGTTTCTTTTAAAATTTATCATTTAAATATCATTTAATATTTTAAGTTTTATTTCACATTTTTTAAATTTTAAAATAAATATTTTTTAATAAGATATAACCTTAATATTACTTTTAAAGGACAATCAAATTTCAAAATTGAAAAATAATATTATGAGAAATAAAATTTAAACTTGAATTAAGATAAATAGTATTTATCTATATCTAGCTAGCATTGAATTCTATCTTGAAAAATATCACTATTATAAGTCATTTAGCAAATTTAAGACTATTCACAATATATATAACAAAATTAAATTAAGTTGAAAATTGCAATTTTAAAATATACTATAAGTTTTTAATTTCCAATTTTTAACTTTTTAAATTTGAATTCAAAGATAACTATATATATATATAAATTTAATATTGCTCAAATACACAAGTTAATGATTTGTATTATTATATTGTTATTATAATAAATTAAATATATTATTAAGTGCATTATATATTTTTTTAGTTATTTTTAATTATAAAATTATTACATTTTAAATCATCCGCGCAACGCGCGGGCACGTATACTAGTAATAGCAAATAAGGATGACCTAACGGCAAAAAAACTGAATCCTTGCGCACAGTGAAAAAAAAAAGGCAAAATAATATTGCAGACAAGGGGTTTTGGACCCTCAACACTAGAGTAATATATGATCAATTCGTCATACATATACATATATATATACAAAATTTTAACTAAAGTCATTGGGTGCCGTGGTACACCATCCATACACACAGATTCGTCCCTGACTATATATTTTTGGCTCTTGGAACCTCCTAGTTTCCATGCCAAGGAGAAAATATGGGAAATAAAAGAAGAGAGCATGTTTCCCTTGTCTTGTTTGATTTTTGCAAAATAATTAATTAAAGGGATAAATATTTATTTACATTGAATTATTTAAAATAGGATTATATATCATCCTCTAATTTTGGTGTAAACATACTTTTTCTATTAATAAGTAAGTTAAAAATATGAAAAAGCTACCTCATTAGACATGCATTCATATCAGTAGAGCTGTCAATATTGGTTGGCTCATCCCATCCAGGTTAATCCATACAGACTTTGCAATTTGACGGGTCAGGCCGGGCTAGTCCATTTTTTATGTGGGCCAAAAAATGGTCGGCCCAGTCCATAAGTGCATGAGCTACGGGCATTGCTGGGTCAGCTCTCTTTTCTTAAAAGTATAGTTTTTATAATTTTTTTAATTAAATTATAATTTTAAAATATTACTATAACTATCGACAAGACAATATTACATGGAGTTAGTGTTACTATTTGTTAATCAAATACACAAATAAAATTATCAATATAATACTCCCTCCGTCCCATTTTATGTGAGGTAGTTTGACTCGGCACGAAGTTTAAGAAAGAAAAGAAGACTTTTAAAACTTATGGTCCAAAATGAATGATAGAAATTTGTGTGGTTGTAAATCATTTCATTAAGGGTAAAATATACATTTTATAGTTAAAATGTTACTTAATATAGAAATGTGTCACTCTTTTTTGGATTGACTAAACAGGAAAGTAAGTCACATAAATTGAGACATATGGAGTATTTATTAAGTTTGATTTCAAGCGAAAACATAAATAGCTAAATAGAAATATTAACCTAATTGTTTTTCAATGATTATAATAAAACACAAAAACTATGATAACATTCCATAAGTTATGGCTTATGTAGTGATTCCCTAGAAATTTTAGGAATTTTTTATTTTATGTAATACATATTTTATAAACATAATTTGTATTTAAATTGTAATATTTTAAACTTTAAACAGATTTTGAGTGTAGACTCCTGTTATTTTTAGTACTCTATTTTATTTTTATTTATTAATTAATTTTTATTTGGCTCACGAGCCGGACTTATCCATATTTCTCAAGCCCCATAAATGACAGATTTATTTAGACCGGGCTAAAAAACTCTTTTCTTAAATGGGCTCCAAAAATTGTAGCTCAGCCCTATCAAATCACATGTTAGGTCAGGCTGACCCAACGGGCCTAGCCCATATTGACGGGTCTACATATCAGAGTCCGACTTCAAAACGAATACTATTTGGAATGGAATAAATGAGTCAACGGTAAAGGTAAACAGTTTGCTACTTTGGTACGGTGTCCAAAAAGTGTCTTTTATAGAGTCGAATTCATTGATAGTTTGATAGCATATTTATTAATCGCATTGATCACACCTACTAGTAGAAGAAAGAAAATACTTAGTTGATATAGTATCAATGAATTCGATTATTTCGACTCAATAAACGACACTTTTTGGACACCTATTCAACCCTCTTTTTTCATTTATGGGTATTTCTTACAAAATCTTTAATGGGCCTCTCCACAGCATCCGTTTTGAAAAGTTGGCACACCATAACAACCTATAAATTGACATTAAATAACATTTTTTTAAAATGGCAGTAAAAATTTTTAAATATTTATATTGGCACCAAATAGCTTGTTTTGTATTCTTGAAAATTAGAACTACTACAAAAGGTTAACATCATCCAAGTCCTTCAACTGCTATAGACTAGATACAAACTTCTGAGTCCATTGTATTTTAAACCCTCAGGTTTGTCCTCTTTTGTGATTCACATTTTTTACTTTCTTTTTATGACTTGCCTCCTATTTTCTTGTAAAATAATTAAATTATTTTAAAGAAAATTCGAGGAGCAAATTGAAATACAAATAATAATAATAAAAAAAGAAATGTCACAGAATTTAAAAAGAATTCAATTAAAAAATGACCATATTAAGAGAGACATTATTTGCAATAGCATATTGACACATGAAAGATCTTAGCACTCAACAAAATATAAATAAAATGTATGCAGTAATCCAAAAAATGATTAGACCTACACTGATATGAGAAAATTTATATTTATATTTAATCATAATTGACTATCTCCTTAATTTTAATGTAAAGGCCTGACTTTTGGAACTTGAAATGAATCTCCCTTTTAAATTTAATTATGGGCTTCTCTTACAAAATCTTTATCGGGCCTCTCCACAGCATGAGTTTTCCCTCATAAATCTATAAGGGAATTTTTCACAAATAGCTACAATAGGAAACTTAGAGTCCGTTTGGATTAGCAAAAATTTTTTTTTTTTTTTTTTTTTAAAGTGTTGAAAGTTATTTTAAAAATAAGTAGTTATGTGTTTGAATAAAAGTGTTGCAGTTGAAAAAAAGTTGTTGATGTGTTTGGCAAATAAGTGTTGTTAAACACTTTTTTTTTATTAAAATGTCTGAAATACCCTTAAAACTGTTAACATAATAAAAACTTGATTAATCTAAGGTTTTTATTTCTAAGAGAAATTAAAACAAAATTAATTTATATTTTAATTCAATTTCAATAACTTAATATTTAAGTTAATTTTAAATGTGCAACTTATTTTAAATTTCAAAAATATATATTTTGAATAGCTCACATGAAAGAATTTGGGAATTGTTTAAAAGAATTAAGGGTAGAAAAGTAATATACTTGGTCAAAGTACAATGAATTTTAAGTTTAAAAAAAAAGTAGGGGTCACCCTACTTTTAACTTTTAACTTATTTTAAGTTGTTCTTATAATTGTCAAACACTCTCACAAGTCAAAAACTGACTTTTAAGTCAGTTTGACCAACTTAAAAGTCCATCCAAATAGGCACTTAATTAGGCTCCTTAGCTACAGTTTGCCTAATTACATCTTATAACTATAGTTTTAAATTTGGGCTTGTAAAATTTATAAATATTTTATTTTGTATTAAGATCCGAAGTTACAATTATATTGTTATAGTTTTTCAAATTTGAACTTAACAATTTACTTTGTAAATATTTTGTTTTGTATTCAGTTTGCATGTAGCCTTTAATCTTATTAATTTAACATAATGAACATTGATATTTAAAAAAATATATTTTGTACTCTTGTGAATTAGGTTTAGCTTATCACACAAGTAAGTGAAAATATATTGGATTTCTTTTTCAAATACCGTATAGTTGTAAAAAAACCAAAAAATCGGAAAAAATCGAAAGAACCGACTAAAGCCGAAACCGAAAAAACCGACTTTATGTGGTTTGATTTGGTTTTTAGATTGAATAAACCGACATAATTGGTTTGGATTTTTTTAATGAAAAAGCAAACCAAACCGACCTATGTACACCCCTAACTATAGTCATATAGCATAATTAAGTACTAAATGTTAGCTTAGTTATATAACTTTGAGTAAATTTTAGGTTTAACAAACATAAAAATCATATTTATATGCTATAACTATAGTTTGTATAATTGCGCTCCATAACAAACTTTATGTTTGCTATGACTATTAATATGTATATTTCGGTATACATATACAAAAGAATCAATTGTATAACATGTTTCAGTATACATATACAAAAGAATCAATTGTATAATCTGTATTTGTATAAAGCGAGAAAGAGAGAAAGACAAAAGAAAACTGGGCAGGGGTAAATCTATATTTCTATAATTATAAGTGTATATGATGAAAATATATGTATTTGTATATACAATTTTCTCTCGCTTTATACAAACACAAACACAATTTATACATTTGTGTTTGTATAAGTGAGAGAGGCGAGTGAGAGTGGCGAGCGAGATTCTTTGGGGAGAGAGGCGAACGAAAAAATATGTATATATATAGTTTTCTCTCACTTTATACAAATACAAACACATTTTATACATTTGTGTTTGTATAAAAGTGAGAGAGGCGAGGGAGAGACTACTAGAGAGAAAACAAGAGTGGTGAGCGAGAATTTCTGGGAGGGAGAGAGGCGAATGACAACAGTTTGCTACGGGAAATAATTAAATCAAACAGTGGTTATAACATTTAATTTGAATCAGTAGTTGTTATTTTATATAATTTTTCCTATAATGTTTCCAATCATTAATGGGTTGCGAATTCGTAATAAAGCCCGATTTGAGCACCGGGGCCAGTCTATTGGGCCTTATATATGATTCTGCATTTTAAATTTTTGGAAAAATTACTTTATTTAAGTATACTTTTAATTTATTACCATTTTTGTCAACTTTTAGCAATACTTACCTAAAACAATTTTATTCTTTTAAACTTAGCAAAAAGTGCTGTCATTCACAACTTTTAGCAATACTGTCATTCAGCCAAATTGTTATATATGGTTAAAAGAATAATATTGACGAATATCGTAAATATTTTTTAAAAAGTGTACACGTAAGTGATTTTCCCTATTTTTTTCACAATGTCGGTTTATTTTAACCTCTTATATAACATGTATTATGCCTTCTTTTATGAGTTGTTAACTTCACTTATCATGTGTTGTTTCCTATAATTAACGTCTAGATGATTTGATAACATACTGAGTGTATACAAGTTAGTTGATTCCCATGCAATATTAGGTCATTTTATCAACAAACGTGATTAGACAGCTTAATAGAATATATATAAAAAAGTAAACGCGTAGAAATTCTGCACATTTGCGTACCTAACTCATATCAAATATCAAAAGAAGAGGTAAGAAATTGTGTGATAAGTGAAATGACAAATATAAATGGCCATATCAATACTCTCTCCGTTTCATATTACTTGACTCCTACATCATGAGAATTTTATCATATTTTTTCCTTTCTACCCTCAATATAACTACATAAAACAGTAATAATCAAATTAGAATTTCAAAGTTTCATTGATAAAATAATTAGTTTAGTAAATCAATACCCGAACAAGTAAAAATGAAGTGATGAATTAAGTAATAAACAAAAGCGTGTTGGTCTCCCCAAGGTGGAGTTGACTTTGTCCCTTGAGAGAGTTGGATGGTTATTAGTTGTCTCTTTATATTCAACTAATTGTTTCAGCAATTGCAAAGAATTAGATCAGAAGACGAAGAGATTTTTTTAAAAAAAGAAAGATGAATCAGAACATGATCTCATTTTTGATCGGAATAGTTGGGGCAACTTTTACGCTTGGAGCATATTCGCAAACATGGATGACTCCAACACAGAGCATAACAACTGGTCTTGTAACTCTCATGTTTGGTCTTCTCGTCCGTGAAGGTTTCATCTCCCTTTAGATCTTTTTATTTTCATTTTTGTTTATGAACATCTTCTCCTTTTTTTCTATGTTTTTTACTTTGGGGTCTGTAATAAATCATTTTACAGAGCTATATGTCATATGTGGTTGATCGATTACTAATTTTGTTACTTACAGTTTGATTGTGGTATTTACAAATGTTATTTTAGTTATGTAGTCGGTAGATCAGTAAAGGTTATTGGTAGATTGTGATATAATTCATATATAGATTTTGGCTCAAAGATTTGAAATAATATTTTGAAAATTGATCTATTAAATAATAACAAATTAATTCAAAGTTTTAAAAAATTTCATTCACAAAACAACCTATTTTTTCCCATCAAATCTTTAACTCGTGGAGATAAAAGTGAGATGCTAAAATGAAACTTTGGGAGAATGGGCCAATTTGAAAAAGGAACCTACAACTTCAAATTTAAGAACATACTCTCACAATAAACCAAATTAAGGATAACTTGTTTTTGGTATTTTATCTTACATCACATTTATTAGTCAACAAACGTTTCATGGTCCATGACCTACCTTCCTAGTTCCACACATGTTTTACTGTTAAAACACAAAGTAACTCATCATCAGCTAAATTGTGTTCAATACTTCCTCTCCTTTTTCCACTAGTTATTGTGATGTATATGTTACCATGATTGTGTCCAGTTGAGAAGCCAAGAATTCCTGTTCAAACTTTTAATGTGTATAAACAGTACATTTTGACCTATAGTATATATTTATTATTACACAGTACACTTGACATTATTGAGAAAAATATTTAAACATTCTTCAATAAATTGATGTTGGATGGCGATAGGATTTTGAGTCATGGCAACTAGATATCAGTGCAAGTTTGTTACAAACCTAGCAGCATCCACTAGCACATGTTTCTGTCGAACAAACTCTTAACAATTAACCTAATTATATTAATTAGGATTCGGTCTATGATCCAAAACATATCATATGTCCCTAACATCCTGTTGAAGCACATGAGAGATACTTTCTCCCTGCATATTAAATTACAATTATATATAACCTAATGCTAACATATTAATTAATAACTAGAGACGTGTTTCACAAATAAAAAATGTAAGCAAAGGATATATATAGTCTACCCGTTGTCTCATAGATTCCTTAGTGTTGTCCACAATTGCTGATTTGACATCCACAACAATAGCTATTTCATATGAATTCTGGCATGAGAAAATGAGGCAGATATGTAGCCAAAAATGACTTGCCAGACATGAAGCAGAATTGATCGAGCTTGCCGGCAAGTCATCCTTGGCTGCAATTCAATAACCTTATTCCCTCATGCAAGACTTTAACATGAATAAAACGTGTAGTTTCCCCAATTTAGGAGGGAGATCAAATCCAACATTCCCTGTTGCAAATAGAATTAGCGGTCATCTAACTCTCATTGGATGGAATGGAATAGAAAGAATAAAGAAGTAACTTTGACAGTGCATGAAACGAATGAGGTTTGAAGCAAAGTATACAGCCTCTAGGAGTTGTAGATAAATAATGGATTCTTGTATGGGAAAGGAAATCTAGCAATACATTAATGATAGCTATAGATCAGTCAATTTCTATGTAATGCCCAATGGAGAAAAGGGGAAAGTTAGTTTGGAGGGGCTCTTAGGATTTGGATGTGACTAGCCACTGTCCCTATCATCCCCCCCATAACTTGATATAAAGAGACAGTGAATCCAAAAAAATGTTGTACCAACACTTGTCCAAAAGATGTTATACAAGGCAATAAACGCAGTCTGCGGATCAGGCTCCCTACTTGTACCTTTCGGCATGGAGTTAGGTACACAAATTTACTGCTCCATATTTTACCAAGCTGGCCATGAATTTCATTGATTCAGCTTTTGCAGTCTGGTGACCACTGCATTGCCACCCTTACATCTTAGACATAGTAGTATGAATTTAACTTATATATATTAAATTTATTTATTTTTCCTCCAACTCATTTAAAATTATTTATATTGTCATCACATCATACAAATTAAATAATGCATGAGAATTATATCTGTGTCAATTAAGTATGGACAGGCGTTTGGAGCTAATCATGCCACGCCATGTTCAAGTTATTTTAGATATGTAACCCTTTAAATTGATGAAATTTTGTTGCACTTGCACCAGACTAGTTTAACATAAAGACGTAGATATACCACACTAAATATCCATGTTTATTTACCAGACATGCAATTGTTTGGTCACCAAGGACAACAAAAACCTCCTCTTAGTTCCATAGGAGATGGCTCTATCCTATAACTAGGTAAGCCAAGGACAACAAAGATATGTACAATTGCTTAGATTACATTCCCTAAGCAATTGTACATATCTTTTGACAAAAAGAACCATAAGAGCTGTTATCCACCACTGCCTAGTTAATTTACAGATCCCACTGCCTCCAGACCTGAGAGAAAAAATTGGTTAAGTCAATCGCAATATCCATGGTTCACAGTATACAAACCCACAAAAAATGAAGAAATTTACTTGGCTTACCTAGTTATAGGATAGAGCCATCTCCTATATACTTAGCCGAGTAACATCTCAGCTCAGCTTCGGATTCTTCTACACCATTGATTGTGTTTGTCAAAAATTATTCCCTAACCTTATAACAATTATTGTTCTTCACATGATTCATTAAATTGAACATTATTTCCCAAAAAGGTTGCAATGGCAAATGTATCAGAAGAAAACTACCAACCTCATTTTACAATTGTAGGCAAGATGAAAAGAAAGAAGTGCAACCTGAAATTTAGATCTAAATTGGCACATTTTTGAACTATCAACAAGAACAGGTAATTGGCATTGTAACATTCACATCTGAAATAAAACAACCCCTCAAAAATAGGGGGAATGAAAGCACATGCTTTTTGAAATTGAAAAAAACATTCTTGTCAAATAAATGTAGAGAAAGCGAGAGACCTATAGTGTGCATATATGAGCAAAATCACTTTTACCTGATGATTAAGGAAATTATATCTTAGATTGCACACAAACTAGTACATAGTAAGGAGAAGCACATGATTGTAAGCATACTAAAAACTTACCGCCAGATTTACCGCTTACGTACGGTAACTTATTCCTCTCTAGAGACTGTCAGGTCCACAGTGACTGGCAATGAAAATCAGATCAGATAATTTACACTTACTGGTATATTTATTATGCATTATTCAATTACATTCAAAATATATGTCTACAGAAAAATGCAAACAGACCTTTAACTCAAGCTGCATGCCTGTTGGGTATCCATGACATCCTCTTCAAAACAATCATCGAAAAGTTCGGAAGATGCTTTGAACAACGAATTGATCAGGCAAGCAAATTATAATAGAATATATGTTCTTACACGGGTTGGGAATAAAGGCTACTAAGATCGGAACTCACAACCTACGTAATATGATCACATCTTGAGCAAACATCCAGGGTTAGCATAAGCAAACAAGAGAAGATGAAATAAAATTTAAAATTTAAGATACTGTACAATGACTTATGTGTTCCAATACCGGGATACAAATTAAATTGCCCATTCTAAGGAACCAGCAAAACTAGACAGAACTGCACGAGGACAACAGGTCTAACATCTAACTTGATTAAATAAGCAAATCCCACAATAATTCATCCAAATTAAAATTGAACTGAAAAAAGGTATACCAAGACAGGCTGATATTTAAGGGCTCGTTTGGTGTGAGGTATAATAACAAATAGTCCCGGGATTAAATTATAGTACCGCTTATTTTGTTGTTTGGTTGGCAAGTTCGGGATAACTTATCCCGGGATTAATAATTAGTACCGGGATAAGTTATCCCTCTCCTTGGGTGGTATAGTAATCCCGGGATAACTTATCCCGGGATAAAATAGGTAAATGACAAAAATGTCTCTTTCAACCCTTTTGTTATATCACTTTTTACATTAATGAAGGGCATTTTTGTAAACAAATAAATTGTTCTTAAAATTTATTATTTTGAATACAACAAACCAAACACTCAATAAAAAATAATCCCAACACAACTTATCCCATCATAACTAATCCCAACATAACTTATCCCAACATAACTTATCCCATCATAACTCATTTTCAAACCAAACGACCCCTGTGTTTATTCATTTGTAATACAACCACACAAAGGGAAGAAGGATAAAGAAGGATAAAGGCGTGATGTGCTGGCTACACAGGTTCTTGGGACCACAAGATTTGAGCTTGTAAGTGAATGATGTCAGGACATGGCAAATTTCAATACTAGGTAAAATCTTCAGTTATGGTCCTCCTAAGGAAAAGCATCAAGGTAGGCCAAAGTTTCCAAATCCTCATTTATCTGGTCTTCTGGTTTAGGTGCAAGGGAGGCAATAGGTGGCTTCAGGCTTCACATATCTCAGCTGTTTTGTTGGGAGGGAAGGAAGCAAAAGGAAAACAACAGCATTAGTTTCAATATCAGGAGAGAGGCGAGGTCATCAACCAAAATGTGAACTTTAATACTTTAGTACAAGCTGAGCTAGCTACGAAATTTTGGCTAATCAAATGAAAGAAGCAATGCATGCAAAGAGGGGATCCACGAGCTACCTGCAGTCCAGTTACACACTCTATAGTAACCATAACTTTTTCTCCGGGAAGCAGGGTCTTGCCCTGATGACCTGGCAGCAGTAGCTTAACATGTGAATAATAAGAACAAGAAATTGTAACTCTCGTTTTCTAAATTTGGAGCAACTATAATTAGATAAGCTACACAAAAACTCATGTGCAGCAGATGGAGAATGGCAAAACCACAAGTGCTAGTTAATGTCTGAAGGTCAGACATGAACATTCAAGATACAAACACATGATCAAAACAGTTAGCAGCTAAAAACAGAATTAAAAGCAAACAAAAGTTTAACCGAACAGCTCATGCTGGTTTTTCTTTAAAAAAGGTTTTATTTTTATTTTATTTTATATAATATTGGACTGCAATGAACTTAAATAGAGCGGCATGGACAACGAGGATTCCTATAGCCAACCCCAACTTGCTTGGGATTGAGGCATAGTTGTATATTTAAGAGAACTGGCTGGTGGCCGGTACAATCACACCAAGACAAAACAACCAAATTCAGGACAAGGTGGAAAGCCCAGAACAACTTACCTAGAACCACCAGAACCCCCAAGGGAATATCCTTCATAAGCTCCATATCCTATGCTGCTACTCTGCTGATGGAATTAGAAATTAACAAAAAAGGATGCACATATATTCGAGAAAATATACATAGCAAAGGAAGTTAATGAATTCCCACAAAATCTTCATAAATTCTGCTCCTCAAGCAATGAAACCCTATGTTACCTGGATACCACTGTAACTTCCATAACCATCAGCACGTGGAAGATCAGTCGTACCACCATACCCCAGCTGAGTAAGAATGTCCATGTCTTCTAGAGTCCCTACTTTCATGTTTCAAGGTATCTGAACCTGTAGTCATGGGGAGGTAAGGAAGAACTGGCACAAAGGCAGATGCAGCACCCTCTCTTTCAAAAAGGTTTGCCCTCAAATGTGAAGTTACTTGTATGAGTGCATCCTTTACAACATCAAGTTCTCCTGAGATCTGATATGTTTGGAAGCATATAGATGAGGTCAGTTGAGCAAATAACAAGCATATCACAAGTAACCAGAGAATTTAACAGGATACTCCTGCATAGATAAGAAGCATAAGGAAATGCTAATAAGATCTAAGACGAAAAACAAAAACTATTCTAAGAGTCTTAAATAGGCAACCCCATCTTTTCGTATGTTTGATTGATCTTTCCCTGTTTCTTTTCTCCTTCCTGGGAGATTGCTTTCGCAAATAGAGTACGGCAGAAGAACACAAAATCAAAATAACTATGAAAGAATAATTGAATGATGCAGCCTGTGGAGCACAGGTTACATTCACACCAGACCCTTCCTAAAACTTAATCGAAGACATCTTAATTCAATTAATATTGATCTAAAGAAAACAGATATATATGGCTCCTCAATATGTCTATATCCAAAATTCAAGAACCCACATTCCTATGTCATACTGTACTCCAAAAGCTGAGTACAGGAAGAAACCAGCAACCTTTTTTCTTTCAAAGAGAGAGTAGGAGATAAATTTTGGTGCATTTAAGCTTTACAACTCCTATCAGTATGCTTACCTGCACCATCTCATCATCTTCAGCAGCAAACTTTGGGAGGCCTTCTTTGGAGAGTACACGGATATTAGCTTTCGTAATTTTCCTCATCTCATTGATTATGGTGCCTCCTTTTCCAATAAGACAGCCTATTCGAGATGTTGGGACCAGCAATCTCGTGGTTAATGGTGTAAGACCAGAATCTCTATCAACTTTCTCACTGCACCTTGGTTGCAAGCGCAATGCTGCTTCAACAGTAGGAGAATATGTGTCCTCAAAAAACTGAAAAAAACAAGCATGAAAATAAATCTTTATCTTGGACAAACACCCTCAACCTGTACACTCCAATGCTAAACATCAGAAGAAACAGAAACTACCTCTTTCACAGAAATTGAAATCACACAATCATCACCTTCAGCAGCAGAACTATCTACTTTGATTGCTGCACCAGATTCTTGTCTAATTTGATTGATTATGACACCACCTTTACCAATAACACCACCAATATTTGCTGTAGGACACAGCAAACAGATAGAAAATTCCTTTGAAGATTACTCATTCCTTGGAGCAGAGTAAAAAGACCTTGATAAGTTCCCACTCTCTCCTTTGTATCCCCTATAAGACCCCATCAATGAGGCCATGCCTACAATTGGAGCACCAACAGTATGACCTACAAGTGAACTCGAAGAGTAAATATTTGGTGCAGCAGAAGCAAGCAAGTGCTGAGAACGAGATGGATTCTTATGAAGACGCGTTGCTATTTCATAAAGAGCTTCTTCACTACAGTGGCTTCACCAGATATCTGAAACCCAATTAAATCACAGAGTACTGAAGTCAGATGTGACAAAAAAAATTCAAGTTTCAACCGCCCTATATGCAAGTAAGATTGCAATTGAAACCATAGCGTGAAGTGTGAATACACAACAATTATCGGTAACGTGGTCCAAATGTTTATAGATAATGACGCTTGAGCCATAAGAATTTCTTTTCAAGAAGTAGAGTACAATTTGCATAATTCTTTACATAACAAATCAGACAAGGGACCACCAAAAAGAACAGTAAATGAATAGCTGATTAAGAAATTGTGTAACTTCATTTTACTAATTACCATTAAGGGGAAAAAGAGAGGAGCAACAACTTCATAAATGAACCAGCAGAGCAGCAATTGATCAAATTTACTTAGCAAGACAATTAAATGAAATAACCTAATTAAATTTAATGGTAAAGAAGTACCAAACTGGGAGAACAACACTGTGATACAGACAGAGAAAGGGAAAATCAAAAAGGATATGATCCTCCAGTTACCTGCAAAAGTTCATCCGAGCTCAATGCACATGCAGGCAAATGGTTATCTTTCAATATACGAATCTGAGCACCACTTTCACTACGAATGTTCTGTACTATCTGACCCCCTTTCCCAATAACACATCCAATCTGATCTGAAGGTACTAGAAGCCTAATGGTAACCTGGGGGGCATTCTCAGAATCCTCATCAATTGTCTCGCTAACAATTTTCTCATGGACTTTAAAAAGTGCATCCTGGGCAGGACAAATACAATTTTCAAAGCCATCAAAGTTGTTTGTTTCCTCACTTGCGCTGTAGATAGTGACAACACGTTCCTCACAGTCAAGCACAGTCTCACCAATCCTGATTTTAGATTTAGTGTCCACCCTTAATTGCTTAACAATCTCACCTCCCCTGCCGATAATACTTCCAATCTTCTTTCCAGTGCATAAGTACCGATAAACTGTGTCGTCAGGACCGATTGAGAAAGGTCCTTATCAGAGCCAGTATTTCTCCTTTTATTTCCCCCATTGTCAGCATAATCAGACTGTGAATGGGAGAGTTTCCCATAGCTATTTCGTTGACCAGCCATCAGGAAATACTCTGCTTATCATACAAAGATTGCAACAAAGTTAAAAGATTATGTTTACAAAGTTGCTGTACTATACAACATTTGATCTTCAACAATTTATTGCCAGAGACGGAATCTGAAGACATATCTATTCAACAATCTTGAATTACATTGATATCATTCACATGCTAAACATGTAGCTATCTGCTAAGTGCTAACTATAGCAATTAGCAACCTCGAGCTATCAATTCCAGATTAGCAGGATTTCCTGTTATAATCCTGACGATACATGAATCACTACAATTCCATGAACAAAGAAACATGCATGCACGGATAACAAATCGTGGCAGACCTGATATTGGAATTCAGGTCCACAAATTGAATCTATATGATATTATTGTCTATTGTAATTAAATGCACTATAGCATAAGAATTGCAAAATTCAACTATCTGAAGGAATCATACTGGATCCGACAGATCTGAAATTCAATAAAGATGCGTGAATATCAATTCTCAATGCACGTATCTGTATAATTGTAAATTCAAAACATGAATACTGTTCTGTGGATTCAATTACCTGCTAATAATGTATCTGCACAAGTTGTCGATTCCAATCCGTTAAACACAGCACGTATTTTGCTGCAGTTGTTCATTAATAGGCAAGGGTTTTGGGTTTTGACCGATCACGCTCCATCGCTCCTGCTGGAAATCGCCGTTATTTTCCGCTTTCACTTCTTCAAACAAAATTAGTACGAAACGAATTATTTTCTGCTTCACTACAAACGAAAATATATTTTGTTATATTCAGTACTAATAATTTTGTTTTAAAATACTTATTTTACCTTAATGAAATAATTTATGTTTACACAGATATTTATGGGAAATGATCAAAATGGTCCTTAATGTATGGGCTTTGATTCCATTTGGTCCTTAATATATGAACTTCATGAAAATGGTCCTTTATGTATCATAAATTGTGATCAATTTGGTCCTTAACCCTGAAATTAATATATATATATTTTTTGCCATCAAAATACACGGAATATGTAAAAGATGCGCTCGTTCAAGACTTTCCTTCCGCTGTTTCCAAAAATTCCAAAAGGGCACATCAATTTTTTTAAACCAAAAGGGCAAAATCGCTCCTGACGGAGCGATTTTCTTTTGACAAAATTGACGCCGTTACTCCTTTAAAAAACATAAAAATCGCTGCCGATACAATTTTTTTTTCTTTTTTCTTTAAAATCGCTGTTGTGAATTTTTCTTTTAACAACGCTGCCCCAGCAGCGTTTAAAAAATAAAAATAGCTGCTATAGTAGCCATTTTAAAAAAAAAGTTAATTTTTTTTTTATTAAAAATTCCCGAGGCGAGAACTGCTTAAAAAAATAATGGGAAATCGTTGCCACGGCAGCAATTTCAGTAGAAAAAATTTCCCAATTGAGTTACTTTATAATTTTTTATTGTATACTTTTTGATTGCTAGCAGCAATTGGAAAATAATAATAAAAATTCTTACTGAAATTGTTGCCTTGGTAGCGATTATTTAAAAAAATTTAAACTAAAATCGTTACACTTGGAGCGATTTCCCATTATTTTTTTAAGCAGCCCTCGCCTCGAGAATTTTTAATAAAAAAAAAATTAAACTTTTTTAAGAAAATGGCTGTTGTAGTAGCTATTTCTATTTTTTAAACGTTGCTGGGGCAGCGTTGTTAAAAAAAAATTCACAGCAGCGATTTTAAAGAAAAAAGAAAAAAGAATTTGGACCGACAATGATTTTTATGTTTTTTAAAGGAGTAACGGCGTCAATTTTGTCAGAAAAAAATCGCTCCGTCAGGAGCGATTTTGCCCTTTTGGTTAAAAAAAATTTGATGTGCCCTTTTGGAATTTTTGAAAACAGGGGAAGGAAAGTCTTGAACGAGCGCATCTTTTACATATTTCGTGTATTTTGACGGTAAAAAAAAATAAATATATTAATTTTAGGGTTAAAGACCAAATTGATCACAATCTATGATACATAAATGATCATTTCCATCAAGTTCATATATTAAGGACCAAATGGAATCAAACCCATACATTAAGGACCATTTTGATCATTTTCTCCAGATATTTATCACCTATTTTATCAAGTTTCAAAAGATTTTTTTTAAAACTTTTTGTCAAGTCAAGTTAATTCATATAAAAAATTACTAGTTTTGTAACCATTCCTTTTAATTGTCCACTGAATATAATTGGTTCAAACCATTTTTTATTTTTTTTCTAAAAATTAAATAAATTTCTTTCATGATCACACTTGTTTTAATATTAATAAATATTCTCTCGTTTTTATTCATCTAATTTATTTTGAATTGACACAAAATTTAAGAATATTCATTAATCTTGTGATCTTAAACATGTCATGTAGAAAATTAAAACGAAAGAGTTGCTAAAAGAAGAAATTTATAGGAATAATATTTTTTTACATCATTTTAAAATATATAATAGAATATTTTATGTTATTAATTATTATAATTTATATTATTTTAACGCAACTTTTAAATATATAACATAATAAAAAAATAAAATATATATATTTTTAAAAAATACACACACAAAACTCAAGCATCGCATGTTAATGAAGAGTTGTGTGCTTGTAACTACTTCTAGTCTTCTACTATATAATAAAATACATATATAGCAAAACTACTATGATGAGATGAAAAGTGATGATATAATATCACAATTAAATTAAATTAAAATATTTTTTAACTAATATTTTTTAAAAAGAGCAAAGTTTATATATGACTAATAAAATTAATAGATGGTGATAATTATTTTGGAGCTAAAGGTTGAAGTTTAGATAATTTAATTCAATAACCTTGATTTTTGGATTTAAAAAGTATGAGTATCTTTTTATTATTTGAACGTGACAATAAACTTTCTAAATTATTCATCGAGATTAAAAAAATATGTTTGGTCATTGCATATATTTGAAACATATTAAAAATGATTTTCAATAAGCAATTTAATAACTTAAGAAGTTCTATTATTTTAAAATTAAAATTAATTTCTTTAAAAGTAAATTCAATTGCTTAGATTATTCGATAAGTTGGTTATATATGCTTTTTTAAAATTATTGAGCATTAATTATTTTTTTAAAATAACTACGATATGATGGCATAAAATTTTAAAAAGCTCATTTCTTCCCTTACATCGTGTTATTAGTCATTATTAATGTATTGACTATTGTAATTGAGAAAAATATGAACTCTAAAATGTTATTTGCTCATTTCACAAAATTGTCTAAATATATAGGCAAGAGAATATTTTTGTTTGAATAATGAAGTGTACGATAGGAGTAAAAAAATATGTTCTTATGAAATTAATTTAAAGATTCATAAATTACAAAAAAAAGAAAAGAAAAGGAAATTGATGGATTTTTTTAGAGAAAAGATTTAGTGTATGGTTAATTACCCTTTTAAGTTGAAGGGATTGCAAAAATCAATATACATATACACGTGACAACAGGTAATTTTTGTTGGAGTCCCAAAGAAAAGAAGCAGTTCTCAAAGTCCGTTAAAAAATATCCCGACGGTGGGAATCGTAACCCTAATCGGCCGATGTCAACATCCGGGCAACAGCAGTTCCGGTACACGCAGACACCGTCGAAAGTTCTTCACCTCCGGAATCTTCCATGGGATTGCAGCGATGAAGAGCTAGTAGAGCTTTGCAAGCCCTTTGGTAAAATTGTCAATACAAAGTGCAACGTCGGGGCCAATCGCAACCAAGCGTTTGTCGAATTTGTAAGTTATTTTTCATTTGATTATCACGATTGATTGTCTTAAGAGGGACAACGATGGACATCCGTTTTTAGATTTCTTTATTGCGGCTAAATGTGTGTAGCTAGAGTTCAATTATTAATTGTATCCACTGTTCAAGCTCTCTCAGTTCTTATTGTTCGTTCATGGCAGCTATGCTCCATGGGTAACTCATTTTGAATGTTTAGGAAATGGCTGGGTTCTTGAAGTTAGGATATATCTGTTCAAACCCCAAAACATTGTGTGTGAGTAGACAATCCTATAGCCAGGCAAGTTCCTCGGAGTTTGTACTTGTAGGAATGCCCTGCCCCAGCCAGTAAATTAGTTGAGGTCTGCTCAAACTGGCTCTGGAATAGTTTGGAGCTGTCATAATAAATTTGTAAATTAGAATATTAGGAGCTTCCATAATGAATTTATAAATTATAATTGTAGAATAATTAACTGCTGAAATAGGTTAGTTACATTCGTGGGTTTCATTCTAAAGCAATTCTTTTGTATATACGTCTTTCCCTTGTGAGTGTGTTAACATGACATTTTTTATTACCCTCTAATGTGCATATTCGTCAACTGCAGGCTGACCTTAATCAGGCAATCAACATGGTTTCATATTATGCTTCATCTTCAGAGCCTGCTCAAGTTCGTGGCAAGACGGTGTACATTCAGTATTCTAACAGGAATGAAATTGTCAATAATAAGAGTCCCGGAGATGTTCCAGGAAATGTTTTGCTGGTGACTATCGAGGGTGTTGAAGCTGGTGATGTCAGTATCGATGTCATTCATTTGGTAAGTGTCTTGTTGCTTTCTCTCCTCTTTATAGAGGAAATATTGCCAAGTAAGCTAATTCAGGCCTTATGGACTGTTCAGAAGTCGTGCCTTATGAAGAGCTGAGTATTCATCCAATAATCCTTAATAACATTTTGAACACAGCACGATTCCCTAAGAATTTAGCATTTTAATACAAGTCCCAAAACAAAGGAAAAAAACACAACTAGTGGAATTCTATGAAGAATATTCTTATGTTGCTTTGTGTTAAAATATATTTTTTCTTATCTTTTCTCGTTTTAAAATACATTTTCTCTAGCATAGCATATTGTTCTTGGGACATTATTTTAGTTTCTTGGAACCTTTACTGCTTTCTGTAGCCCGAAACCCTGGCTATGGTTCAGATTTTAGAAGAGCTCAATCTTACTAATTATTTCACTTTCATCGCATATAACAACATTAGATGACGGCAGTGTTAACTAAAGTTGATTGAATCACAGATGGTCATTATTTAAGATCTTTTGTTGGAGACATTCTGGATATGTAATCATATCGGTCATAAACCTTTCTATGGCTTGCATATACAGGTGTTACTCTGCACTCACAATCTAGTTCCTTTGTGTTTCTTCTTCAATGTGTTTTGGGAAACATAGTACACGTTGATTGTCCTTTATTACCTTTCTCTGTCTGATTTGCTTTTAACGGGCCAAAACCCATTTCAGGTATTTTCAGCCTTTGGTTTTGTTCAAAAGATCGCTACTTTTGAGAAGGCTGCAGGTTTTCAGGTCTGTATGTCTGTGGACCAATGAGTTTTGGCTTTTTCTTAATTTTGGCAGAGTGCTAATGAGTTTCTGTTACATCTTGACAGGCATTGATTCAATTTAGTGATGTTGGGACAGCATCTGCTGCTAGAGAGGCATTGGATGGGAGAAGTATACCAAAGTATGGCTAGTCCATTGTTTGAACATACCTTGGATTTATTCATCTTGCTTCCCACTTTACGTTTGATCAACTAGTGTACTTGCTCGCGCAAAGCGCGGTCATAAAATTTTATGACAGAAAGCATATGCGGAGAGCATTTTAGATTAAATATATGAAAATAACTCAGTTTAACAGTATATGTGAAGAATGATAGAAAAGAGAACAATTATCAAGTTAAGAATCTGGAGGATGTAACCCTAGAATTTTTTGCCTTTTCTTCTTCTAAGGCATTGCTTGTATTTATCTTCCAATATGAATTATTGACACTTATATTTTCAAAAAGTTGATATTATTTTTGTTTTGCTCGAGTACCTTGTGTCTATAATCCAAGGAAATGGGTGACTGATGATGAGGTTACACATCATATTAGAGTAGAGTAGAGTAGAGTAGATTAGATGAAACAGAGGCTCACATTTGGTGTCATGTGTGATAAGAATGTGCTGCCAAGGGTGTGGCCTAGTGGTCAATGTAGTGGTTGAGAGCCACGAGGTCTCAGATTCAAATCCCAGTAGAGACAAAAACACTAGGCGATTCTTTCCATCTGTCCTAACCTTGGTGGTAGGAGGTGATAGGTATCCCGTGGAATTAGTCGAGGTGCGCGAAAGCTGGCTTGGACACCACGGCCATAAAAAAAATAAAATAAGTGGAATGATAAAAAAGGGAAATAATGAATCCATATCCTATAAAAAGAAACATCCCAACTTTAGGAATTTAGTTAAAAAGGCCAAGAAGTCCCTTTTTTTTAAGCTGGCAGGAGTACTTTAAGTTATTTTGGGTAAATCAAAAGTGGGTACCATGCTTACCTGCTATCTTCCTATATATACAGAGATGGCCTTTAAGCAATAATGGGAATTCTAGTAAAGAATTGTTTCTTTTTTAAAAATAATAATTAATAAACCTTTAACTAGGTAGAATAATTTAAAACAACAAAGTAACTGTAAGAGTTAATGTTGTTAAATGTCTGTACACAATTATAGATTTATTGATAGAGTGAATTTTATTTTTCAACAAATATTTTGAGGGTAAAATAAGAGTAGTCAAAAAATTGACAAAAAAGATAAAAACCAATAGGCGAGGTGCCACATCACCTACTTAATACCTCGCTTTATTATACAGATAGATTTTTGGGGTATAATCCTAACTTTATTTTTTATCACAGGTACCTTCTTCCAGAACATGTTAATCATTGTCACTTGCGCATCTCATATTCAGCACACACGGATCTTAATATCAAGTTTCAATCTCATCGAAGCAGGTAGCACAGATTTACCTAGACAGCATTTTGTATCTCTGACTTTGTTTCTTTATATTCTTATTGTTATTGCTATACTTGCTTGCATTTTTCTTTGCTAATTTTATCATTATCTGCTTTTGATTTACAGTTGAGGTGTTTTCTAATTTTTTATGCTTCTTGTCATCTAGGGTTTAGTGAAGCTCGGCAGCTAAAACACAGATGTGTTTGTCATGGCCTCGTAGTAATTTTCTTGATCTCATAATAGTGGTTAACAACATTCTTCTCATTTCTCATTTTAGATGATCATGTGAAGATCCTTGTTTTTATACTGAGTTCATGGTTTGGAGAATGCTTGTCTATTGTTGTAGGGATCACCTACTGTGTATTCATTTCAAATACGTTAGATGGGTATATTTGCCCTTAGTAAAGAAGTATGAATGGATGAATGTTGACTTTTATTTGTATCTGGCATCACTTATCGTGGGGATCTAGTTAGAAAACAAAAAACATGGGATATAAGTTAGATGAGTATATTTGCCTTTGGTTAAGAACCTCTGTGACGTTTATGTGTGTTCCCGGTGACTCTTCCAGTATCAAACCCTAGTTATCACTGTAGTGTCACATCTACTTACCGGTGCATTGGAAGGTATGTAGGAAAACTGATGGGGAAAACTATTAGGTTGATATAGGGATAAGAGTGAGAGTTTAGAGAATATAGTTTTAGTGAACTCCTAATTTCTGTAAAGTGTAATCTATTCGTCCATTTTATATGACATTTACTCCATTCTTTGATGGCTTAAATGTTTGCGCTTGGGACTTCCATGTTGGAGGTTTCAAGTTCGAAACCCCTTGCCAGCGAAAGCAAGGGGTTTGCCTTCTGGGTCGAGCTCGTCGCACCGGGCTTGCCTAGTGCGGGTTACCTCTCCTATGTGGTTTGCGAGCTATTGCATAGGAGCGGGGGTTTTACCCTGTGCGCACCCAAAGGGTAGCAGCTGTGGGTTTCCCTTGTCATCAAAAATAAATAAATATAACTCTCCCACCTTTCAATAATTAGTATCATAAACTATTCAAATTTTAAACTTTGATATGATATTATGTCTATAAGTCTTAACTTTTCAACCACTATAATAGTTTAGTTCACTATCACTAATATTATATATAATTCAAATTAACATCTTTATTTTCTTTACAAGTCAAGCATCATCATATAAGAAGGCATGGAGGGAGAATTATTTAGTGTTGGAGTGAAACCAGTCCAATAGAGCTGATTGAATATAGATGATTCACCAGCTAATTTGGAATTGATGCATAGTTGATTGATTGATTGATTTCGAGTTTTTCATCTCAATAGTCATATGAACTGAGCTTTTAGGGGGTGGGATGGGGTAGGATCTTATTTTTGTAGTTATTTTGTGGTATAGTTGCTGTGGTGATTCCATAACGGTGATCTTTGTTTAATAGCAGTGTTTTTGCACTTATAATTGCCTTCAAGATATTTAATGTGTCTATAATTCAACTTTTTGGGGAAATATGTATTTCAGGGTTATATAATTTAGTCGATCTGATATTCATAGAAGCTTACATCAGTTTGATTCACATTTAGTTCCTTCTTTTATTGTATAGGGACTACACAAACCCTTATCTCCCAGTAAATCCTACTGCAATGGAGGGGGTTCTTCAGGTATGTTCCTTTCCTCATTTTATTTGTTGTCATCCTTGTATCGGAAATGTCCTCACAAGGTCTGTATTCAGCCTGTTGTAGGTCCAGATGGAAAGAAAAAGGAACCCGAGAGTAATGTGCTTTTTGCCTCTTTAGAAAATATGCAGTATGCTGTTACCGTCGATGTCCTTAACACGGTATTTTCTCCCGTGTTATTTCATTGATGCCCATTATGGTAATTGTGTAGTCATTCATTTATACTCTGCTATTGTTATATTCTGCCCGGAAACAGGTTTTCTCTGCATTTGGTACTGTTCAGAAGATCGCTATATTTGAGAAGAATGGTCAAACCCAGGCATTAATTCAGTATCCTGGTATGTATGGATTGTGGGTGCTGTTCTTTGGTAGTTTAATAAACTACCCGTGTATACTTAGTCTAGGCTTTAAGATTTATGGTGGCTTCTTTATTTTCTTCATCTCTTCTTTTACGCTTTCCTCACCCCAATTTGAGTTACTTGAAAGAAAACAAGAAAATAATGTGGAAATAAAAATATGAAGGATAGAGATATGCAAAATGAAGTGCTAAGAAGTAAGGACCCTGGGACTGTCTTAACCCATGTCTATCGATGTGTTTTTTTATAAGGTATGCCTATCGCTGTGTTAATAGGCCATGTATTGCTAATACTATGGTTTGTTGTGTATTAGTTGTATACCTTATAATACTGAATAGGGTAAAAATCCTACAAAACATAGGATTAAATAATATCATGATTAATACATTTTACATGTATGAATCTAATACAACCTTCCAAATCACCCCTAGTTGATCTTATTATTCAAAAATTAGCTGATTAATGTTAGTTCTGATACAAATATAGTCAATTCAAAAACTTAGATAACAAAGTTATCTAGATCTCGAAGAAATTAGAGATAAATAATTAATATAAAAATAATTACCTACTTTACTTTACTTTAATAAAAATCCAAAGATATCAAGTTAAGTATTAATCTTACATCCAAAAAAATGTTTCCGGTAAGGTTGCAATACAAATTCATAGTCACCTCACCACACACAAATGTGTAAAAAGAAGAAACATCTCTCAAATAATATTCTCAAAAATATCAAAATCCACTCCTTTATATAGGGGAGAACTATTCAAAGTAATATGAGATCTAAATTCTACTTTTATGAAAATAATAAAATACTAAAACCTAACTAGAAAACTTTTGAACTAGGAAAGCACGTAAAATAATGCCGAACTTCTTCCCTAACAAAATAAGGAAAAAGTTGCCGACCTTTTAAACATTTGGACGTGACTTCTCCGTCCATTTTGGATGAGGATTTAAGCTCACTTTTGGGCAGAATTTTCAGCCCTATGTGGGCTTGGTTTTAATTTTTGGGGCTCATATGGGCCCTAATCTTCCTCGTCTTGGGCTTGGACTTGGATCATGGAATATGTGTAGCACTGAGCCCATTCTTCTTTGCAATTCTTGGCCTCATTCTTGTGCTCTTCTTCCACAATAAACATCTTGATTTTCATTGAAGGTCGTCAATCTTTAATGGAAGTATGCCACCATGGATGCTATCAAATCCTCTTTGACGGTTGTGGCCATTGGTTTGGTCTTGAGAAATATGTGTGAGGGCAGTAAGGAGTTATACTTGAACTGGCTAGCTTCAGAGAATGATTCTATTAACATTCCCATATACAAATACACTGCCATACCTTCATCATCCTGCATGGATGTACATGATCTAATTTGCATTAGAATCATTTATGTGAATACCCGTATTTTCAATCACCTCATGTTTAAGTAGATCAGGTTTCCTGCAGAATGCACAACGGCCAACTTATACTGAATATGATTTTGGATGTCAGGATACTCTAAAGCCTTAAAAATTAGCCAGAACTCCCAATAAATGGTCTCTATAAATGTGTTCAAGTATTTTCCAAGGAAATTCATGCATCGTTGTTTCGGTCTTCTAATGGATAATTTGATCCATGCACCCAAGGGTGTGGCACAACAGTCGATGTGGGTGAAAACTACGGGGGACCAAAGTTCAAATTATGATATAGACAAAAAGAAAATGCTTCAGTAGATAATTTATTCTCTTCTGAGTTCTGCCCAAGCCTTGGTGGACAAAATTACTCAATAATTGTATTTTTGGGAGGTAATAGGTGCCTGCTTAAATAATCAGATACACAGTATGGATATATATGTAAAAAATCTACTAAAATACTACTAATATATATCAAACCTGAACCCATAACTTTAATAGTACAAAGAGTTCAATGCAAGGTTGAACCTAGTAAGTGTAAATCTTGGATCGACCTATAGAAATAGTTGAGGTGCGTGAAAGCTGAACCAAATACTACTGTTATATAGTTAGAAAAAATAGTAGTGCACATTCTGCTATCTTACACTAGGCATTAACAGATGGGTTTGTAAACATATCATCCTGTTTATCATCTCCAAGTGCACATTCCACTGTCTTTTTTCCTTTTTTTCCATGTCATCCTTTTCAATGACATTGAACCTATTGGAACATAAGGTGTTGATGGATCAGTTTTACTGCAGATGTAACAATTGCAGCTGCTGCAAAGGACGCTTTAGAGGGACACTGCATATATGATGGTGGCTATTGTAAGCTTCATCTATCATACTCTCGTCATACTGATCTGAATGTACAGGTATAGATATGTGCTTTTGAGTTGGTTTCGAAGGGAAAAATGATGTCTAAATAAATAAAGAGTCGACACCATATTTTAAGATTCTATTACTGAAAGTATGCTTCTTGACACTTGTTCCTTCCTGCATCTTTTTCATTAGACCTCTTAGCTTGAATTAATTATTCAATTGTGTCGAAGCAGGCATACAGTGACAAAAGTAGAGACTACACAGTTCCAGAATCAAGTTTGCTTGCGATGCAACAAGCATCTGCAGTCCATGCCACACCACCTGTTTGGCATAATCCTCAGTCTGGTCCAGTACAGTCATCAGCTGGCTATGCCACTACTGGTACTGTTCCTGGCCAAGCACCACCTGCATGGAATCCAAATTTGCAGGGTGGAGGATCAACCTTTCCATCGGCTCCTACTGGATATCCTGGTCATTCATATGCTCCACCAGCTCCTGCTTATGCAACTGCAGTACATCCTCCTGGATCGTCACAGCAGACCAATCACATTTCTACTGGTAGTCGACCTTTTAGTGTAAGTCAGCCTTTTCAGCCATCAACCATGCCGCCTGGAGGTGTTCCTCCTCCTGGGCATGCACCTTATCATGGTTAATAGTCTCTCTTGGGAAACATCGAAGCTGTTATTAATTTACTCTGGCTTAGGGGTACTTGTTCACTGTCGGCGTGGGTTTGTGATGTCAGCTGTATACCTTCACATTCTCTTCTTTCTTGAACTACTCCTAAATTTTAGTTTTTGGCCTTCTTGATGAATTGAACTAATGTTTGATCTGAGAGTGGAAAAGATTCATCTGTATAATGAGTTGTTTAGTAGCAATGGTTTTTCTTATTGACATTAGCATTGTTATTCTTATTATGCTATTAAGCTGGCCAAGTTATGCGGAGTTACATAAAACAAAAAAAGATGAATTTATGCGGATAACAGCTGCTACCTGATTTGCCCTCAAAGGATTTTTCAATATTATCACAACACTCTCCAAATTATTTGTTTTAATGTGTTATTTGATCGTTTGATGTCTACTTAACATATATAAATAAGGACAAGTAATCATGTCGATTTATATTATAGAAGAATCCATGAAATTGATAACGGAAAGAAAATGGAAAAGTGAGTCGTTTGTTTTCTTCATATGCTCGTACATCATGCAGCATTGTCCGATAATTTTTGTAATCGAGCCAACACTGGAAAAAGTAAATAATTTATTTTATTTATTATCTATATTTATAAGGGAAAAAAGAATTAAAAACGAAATGATATCCCGTGATACATCATGTCAAACAGGACATATTACATCTGAAGTGGACATCTCCCCCTAGTGGCACATGAGAGATGAACTTGTGCTACCCAAAAAAGAACAAATTCTAAATTTTCACGTCTTATTTTGCTTCTCCATTTTGTTTACTATTTTACAATCTTCATTTGGAAAATCTACCCATAAAATATACGACTCATACCGATTTTATTTTAGAAACGCACAAAAATAATTTTTTTTTTAAAAAAAAACCTTTTTCATCAAATGGCTTACATAAACTAACAACACATGAAATTGAAATTGACCCATGGTTAAATTCCTGTATGATATATGTAGGTGTCATAGAAATCATGTGTTTATGTTACTATCGTAGTCATGTCTGCTATCATCTTTAGTTTGTGTTGGACAAGTGAATCTATATTTGGATATTTTCAACCATTGGATCAGTTGTCATATAAGACTCATTAACTCCTCATGTGCGTATGTAAACTATGTGGGGGGAGTGTCAGCTGTCTATCAATTTTAATACTAGTGATCGAATATGGACCACCACACCCTTTTGTTTCAACAATGAATTAATTTTATTTTTGCTAGTACAACTTGTTGATATAACTCTGCAACTACTTAGTACTTATACATGTTGTTGCTTCGTCTACGTGCTGGTTGGTACCTTAACCACATTCAGTATTTATGGCCCCTCTTATCTTTTTTACATTCTTACACTATCGCTTTATCAGCCGACAATTTTCTCTTTCGGTTTTCATCTTCAAATACATATAAAACACATGCCAAATAATATCAAAATTCTATTTACAGATGAAATTATCAAAAAATAATGTTAACTATGAGAGATCAAGTAATGGATTAGCTATAAAATTCAAAACAAAATCCTACACTTAATTTCTTTTTTAAAGTTAAGGCATCTAACCATCTCATCAAAAAACTAAATTGATTAGAGGGAGGGTAAAACCTTATCTGAATCTGGTATTTCTACTGCACCAATAAATGCATGACATGTGTTTAATATATAGTCGATTATTATCACTCAATCATGATTAATTAATACTATATATTCTTACCCGGTGATAAGTTGATATGATTAATATATAGTATTGCTATATTTTTAACATGGTTCAAGCGTAGCGTTAGACAATTGAGCATAAATGGTAAAAGGGGGTTGGAATTCAGCGTGATATTAAATGGCATCATTAAATAGTTGTAACATATAATGGACTACAACTCTAAATTGTGGAGCCTTAAAAACTATCGCCAAACATATACAGGGAAGTTCTCAAGTATGATAGTGAATTAAGAGCTACTTGAAGTAAAGAAGAGTGTGATATGACACTCTAACTTCCTAAAATCACGTTTCTATTTTTAATTTTAGTGAACAAAACAGTTGTGAGCTCGATCAGATTCAAGGTTTAAATTTTATGACTTAACATAAATCCAATATGTTGTTCAGATCATATCATATACACACACCATTTAACTTGGTCTCACCTGACATTTATTCTCTTAAAAGTATGATATGCACAAGTAGACACGAATATTTATATGAAACTGAACAAGTCGATACATGCATCCTACATGACTATTCATGTGAGATATACTCATCCTACATGAAAACTGATTTATATTATGTTATGTAGGTCATGTGTGTTTATTTATTCAACTTTATACAAATTTAAGTGTCTACTTGTGTACACCCACAGTTGGAAGACATCGATGTCAACCGAGACCAAGTTAAAAGAGACATTTATATATTATGCTTATTTTTAAAGTTATACATTTATATCTATTTATTGTAATTTTAATAAATTTTCATGTAAATTTATACGTACTCCACGTCAAAAAGTATTTGGGTTCAAATAAAACCCACCCTTATACATTAGACCCCTCTGGTTGTGACGGATGAAATTATCCCTAAATTCTTGACTATTACTACTTCTATTGTCATTATTGTTATTATAGAAATTAAGGATTAGTGGTGAATGATCATGTGATGAATGACTTTATGTCACTTTCTTTTGAAACCCCAGTGTGCACATCAAAAGGGCTAAATCATGTGCCATTAATTTTTGTTTGAAATAATCCACTAATACTCTTAATTATGATTAGGATTTAAGCATTATCTTTTGTTGATCTACTACTTATTTTGATTAACATGCATGTTTAAAGTAAAATTGGTTCATCAACAAATAACTAATTGGGCTCTCGTGTGACAAAATAGAAAGTTATACTAATCTTTTACGAAATGCCAGATGTTAGTATTCCAAATTAGTGTTTCCTAGTAGTAGTAAGTAGTAACAGCTTCATAGAACTGTTAATATCGAAGATTTCCAGAACAGAGCAAATAAAAAGATAAATAGCAAACAAAACAACAAAACGTGTGACGGTACGTTTGTCTAGTTCGATATGGTGAAAATTGCATCACTTTGCTTTCGAAGCGAATTCAAGATTTAGTGTCGGTAAATTGATCTAATTATGTTTATTATATAATTTTTGAACTTTTTGAATATGTATATAATAACTTGTTCAGTTGAACCTACAAAATTCACTTTAAATATGTCTCTACTTCGTAGTCAGAGGTAGAGCTAGAGTGTAAGTTGGGGGTTTACATGAATCCATGAGATATTGTATATGTATTAAGAAATCTACATGAAAAAGTTAATATGTGTGTTTGGTAGGATGGAAAATGTTTTTCAGAAAATATTTTCTTGGAAAGCAAGTGATGTTGTTATTTATTTTTAGTGTTTGAAATGTAAACAAAAAAAAAAATATTATTCCAAAGTAATTTATATGTAATCTAGCAAAACATGAATATGAGGATGCGTTGGTGTGAGGAGTTGGGGTTCAAGGGTGGCGGGGTGAGATGGTCAGGGGATCGGGTCAGAGAGGTGTTGGATGGATGAGGAAGAGACAATGAACTTGTAATGTCACTTATTCAACTTATTTTCACTACTTTTATAAGGAAAGTCAATTTTCCTTATTCTTAAAGAAAATGTTTTTAAAAATATTTTTGGCCAACCAAACATGAAAAATTGAAAATACCACACATTGGTGCTTTGTGGACTAGGTCTTGGTGCAATTTGTTGCGGATAATGTGGCATAATTTTGTATAATCACACTAAATTTGCAAAGACTAAATGACTAGATAAACATGGAGTAGTTTAATTTCACAAATAATATTTAAAGCAGTGATGTTATTTAGTCAACACATGCATGGTCTGAGCTGGTTACCAATGTGTACATGGAAATTAAATTAGTAGGAAACCTCAACGTCAAAATGCTTTTTGGGCTGTTATAGACTTTGATAAGATGTGTGGAGTCACTTTTATTACATCAAAAATGAAAAAATATAAACAGATGAAGCCTATATTGTCTTAGGTTTCTCATTTGTCTTGAAACTTTATGATATTTGATTGTCTGGAGGAAATCTTTTAATTTTATTTCCTGAAAAATCCGTAATCAGTGCAACACTTTCTGGGAAAATGATGGATAAGATAAGACCTCTAAATCTCTGAGTTAGATATGCCTGGTTTCTCATGTCTGAATTTTTAACTTCTTTTTTTTTTTTTAAAAATAAAATAATTTCTTGGTCAACAATATTCACTTAACCCAACCACCTCACACGCATAATATTAATAGGCTTCAGACACCGGGTGGGAAACCAAAAAAGTAACTCCAATAACTTACAGACTGTGTACATGAATTTTCCACTTAGAATTACGAGTATTTTGTAAAGTGTAATCTTGTACTCTATTGCCATTTGAAAATTTATCGGAAATTAATAATAGTACTTAATAATCAAGGTAAAATAGATATAAATGATAAATTATATATCTCTGGATCTATTTTTGAATATTTTAATTGCCTTCAGACTTAAACCTTGAGGAGATACTGATAGTATCCGATTCTAGCATTAGTGGAAGGATTGCAGTTGCGTGTGTATCTTGATATTAATTATACCAAACAAATATAGATATATATCATGTGAAATTCAATCAAAAAGAGATGAAGAATATTCTTGTTATCCACAAATTCAAGACGTGGTTCTTTGAGTTGCTCCTCTATTTTTTTCTCCTTCTCTTGATAATAATGGAATCATATTTAAAGTTTTTTACAATGAAATCGACAAATCAAGCTCCTAACAATATAGTACGTAACATGTTTCTTTTTTCAAATAACAATAGTGTTCGTATTAATTTGCTTACAACTATTTCATCAGGCATAATTAATATCAAATATTCAGTCTACCCAAACTTAAGCAAATGAATATATAATGTTGTATCATTATTAAAATTTAAACTCTTATATATTACTATGATTTTTACCTGTATTATTGATCGTTAAGCTGAGTGCAAGAATGTGATAACACTGAAAGAGCGTTGTGGATACAAATGTTGAGACAGGATTAACGAATCTGATGAAGTGGATAGCATTTGATGGTTCCCACTTGTTTTCCATTTTCATTAAAATAAAATCATAATGTATAGAGGGTAGAATTAAATTAGCCATACATAATTTCACCAATCACATGAATTGTACTACTCTGCTATCGACCCTACACATACTGGATTCAATTTTGCAATGGAATTCCAGAATAGGACTGCTTCAATTATACCACGCGGCCTCTTCCCAGAGAAAACAAAACCTCTAAATATTTATTACTCCGACTGTCTCAATTTAGTTGACACAGTTAGAGAGTCAAGAGTCAAACTTCATATAATTTTAAAGTTTTTTTTTGAAAAACAACTTGCATGTTTAGAAACTACATTAAAAAAAGTATTAAAAGTAACAAAAATTTAAAATTACAGTATTTAGAGGTCATACAAATAAAATTGCGTTCAATTTTTTTTTTATTTGACTCTAAAAATTCAAATTAGATCATATAAATTAGTAACTTTTTCAACTACTCAGGCAAATCCTTTAATTCTACCAAAATAAATTATGATGAATTTTTTTTTTTTTTTATGTGAATATGCTAAAAATTATATGTAGAGAGAGGATGGTCCCAAGCAACAGTTAAAGAAACTTTATCAGTTGGTCAGCTTAATTTAATATTGGACCTTTTATTTTAACGCCCAAACCACCCTTTTAACTCCTCTATTTATTCTCCACGATTGCATTTCCTAACTATACCCTCGTTACTCAAGCAAACACATAGAAACTTTTTTTGTGAGTTATTTTCCTCCTCCTTAATTGGTTTATTTCTCTTCAATTTTTCTAGTACACTAATTTCATTAGCACTAAACTTTAATTCCCTCCCCTGCAGGTTTGAAAATGGCTCTTTTAGGTCTCCTTTTAATGGGAATTTCCCTCATGTTTCAATCAGCCCATGGCAATGGTGGTTGGATCAATGCTCATGCCACTTTTTACGGTGGAGGAGATGCTTCTGGAACTATGGGTACGATAATTTACTTAACGTTTAGTCATGATGTACAAACACTTTATTCTGTGAATGGTACGTGTCTATACTGAAATTGTGGGTGGATTTTGACAGGTGGTGCTTGTGGTTACGGAAATTTATACAGCACTGGATACGGAACGAACACTGCTGCGTTGAGTACTGCTCTGTTCAACAACGGGTTGAGCTGTGGAGCGTGTTTTCAGTTAATGTGTGTGAATGCGGGACAGTACTGCCTGCCGGGCATAATTACTGTGACAGCCACAAATTTCTGTCCACCAGGAGGGTGGTGTGATCCTCCGCGCCCTCATTTTGATCTCTCTCAACCTATCTTCTTGCGCATTGCTCAATATAGAGCTGGCATCGTTCCTGTTGCCTACAGAAGGTAATTTACTCTTAAATTCATGTTTTAGAGCCATTCATACCGTTATCATTAGCATATTTTGGAGTCAGTCGTAGTACTCTTTGTGATACTTCAAATTGGAACTCAGTTAAGATCAAGAACAAACACCTAACAATCTACTAACCGGAAGGGTATGAATGTCCTCGAAATACATCAATGGATTAAATTAAGATATGCCTCCCGTTTAGTCCGTTTAAAAAAAAGTTACATTTTTATATTTAATAATTTTTTTTACATAACATATCCAAAATTACATGATTCAAAAGACATTTTGGTACATTACACACATAGTATTTAGTTTAACGGCACAAGATTCAAAAGTCTCTTTACTTGCTTAAATTGTGTACTGAGTCTGTTAAATTAAGTCTTAGGCCTAACTCATACCCCAAAAGCTAGCTCAATGGGAGGAGGATTGCCCAATCCTTATAAGGAGTCCACCCAGACTTTTTTGCTTTTAACACCTCACCTCACGTCCAGTGCTTAACATCTAGTGCGTGGGCATTTTTTGATTTTTTTTTTTCTTGGGCCCCAGCATTGAGTGGGATGAGCCCTGCTCTGATACCATGATAAATTAGGTCATAGGCCTAACTGAGTCCAACTAAGATACATAAATTGAAATTGAGTAAGAGTATGCTTTACCATTTTCCCATAAACCGAAAAGTGTAGTTGTTTATGGTACATGTGGTAACAATTATAACTAAATTTTCTTGGATATATATGTTAATGTTTTACAGAGTACCCTGCAGAAGAAGTGGAGGAATTAGATTTACAATCAATGGTCACTCTTACTTCAACTTGGTTCTTGTAACAAATGTTGGAGGTGCAGGAGATGTACACTCCGTATACATCAAGGGTTCAAGAACTCAATGGCAACCAATGTCAAGAAATTGGGGCCAAAATTGGCAGAATAACGCTTACCTTAACGGCCAAAGCCTGTCCTTTAAGGTCACTACAGGCGATGGTCGCACTGTTGTTTCATACAATGCAGCTCCTAGTTCTTGGTCTTTTGGTCAGACATTTTCTGGAGGACAATTCCGTTAGAACGCAAATATTTTGCGAAAAAAATAATCAGAATTTTCAAGTATACTACTTACTAAAATATTTAATTTTTTAAATATTATTCTAAGAGTTTGGCCTTAATTTAAGGGTTTTACTCACCAAAATATTTGGGAAAAGCGCAGTTTGGCACTTTTTGTCCATTGTAAAATCGGTCATTCAATTGTGGAAGTAAAAAGAATTGATTCGGCCTACTATTTTTTGGGTGGTTATTAACGTTTAGGGGGCGGCAGTTGTGAGCTTTTACTGCTCAATTTAATAGTATAAATAGCATTACAATATTGTGTGCATAGAAGAAAAATATCTACTTTTTTTTTCAATGTAAAAGAGCTAAGCACTAATTATGCTGAGTATGTATGTACCAATTGTCTCTAGCTATTTGTTTGTAAGAAAATGTTACTATAATAATAAAAGGGAACTCCAAGTTTTACTAGGTGCAATGTCTTATAAAGGGGATTCTTTACCTTACAATTTCTTAAAGGTTATGATGCCTTCTTCTAATTAGTAACGAGAGTTTTGTTATAATAATGTGTCAATCTCAAACAAGTTAGTGTCGGATATATAGATTCTCGACATCCCTTCCTTTTTCCTTTTCGGATGAGGGTGAGAAAGGCAGAGGAAGTTGAGACGGAAGAAACACATTAATAATTATGGATGGTCCTCTAACTTATCTAAGTAGATGGAATTGGGCACTATTGAACTTATACCCTATCATAATAACGAGTTAAAACTCCACCTACTAGAAATTATTTTTTCACTTTATTCCTAAAACAAAATATAGACATCAGTACAAGGGGAAGTTGGATGAATTCATTGGTTTTCACCATTAAAAAATGTAGTGGGATCACAAACTTACATTAAAAGAAAAAAGAGGTAGCAATAATATTCTTATAGGACTCTGATAGATAAAGAAATAGATCTTAAATCTAAGTAAACACTAAAATCTAACCCATGAAAAATGGATTATCTAAAACTATATAAGAAATCCAAATTATGCTTAGCGTACCGATGTGGAACTCAACCGACTCTTTTAATCAAGTACATTGAAATTGAACTTTACCGAAAATCTTTTTAGTGAGACAACAAAGTCCGTGGGTGGCAAATAGATTTATCGATTAAATTAATTTTATATTTGATTAAATTATTCGTCTTTTCAATATATATCATAAATCAATCAATAAAATATAAATAATAAGATATTACAAATCCACACTCCACACTAAAAGCATGAAGTTAACAAATTTAAAACTTTCAATAATATTACTAAAATTATAAATATTCATCATTCATTTACAATTGTCCTCGACGAGTTTTCATAATCTGAAAACGATCGATAATGACATCATTAGTAACATTTATATATACATCACGCTCTATGTAACACACTAGACAATCATTTAAATATTGATTACCAATATTATTCCGCACTTCATTTTTTATGTGCTTCATTGACGAAAATGCTCTCTCCACAGTTGTCGTAGCAACAGGTAAAATCAAAGTCAACTTTACAAGTAAATAAACAAGTGAAAAGTCAAAGGAGTAATAATGTAATTAATTTAATTTAAGTCAATAACAATTATAAAAAAAAAATAATGTGCCAGCTGTTTTTCCTTAAAAAAATGTACTTGGAGCTTCTTTTTTTTCTTAAAAAACGTCTGCAGCAAATTTCTCAAAAAAATAGGTACAAAAGGGATTTGAACCCGCAACATCAATCTTCTAAAGTTGCCGTCCTACCGTGGCACCACAAGCCAGTTTTGTTTTTTGGATGGCACACTTTATATTTATATAAATATTATATACATATACCTATGTATATATAGAGTTTCTATCGAAGTTCGGGGGTCGCGTGGCACCCCACACCCCTTCATAGATCCGCCCCTGCAGTAGTGATGGCATAACAAATATATCACCCTTCAAAAAATTGAAAAAGGGCTATATAGAGTTCTCACTTTTGGCCTACTATCTTTAACATTTTAATTATCAATTATCCTAATTTTATGATGGAAACTTTAATAAAATTATTATTTTTGTATATTAAAAAAATAACTTATTAGTATCATTGATATTATTGTGCATCTTTTACCTAAAATATGGTAACAAAATACAACTGAAATGAACCATTTCGAAATAGAATAAAAGCAGTTAACATGTACAATGATGTTAAAAGTTGAAAGAATGCCACTATTTCCTTTAATTAATTTAATACAATTTATTATGTCCAACTATAATTATGTATTGATAAAATATATTAGAGGTATTCAGATTTTACGGATTTTAGGTGTTATATTCCTATAACAGTTTATTAGAGAAAAATATATATATATATATATATATATATATATATATATATATATTGAAAATAAGCACGTGCTGGCCAATAATACTATTTATCTATTTTCTCCTAAATTAGAAAAAAAATCCTTATTCAAAAATTTATGTAAAAAAAAACTCTATTTCCTTATTATTAGCATTTATTTAAAATAACGTTGTCTCCTAATGTACAGTTAAGTAATTTCTCTAATTAAATCATTGTTAAATAGTATTGGAATTAAGACATTCATTCATTAACTCCATACAAATGGCGTAATTTGTTATTACTTCCTTCTCCGTCTAAAAATATCTGATAATACTTGTCCAGTTTAGAAAATTAAGAGATAATTTATCTTTTGTTTATTTTATCTTTACTATTAAATCATTTAACATATTTCTCAAAACATTAAATTTAATAAAGTCAAAGGATAAAATAATAATATTACCCCTATTATTTATTGTTTCTTGAAGAGTATGTGAAAGTCAATAGTGGACAACTATGGTTGGACAAATGTAATATATTACAAAATAAATGGATTTAACTATATATTTAAAATCAAATTACCAGTAACACGAACGTTAGCATTATTTATGACAATCCATTTTTTAAAAATAATTGCAACATTAATAATTATATTTAATTTTTAATATCTATTTAAACTTTGTTAATCCTCAATATTTTCCTAAGCACATTCTCCCTACAAGTAATTAAATTCCTTCTATTTATTATTGCTTTGAGAAACGAGAGGTTATTCCTTAAGGCTTAAAAAGTACATAATTATTCTTTATCCCATTAATAACTTTCCTATTCTTGGTGATTTTTATTTTTTTTAGATTACCTCTAACTATAGATGTCAAAATTGTGGAGTGATGTTCAACTGAAAGTATATATTTATATTACGTTATTACTTTGTATTCTATGCACGATTGTATTGTTACATCATTTTTTTTAGTGTTTTGACCTTATTATGAATTTTATGTGCGCAATTTTATTTTTTTTGAATGAACATGAACAAAAAAGAGGTTATTTTGGCTCCTTTTGAAGCAAAGAAACGAAGATTGAAGGATGACTAGGTCCTCACCTTGAGAGACACACATGTAAAAAAAAAAGATATTTTAAAATTGATCGGCCTCACCACTAGTGTTTGAGTTTTTCAAGTACAAGCCAAGAAAAATGATCTCAATGAATTTGGATTAATTATTTGATTCCTAATGAAGAAAGAATGTATGTCTAGAAAAATTTGATCCATTTTTTATTTAGTGTATGCGTCAATTATTTGTTAATATATATGTCTTCCAACTAATTATTGTCTCCTTGTGAATTGTCATTATTTTATTTATTTTAAAAATTTCACCACTGAAATGATCTAATTTTTCATTCTTCATTTAATAGAAATTTGTTTCATTGAGAAATGCGTATTTTTACAAATTACTCTTAGAATGTCCAAAAAATGTCTTCTAAGAATTGAATTAATTAAATTGTTTCAATTCATGTAAATGTTGAAATAGTATGAGAATTTTTAAAATGTGATTTTAAGAAAAGTCAAGAGGAAAGAGGCAAGAAAATTTTGAAAGCAATTAGAGAAAAGATATACTCCCTCCGTCCACAATTAATTGTCATGGTTTCCTTTTTTAGAGTCAAACAATAAGAATTTTGACCAACATTTTACGATATATATTTTCATCATATTGATTTGCAAAAAATTGCAACTTATAGTACTTTTCGTATAGTTTTTGAATATCTAATTTTTTTTAAAAAATATCGAATTAACGTAATCTAATTTAACTTTAAAAATTAGTCAAATTGACTTTCGAAAAGCGCAACATGACAAATAAAAGTGGACAGAGGGAGTATAATTTTTGGCTAAGAAATTTTCTTGCTCAACAAATTAAGGCTAAAGATTCATGATGTGATCTTCATCAACATATTTTTAACTTTTACAGAGATAAATATTTCATATTTTGAAAATTTTACAAAGTTAGATTTAATTTTTTTCCTTTTTACTTTGTAATCTATACATAAAGTGATAGTGTTTTTTATATGATATGGGCTATATTAACAAATATTTCTTTAATGTTAGAATATTTATTTTTAAAAAAATTAGTGAACTTTGTAATTGACAAACAAATTTTAAAAAATCTAAGCTTTGAACTTGACTAATTATGAAATAGGTGATATGCAAAGTTTGGGAACTAATTTGAGAAAATATTTGAATTTGTGTGCATACATGAAGATTCATCCATTAATTCATTAAATCTTGGCTAAATTTATATCGAGATCATATCATATTCCTATTTATTTAATTTGTCACTTTTTTGGATATTTTTCTCTGTTTTAATATCGTTTCTTTGTTAAAAGTCAAGTGAGAAGATTTTCTATCATTTTATATATATATATATATATATATATATATATATATATATATATATATATATATATATATTGATAAATAATACATGAGTTTTTATACCGTTCTTGAATATATAAATTTTAATTTTAAAATATCAAAGTAATCTAATATTATTTAACTTTGAAAAATAAGCAAATTGACTCTCGAAAAGTTATAACTATTTTAAAAGGAAGAAAGTTTATTAAAAAAATAAGTTCTAATTACAACTCCAAAATAAATAAGGAAAAAATCACCGTTTTAAAAAAATAGAGTTTATCACAGCTCCATAATAAAAATAAGCTTAGAAAAAGACATTGTTACTTGACTTGATTTTAGCCATACGATAATAACTAAGAAAAAGGGTTATAAATACTTATAATTAAATAAAAGAAGCATAGTGTTTCAAGTTTTTAATCTTATAAATTATAATCAAAAGAATATATAGTAGATATACCTTTTAACTGTAATGTTTCTACTTATATATCTTTTTTTCCTTTATATATTTAGTTTCTTTTCTTTTTATTGTTTTATTCTTAATGAAAGAAATTTTCGGAAAACAAATATTTTGTACTATCTAATGAAAGCAACAAACCTACTACTTTAACCAAAAAAAAAAACCCTACTACTAAGAATCACATACACAAATTCGTATTTAAAAATGAAAATCTTTTTTATATATTTTATTTTTTAAAGAAGATATATAATAAAAAGAATACCGTTCATCTAACTCCAATTTTTATAACAAAATTATATAATAAGGATTTCATGAATATTTATAATTGTTTTTTTATGCATAAACATAAGAGTTTTATCATATTCGTTTGAAAAAAATTATATTTTAAAAATTCTTTTCTAAATTGATTAATACACCGCGCGAAGCACGAATATATTTCCTGGTAACATTATTAATTGACAACATTATCGCTGATGGTTATAAGTTTGAGATACACGATAAAATGTGGAAGGAGTGACGACAAAATTTTGGACAATGCGAGATTTTTGCAAATTCATGATTTTCTTGATAATACTTTCATTTCTTAAATCAATATTTTATTTAGAGGATTGTGGTGAGAATGAGAAATTATTAATGAAACTTGAGAAAAGAAAACTTAGGTTTACTTTCTTTTTTTTTCAGGAAAAAAGAAACTCATCTTATAGATTCAAAATAAAAAATTTGAAATAACTATATGGATCAATCTGAAGCGTCCAGTTAATAAAACCCCTCCAATCCGAACTTAAATGGATTGATTTTAAATATTAGTTTCTTGAATTCGAAAATTAAAATCTAAAAATCACATAAATAGACAACATGATAAGTTATAATCTTATTTTTCAAAATTAGAGTATTGAAAATAAATTTGTCTAAGATTAATATAGACAAGTGTTATTAAGAATAAAATATTAAAATTCAATGAAGAAATCTATGAGTCTTGCAAAATATTTAAGATCCGATTATGGTTGTTTCTTCCCTGTTTTATTTTGTGTCCAAGCTTCTTCCATGTTATTATTGCTTACTTATCTTTCATCACTATAGTTCTTCTCAAGACAATATTATATGTTTTAAACAATGAAATGATAACACAATTATAATCCAAAATATTAAATACAGGGAGCAAAAATGATGGTCATCGAAAGCAAGAGTAAATCGAACAAATTAAAGAATGTTTCATCAAATTTTTTCATTGTTGACCAAAAAATATTACAACATTTTGACAAATTCCTGGAAATCGATTCTTCCATCTCCATTTTCATCGAAGGCCATGATCATCTTCTTGCAATTATCCAATTCTGCTACTCCCTTTAATCCCAGAGCACACAGAACTCTCTGCAAATCCCTTTCGTTGATAAATCCATCTTTGTTCTCATCAAAAACATCAAAAGCTTCTCTTACTTCTTGTTCTTTAGCTTCTAATTCCTCTCCGAAAAGTTCAAAAATGTCATTAGAATCCAACCTCCCCTGAATCTTCACACCTTCAGGATTGGCAAAAATACCTAAATTAGCCATAACCATTTCCACCTCTTCCCTGTTTAAGCTTCCATCAACTAATTTCTCGCTAATAGATTTCAGTTTTTTGGGAGTCTTGTTCTTTTCACACACTTGGGATTCAGCAAAGGACAAAAAGGTAAAAAGTCTTCGTGCACAATCAAAGATTATATACAGAAAGAAGAATCCCACCGCGCCATGAATTAGCAGGGGAATTGGAATGGTAGTTACAGGGAATTTCTTGAATGGAAAGCGATTCAAATAATTAGAAGCTGCCATATTAAGATTTGTAAGTTAAAATTAAAATTCTTGATTGCGATGGCGAAGAAGAGAAATGTCTCTTTGTTGTTGTTGTAGTAAAAGGCGGGTGATATTCTTGCATGCGGAGGAAAACAGAGTGTTATTTGTTTTGGTTTTGATGAGAATTATGAAAGGTATTAGGGATTTTATATATAAGAGTTAAAAGTTTGAAGATGGAGGAAAGTGCTTGCTTAGTAGGTGCAATTGAGGAGTTCGTGGGAAAAGATGACCAAATTCATTAAAAATTTGGTGTTGCACTGAATGGAAGTGTTACAGGAAGTTTCTTCAATTCCTAATTTGTTGGGAAGAGTCATTTGCCTCTTGTTGGAAATATGGTGGGGCAGGCTGGCCTGTTCTAGTTTTTGTATATTTGTTTGCTGGCAGTTTCTGATTTCTTGTGCCCCAAATTAGCCTCTTTCACTGACCCAAAAATTAAAATGACCTTATTGAGTTGACCGTTATAGGAAGAAGGTACCTTGGAATTTCCTCATTGATTTTTATATTCCTCGTTTAAATTTGTTGGAAAATTACACGCTTGTCGCATATTCGTTAATATTAAACCACTTCTTGTTATATAATTATTCGCTAAAAGAATTGGTAAGATCCAATTTCGCAAAGAAGTAGAAAGAAAATCCAACATATTTATCTTTTGGCTCAATTCTGGTGAGCGTGAACTTAACTCGATTGTTAACTCTTTATTAACTTGCTACTTCTTCCGTTGGTGTTTACTTATTCGTAATGAATTTTGTACACCACTTAAGAAATAAATAGAAAAATATTGAAAATACTCATAAATTCGATGCGAATTGTTTGTTTCATCAACGTCATCTACTGAATTTAAATATACACCCAGATCTTATAAATGAGTGAAATATACCCCTAAAGTCTCTTTAAGTTTAGGGGTGTTTTCACTTTTCAACATTTCTCTCGATATAGTAAAGTGGATAAGTAAAAATAAAAATTTATGTAACAAATAAAAGTGAATGGATGGAAGTAAAAACTTAATTCTTTATACGAGATTGGAAAAATTATGTTTAATTAACTAGTATTTTTTTTTAAAGTAAAAAGTTGACTGAAAGTTCTTAGCAGCCAGCACTAAGCACTAATGGGAATTCATAGCATTTGCAATCGTTTTCTTAATATACACTTCAAAGTGGAAACAATTTAATACATCAATTCAATCTTAACTTATATATGAAGGACTTCCAAACTTGACCAATTGGTTAATCGCGAAATGCACGAAAATAATATATTGTTAAAGTCATATAGTATTTTCAAAAACAAGAATGACGATTAATAGTACCCCTTCAAAATTTTCCATTCTTTTCTGAAAGTAAAAAGCGCGGCAAGTCTAATTTTCTTATATTCTTTTTAGGGAAAAGGGTCTGAAAAATACTTTAATTTTGATCGAAATTGTTGTTACGATACTAAACTTTATGAAGGACCTTTTACCCCTGCACTATTTAATAGTGTATTTTAAAGGTATATATGTGTCCACGTGGACACATTACTATTTAAAATGATGCAATATTTATGATGTCCACGTAGACACATATATGCCTTTAAAATACACTATTAAATAGTACAGGGGATAAAAAGCCCTTTTCAAAGTTTGATATCGTAACAACAATTTCAGTCAAAGTTTAAGTATTTTTCAGATACTTTTGTCTTTATTAGTACTCCCTCCGTCCATAATTATTTGGCAGATATATTAAAAATAGATGTCCAATTCTGCCCTTAATGATAGTGTAGTTCAATTGAAAAGTTATGTAGACTTTTGGTATTCTTGGTATAATAGAATTATATTAGTCAAATTACACCTTCTATTAAATTTTCCTTGAGAGGTGTGCATGACCTTACCCTGACAAACAATTGTGGACGGAGGGAGTACATCTTTTCTTATGAGGGAATAGCCAAGTTTGCCGCCATAAACACCATGACATTGAAATCCATGACTTCTCATATTATATTACTTATTATCTATCCTAAACAAGTCAAAAAGAGAGTACTAATTTCTGCCAAACAGTAGATCTATTATTTACCTTTAATCAATAATTCAATCCCGCTTACTTTTCCTAGAAAACATTTTTCGAGAAGACATTTTCTATTAAAATTTTCTTTTCATATCGAACACACCTTTACAAGATGAAATTTGGTATTTACTCTTTACACATAATCTTTTTTTCAAATAATAGTGTATGCACTAGTTACACTTTCCGGTTTTGTAATTATACAATATCTCAAAATTTTATATGTAAAATTTGAAACTCCGTGATATGGTTATTTTAATTACAAAACTAAAAAGTTGTTGTTTGCGAAGTTTTCCGTTTTACCTAGACATTCAGAATCGAAATTGTAGAGAAAGTTAGACGAAGGGTATAAAGCCCTATTGTATACTTTTATGACACCCTTTAAAGTTCAAACCTATTTATTACTTACTATATTATAGTTCATATATTCATTGAAGACTGGAACAACATAACATAGAACAAACTTGAATTGTTTGGTGGTTCAACTACTATGTTGAAAATTTTCAACATTAAATTTAAAATCTATTTTGCCGTGTTGACATTTTCATTGTGTAATATTCTGCTTTTCCATTGGCTCATTCAATTTCTGCAGCTATATTTTAATATCCTTTCACATATGTATTAAAGAATCATAGTAAATTCTCTTAGGCGGCAAAAGATGTTCTAATACAAAATTTCATCTTCCCAATTGAATTAAAATAAAGATAATACTCCATCCGTTCACTTTTACTTTGACACCCACATTTTAAAAAAAAACGAGAAGTGATATGACTATCTTATCATACAACCCTTAATAATTGATACTCAAAGTGGAACGAATTCAAATTAGTCGAGTGCCAAATACAAAAAGAATTTTTTTACTATTGATAATTCTTAAGAGTTGCATCATGGTATTCTATTAGTTTAGTACCAATTATTTTATTGTTGTGTACAAAGAAAGGGGAACAGAAGAGTTACTAACTGAAAATGAACCATATTAAAAACAAAGGCCTATAAGATATTTAAAGCCCACATTTTTAGAGTTAGGAAAATAAAAGGAAGAATGAGTTCAATGTTGAGGAGGTGTTTCTGGTGTGGGAGAAGAAGGAACAGGAACACTACCATGAGAATTGAAGTTTGGCCCAGCATCGATATAGTCCAGCTCATAAGTTTCTCTTGATTTTTCCTGTTATGTCAAAAGCCCAAACTAAAATAAATGCTCTTCTTTTAGACCCAAACAATGAAACTACTAAAATAAAAACAGTAACAAAATGGCCTTAATGTGCGACAACCATAATGGACCAAAACAATTGGCTGAAAAACTCAACAAATCAGCCTTGAAATGTGGCTATCGAATTTCACAAGGGGAATGACTTTGTCCAATGTATTTTACATTTTACAAGTCACATGGGTTTAATATAGTTACTTTTAAACGGGGTCCTGTTAAGAACTTTAGCAAAGCGCTAAGGGACTAAAAATGCTCAAATAGGTTATATTTGAAGGATCAAAATGAACAGAATCACATAGATAAGAAATAATTTTATTCCAAAACTCCTTTCTCACATGCTGTTTTGAATTTATTTGGAAAAAAATGATGTCCAAATTTAACATTAAAATGATCCCTTTACCTAAGTAATACATATCTAGATTGTTATTAGAAAATAATTGTACAAATTTAACATAATACATAATAGTTAATACTAATTCACTAAATCAAAAGTGCAGATTTGAGTTACTTAAACGTGAAACATGCGTATTCAAATATTACAAAGATCAATTTTTCAGGGACTAAAGATGCAAGTTTAAATTAGAAGAAAAAGAAACGGACCTGGTGTGAAACTGTATGGGTGTCGCCATGGGAAAAAGAACCGATCGTTTTTCTGCCGGTTCCTACACCTACACCTACACAATTCACAAATCAAAACAAGTCATGAGTAATTAAAATGACAAGAGCCCAATAATGAAGAAAAAAAAAGCACTAGAGTCGTAAAAAAATGACCATGAGAAACAGAGAAGAAAAGCATGACAAAAACAGCCACAACCAAAATGGAACGCCCCATTGATAGATTTCTAATTTAGCTTGAAAATGAGTCTCTGAACCTTTTGGGGTATTTAAAAGAGTGATGTGAAGAAGGGTTTTTTTCTTTTTGGGCTATTAGTAAGGTGGGCAGCTGGCGTAAACTAGAGAACCTAGAAATCACTATATATTCACTTTGGAGACCTTCTCAGATCCGATATTGACGTGTATAAACCATAAATTTATATTTTAGTACTCCTATCATATATTTTTACAATACTACATTTTGTAAAAATACCATTATATTTATGTTTCGATAAATCAAAATCAAAGTCAAAAAGAGTATAATTTGGCGATATTTATGTCGCACAAATAAAGAAGAATATTTTTATTGAATGAGCAACATAAAAAGAAATTACTTCAAATATTTGTTACTCAAGTCTCAAGCACATTTTTTTTAGTGATGAAGGGGGTTTATTTTTTTCGGAATCACGTTTATTACTCCTTTTACTAAGCCCTTCTAAATTTTGATAAGTGGATTTTACCAACTTTCATTTTTATTATGGTGTGTGACATTAATTGACTTTAACTTATTTTAAGGGGTCACTATTAATACCATATTTGTATTTTGATGCGTGTATATTAAAATAGTACTATGTTCCTTGAACATGCAACATAAAGTTTATGAGATATTGTATCTATTCGATCAAGGTTGTCCAAAATTAAAAAAAAAGTCAACACTTCAAAAAGTCATCATAGTTTTTGGTGGATCAAAACAAAAAAAATATACTAACAAATAAAACGATGAGGAACTATATTGACTTGTCTAGTAAATATATATGTATATTTTATTTTTGATACACTTTAAAAAAAAATAAAAAATAGAATGACAATTTCATTATATTATTCTTTAAATATAGTAAATTCAATGCTTTGAAAAATTACTATAGTTAATAACAAAGATAAAGTAGGAACTAAATAATATATTATATATTAATTTTTCAAACAAATGAAGTAAAGATAAATATTTATTTTTAGTATAATAATAAACAAGTAGAAGTGGAAAAAGAAGTACATACGGCTATTTTCTGACATTTGATTGTGTAAAAATTCAGTTAGTTAAACTTGTCAAAGATTGTTTAATGTGATTAAATTTTTTATTGCAAAGTCTAAACTCATGAAGACCTTAGTAATTGATTCATCACATGCAATGAAACATTAAAAACCTTTAATTGAATTGTAGAGGGTGAAGAGGAGCTATTGTCAGATCACTTGTGTGCGTGCACATGAATGTTCACAAATCGCAATGAGGCAGGCCGAAGTTTACTACTCCTTCCACCGAACAAAAGTTGTTCACTATATTAAAAATAGTTATTCAATAATATTAGTCTAATTTATAAAATTAAGAGATAATTTATTTTTTGTGTCTTTTTATCCTTGCTATTAAATAGTACTCTCTATATCCCTAATTACTTGTCCATTTTAACAAATCAAGAAGACAAAAAAAAAATTCTCTATTACAACCTCAATTTATTACTTAAAAAAATGTATAACTTATTGAAAATCTTAAGTTTTTAATTCATCTATTTCATAATTAATAGGGGTAAAATGGTAAACTCACTATATCAATTATTGTTTTCTTAATAGGTTTGTCAATTCAAAAGTGAACAAGTAATTACAGACAGAGAGAATATGTATCATTTAAGACGTTTTTTAAAGCATTAAATTTAATAAAATCACAGAATAATACAGTAATATTACCCATATTATTCATTAGTATTTCTTAAGATGTATGTCAAGTCAGTAATGGACGACTATGGTTGGACATACAAAATATTTTCTCCGATTCAAATGGATTATTTTGGGACGAAAAAAGTACTACTAGTATCACTCAAAGTAATTAAGCATGGCTTGAATATCGAAAGTTGGGAAGTACTTCCCACATCACGTGTCACCATTTAGTATTTTCTGCTAGTGGCTACTTAATTAAAAGCTTTGCTTTTGAATTTTATCTTTTGTTGTCTTGGATGGGGACATCTCCACGCTTTAACTTTACCTTCAACAAACAAATGCACTTTATCTAGGCAGCAACATAAGCAGCTTCTTCTTTTTATTTACACCGCCATTTTACTCCTCCAATTAAACTCTTCCTCTTTTTAATGTAGCTTCCTTGGTTCAAGAATCACTTGGAAAGTAGTGCAAGCATGGACCTATTTTTAATGAAAGTTGACTTTTGATTTTCAATCCCAATAACTTTGCCATACTCCAACACGTCATAAACTTTTATAAAGCACATAGCTTGCAACTATAGACAACTTGAGCTTTCCAGGCAGCCTCAGTCTGTTGAACAAACAGAAACACTATAGTTTTGACTACACCAAAATTAAATTCTTAGACAAATAACAAAATTAGTTCATTCTGAGCTCCTCTTAAATCAAACAAGATCCCCTTTAATTTCTGTGAATGGTATTATAGTTGAGGAAAGTATAACTAGTCATAGACAGTGCATTGTGCATCAGACACGCACTTCAAACAGCTTGTACACCGACCTTACGCCTATTTTGGACCCTCAGCTCAAGGAAAAGCAAATCGCAAAAGAAATAATTGATAAAAACATTCTATCAGTGTCTGTCTTGATGTAATTTTGTGCATACAGTAAATGAAACCCATTGATCCAACTAATCCAATATTTCGTTTCGTGTAAGGTTCACTAAAAGGGCACTCTCTTTAGGGGCTTTCCATTCCCAGGGGCTCGATTCAAAGTTCAAACCCTCTAGGCTCTGACTAAGGTTGGAGGGGCGGTCTGACTTTCTGCATTATTGCACCTGTATGAGCAAATAATCTGTGTCACCATTGTAAAAGTAAATTAAACTACTTTAGCAGTGAGAGTTAGGCTGGAAAAAATTATTTTCTAACCCTCCATCACAGTTAGATGAAATCTTAATGACAGGGAACTTGACTGGTTTATACAGTTCGTTAATGTGTTAACCTAGCTCCTTCAAGAAATCAAATAGCTGCGAAGATCAAGTGGTATGAAAAGGGAAATCATCTGGCAACTTCTCTCTGTAGTATCATTTTAATTATGAATCAGCCTGATGTTGGTCCCAGGAAGCAGATGTGGAATCCCAAAGCAACTGTAAAAGTAATGTCAAATGTGCTTTGAATAGTTTGTTATCAAGGAAACTTGTATAACTCAAGAGAATCTACAAAGGATAGGTTTTCAATTAGTCAACAAATGATTTTTGTGCATAAAACAATAGTAATCTATTGCAGAAGCCACATGATAAGTTCCACAGCAAACCACCCCATTCCCTGAAAATGAATGTTGTCAAGTTCTTCACAAAATACTAGAATATCTCAAACTTTGACCATTATTTTCCCCCTCTCAATGCAGTCCCATTTATAGTTGCATATACAACTACTAGGAGTTGGACAATAGCCCCCATTCAGTTTCTGGAAAGGAACAAGATAAGCATTTAAACTGAAAATAGTTTTAAGTTCTCCAAAAGAGAGAAGAGAAGAAAAGAAGGCCAACAGGAAGAAAGGAAAGTTTAGTTATGCATGGTGAAGCTCCATTCATAGTGGTGCATTATAATAGAACTTGAAGCAGACAAAAAGGTAAATAAGGAACTCTTTCATTTCACCTCCAACTTATTCTACCACGTGATTTTCACACAGTGACTCTAGTATGTGTGTCTCGCTTTCTCAAATACAAATATACACATCAACTAAGAAACTTAATACGCAGAAAGATCAACTAGAAAACAAAACACACCGGCCTCACTCACACAAAAAGGAGGGAACTAACAGCAAGATTGATCTATTCTAATTTTGTAAAAAACTTAACATTCAGTCTACATCTAGACTTTCACTGGACTACAGTATGAATAACTGGTCTAACGGAAATGCCAGTGGCAGACAACTGTGAAGCATAGTCAGCTGAATAACTCCTGTCTTGCCACCACCATTTATAACATTTACAAAGCTTATCAACACACCTGCTTATGAGCTCTCATTGAAATTTAACGACCTGGACATTGCTGCTGGATTGACTTGTAATAAAGTAGAGTTTTCTGAAACACAGCTCCTCTCATCATTCTTTGGCAGAAAGGCATTGAGAAGACCTCCACCAACTGAATCAACAACCTCATGTTTTATTCCTAATATTGCCCAGATAGGACTCTTTGCAGCTTCTCCTGGATCACCAATTCGCAATGTTTTAGGAAACCATAGACGCTTCCCAGGATCACTCTCTTTTCGTTGCTCTTCCTCAGTGCCTTTCGATTTCAGCACATTCTCATCCCTTGAATGTTTCCCCGAAGTTGGAGAATCAGGACCAGGAGTTAGAGGCATTTGGTTGTGGGATGCAGTGGGTGGGAACATCCAAGGGACATTCCAAGAACCTGGTATTGTACAACCCCAATAAGTGGTTGCAGGGAAGAATGGCATAGGAATGCCAGGAAGGGAGTAACCCGGTGGAGGTACTGCATTTCTACAGTGCACAGAACTCCATATATATGGCCAAGGAGCTTCAGTAAAGCAAGGTGAATGAGTTGGAAAGCTGTTGTAGTTCTTCCTTGGAGTGTTAGGTAATCCATTATCATTATCCTTTGAACTTACAGCAGTAACCGAAGATCCATCGGAATGATCATCTCCATTATCTCCAGCTTGAATTCGAAGCTCTTTATATTTTTGGAACCCATTCCCAGAACAATTCTGCATAGTTTTATCAGCAACGTTCAAAACTGAAACCATTGACTCAGATAGGGGGTCTTCAGTATCAAATGTCAGAATAGTTCCATTGAGCTTGAGGGGAGGTTGCTGGGTTTCATTAGGAAAATTTGTTCTTGCATTTGATAGTGCTTCAGAGACGGATATGTGACTGTAATGCAAAACCGAGTTCTTGTGTTTCCGACGACCAGCACCTACAGGCACATTCCTCATAGTCCCACCAGCAGTCCAATATCTCTGACAATTCTTGCAGAAGTGTCTAGGCTGGCTGGCGTTGTAATTGTTGAAGTAACAAAATTTTGTTTCCATGCTATTACAGCGAGGGCATGGAAGTGTCTTGTCTGGTTTTTTCAGGTTTCTCTCCTGTGAGTTGCTTGTTTCACTGTGTTCCTCTTCACTTTTTGACCTTTTGGCTGTTGAAGATTCATAACAATCAGGCGACTCCTTTATAATATCACATCTCTGCTGAATTGGATTCTGATCCTGTAAATCCTCAGTAGTCAAATGTTCATTGTCATCAATACAATCATCACACTGACCCTGTATGTAGAGAGAAAAATCAAGTTAGTTTCTTAAATTCATTCAAGTAACGGATAACATATGGGAGTTGCAGAGTCAAGCAGTGTTTAACAAGATTTCACTAGGTCCTGATATCTACACTGAGTACTGAGCTTCCCTGTCACTGAAGCATGTGACTAGCTAGTTCCTAGATAGAATGTTGAGGTCAAAGATAAAAAGGAAGACATAAAAGTCATATACACCCTCCGATACAATTTATACAATTTGTTTGATTGGTTTTGACTTGACATGGAATTTAAGAAAGTAAAGAAGACTTTTGACACTTGTGCTCTTAAGCTAAAGATATGTAGAATGTACCAAAATGTTATTTAATCTTATGGTCTTAAAATGAGTAAAGTTAGAATTAATGAGTTACCAACAAGAGAAAGAGACATTCTTCTTTAAACGGACTAAAAAGGAAATTAGTACAAACAAACTGAAACGGAGGGAGCATCATTTAGAAGTTAGTGAAGGAGGACAGAGGATTTGAATACCTGACAACTTAAATATCTTTTGGAGTGTTCATCATAGAAAGAACGCTGAATAGAGTAGTTAAGAAAGATTTGAACATTCATCTCACGTAGAAAGCAATATCTTTTACATAATATCATATTTCATATCAATTACAGAAATTAACAAAAGACAACAACAGTTTGTGTCCTTTAATTCTTTCACGTCCCACAATAATTGACATGTTCAAAAGTAGATAAATTTGATGTATAAAAATCTGAAGCGATAAACAAAGCAAAGCTGTTGCTTGAGCTATGCAAGCGCCGCTTGTCAAATACAGGTTAAAGAAAACTAGTTTAAACATAAGGAAAACTCCTCCTATGTGCAAAGCATAATTTATCCCAAGCTGGAAAGAGGAGGAGACTTGTGGTAAGCCAACGTCAGTGTAGAAATAGTCAAATTACAATCTAGAAAGAACCTCTTGGATACACAAGATCCAATCCTAGCTAGATTGAGATTGAGTCATAGTTGAATGGAAACACAAGAAATTACAACTCTATTGAATTCAAGAAATGGTAACTTCAGTATTTAATAACAAGGGAACCCACAACCGCTGGTTGCACACGGTGTATATTTTTTTCACTACAAAATAGCTAACAATCTAAGAAAATTGAACAACAAAAGAAAAACTTAAGTGTTCAGACAAAGAAAGGAACACCAAAATAGAAAATTTCAGTAAGCATAACCTAATAGCCAAAAGAGGTAAAAATTCCCACCAAGAAGGAAAAAAGAACCAAAATATAACCAATACGGATCCCTTCCATTTCAGTATAATCTAACAAAAAAAAATAAATCCAAAACCCTAACAATATGGTCCAAAAGGAAAGTCAACAACCAGTCTCAAAATGACTTCAAAACAATAATAAAGTCATTATATACAAGAAGAAGCCATACCTTGAGCTCTTGCTCGACTTCTCCAGCTGAGAAACAATTATCTCCGGTATCCTCCGGCGCCGGAGCCGGAAAATGGGGTAACTGAATAGTCCAACCAAAGAGCTTAATGGCAGGATCCTTAATAGCAATTGCTTCAGACATTGACAAGTCCCAAAGATAAAAAGTTCAGTATAATAGCAGAGAACAGAAAGAAAGAGGAACAGATAAAATGAGATGAAATTTTGTTTGACACTTTATTCATTCACCAGAGGCAGAGAGAGAGAGAGATCTGACACCCACTAACACTTTCTTTGTTATGGGACTTTGGGTCTGGTTTTAGGCTTCGTTGGTTTTTTGGTTTACCAAAACAGGTGTTTTCTCAATTTCTCCTCTACTTTCTTGTTATATACTTAATAAAAAAATTGTTATTTTTAAGATTTAAATTCATCTATTTGGTTAGATTAAAATAAAATATAGCAATCAAACATATACGGTATAATCCAACGAGTGAATTTTAGAAAGAGTAAGATGTATACCAACTTTTGATAAATAGAGCGGTTTATGTCTAATAAATCTTTATCTCAAACAAGTGTAATCAAAATAAAATTTGAAAGAAAAATAAGATAAAAAAATCAATTGAAGAAATGAAAATTGATGAAGGAATACTTTGTGAATACTAACTAATTACTAAAGAAGGAGAAACGAGGAGGAGATTAATCTCCTCGTTCCTAATCATATGTCTTTTAATTTATGCACATATTTATTTGAGCATTCTCATTTTTACTGTCTTCATCTTTTAACTTTCGTGCGTAAATTAGAATAGATCAAAATACATGTTCATGACAAATTTACGTGAGTTTAACAATATTTTCTTAAATTACATATAAATATAATTATTATAATTTCACTTTGAAACGCAAGTATTGAACAAACTTGTGGATATTAGGTATAGAAAAAGGTTAGAGTGAGAGGTGTTATGCCAGGTGAGCAAGAAAAAGCGATAGTTAATTTAGAGCCATAAGTTGTATGTGGCTATAGATTTCTTCACTTTCTCTTTCTTGATTCTCTAAATAACACTTTTTAATCCGACTCAGCACTGCCTTTTTCTTTTTTCCTTCACTAGTAGCTGGGCACTAGCCGCCCACCCCTTTCAAAAAGATCCGCCTTTTCCCCTTTTTTGCCATTCTTCTTTCTTTTTGGGACTTCTTCCGTTTCCACGTGTATTCTTGTCCATTACTCTATTCGTTCTTTTTAGTTGTTATTTATATTTTTTTTAAATAATTATCAATTGAGAGAGAATCAATTATCTTTTTCTAACTTTGTTCTTGACATTAATTATTTTAGAATAAGGGGCACATTTTTCCGTCCTTAATTACTTATCAATTTTTAAATTAATACATCTATTAAAAAAATTAACATAGTGAGTTATCATTTTACCCCTATTATTATGAAGTGGATAAATTAAATTTTAAGATTTCAAGAATATCTTTCTTTTTCAAAATTAATTAATTGAGGGTATAAGAGGGACAAAAAAAAAATGTCCTTTCTTGATTTGTTAAAATAGACAAGTAAAAAAGAAAAATTGAATAAAAAATTAGGGACAAAAGGAGTATATAATAAAAATTAAAAAATTAATAAGGGATATATTGATCAAACATCGCTCATTATTAAATTTTTCTTAAAGATTATGTCAAACTTTTAGTATGACAACTAAAAAAAATGGAGAAAGTAATTAAAGTCTCACTATATTTTAACATACTGTTTTAATTGTTAGATGTATTATGTTATTATATTATTTTAATAAATATTATATTTGTTTAAATTTCATATTTTATGTCGTTACATAGGTATTAATATTGGGTAGAACAAAAAAATATTAGGTAGATATAATTTATTTTATAGTTGGAAATAATTTAGTTCAAAAAACATATTTTATTTTAATTTACTAATTTACGATTGTTTATAGCCATAGAGATATCATTAAATATTTGAAAAATTGACCCAACCGGATATGATGGACGCTACAAAACGTGCTTTCGCAGCCAACTTTAAATTTTAAAAAAACTTTAGTTTAATCATACTATCCCTTCTCCTACGTGGGACCAAACTCGAGAAAATCTAGAATATTAACAATACTTAATTTAATGTTGATGATAAGATAAGAGTTGACAAGGTTATTGCATTATTACATAAAAACAATACCAAATCTTGTATAAAATTCCTTAACCTCTTTTAATTATAAAATATCTTCAATCAAATCTCTTGTGTTGCATGAAGAATCATAAAAGCACCCTTTCTTTTCTTATCTCTTTTTGCATGATTACATTAAAATAATATTCTATTAAATACTCAAAAGATAATTAGCACACATATATAATAAAATAACGTACCTTGAGATTGTAGATCATATTGTACCTAATACTAATACATATGCAAATGTAATTCATATCAAACCGGTATATACGTATATTACTCGGGATTCATTCTACGTACATGCATTTAATCCATATATTTTAATTAATCAATATGATGTATAGATAGCCCACACAGTATAATGTTTCCTAAATAATATAACTAGAAGGGATGATTTGATTCTAGCAATTGGACATACATAAACCATAATTTCTAATTAAGTGTAATTTTAACAATTACACATTTTTGCATAGGAGAATGAATATATATATATATATATATATGATTCATTATTTCACTATCTTATTTATTAGATTTATTTAATTTCTTTAAAAAAACAAAGAAGTAAAAGTAAGTTACTGATCTTCCGAAAGTTTAGTATTCTTCAGTTATGTGACCATGTGATTTTAGAAAGAGAGCATTACTCTTCCACTCGTGAGTCGTAACTACTTTGCATAACATTCGAGTACAAATCTCTTAAACCTTATTTTAGAGAATCCTAAAGTAGTTGTGACACTTAAATACTCTTTTGTGTATATATAATAATAATCAGAGCAGAGAAATTAGAATAATTACACAGCAAATCCGATATTGAAGAATTTTAAAAACTTGATCCTAAGTCATTCATTCAGAAAATTCCCGCTAGACAGGTATTTTTTTTAGATATTATATATGTTTGATTTTAATCAGTTTTGAAGGATTCCTTAAAGTGAAATTTGACCATACATAATTTAGCAACCCTATGAACGCCCCTGTTCATGCATGTCTGATTTCAATAGCTTCCACATATTTGTGCATATATATTTTCCATCAGCTTGGAGTATCTGAATTAATCATTGGTAAGCAAGTGTTCAAAGACCTCAAGGCTACTTATGACAATTTATTGATGATTCATCTTGCAATCTGTTAAACGAGTCTTATGAATTGTGCAAATGAAGTACGTAATAACTCCTGGTTCCAACTTCCAATGCTTAGTCGAACGTGCATATATATATACGTCGATCTCTTAAGCTTATCTCCTGATGATATTAGTCTTACGAATTGAATTTTATTTTCATTTGCACTCTGAACCTATAATTTCATGAATTGCTGAGTCTTGTGATTTATAAGAGACATGTTTCAGTAATGCCAAAGAAAATGGCTCATTTGTTGTGAGTTTAAAGTCTTACTCATGTCTTGACTAGGGATTGGAGAAGAACTAATTGAGTCTTAATATATGGGGCTCGATGATCTGGTAGATTTGGAAAACATACCGATTGAACAAGTTTTTGAGAATTTGAAATGTAACAAGGAGGGTCTTACTTATACTGATGTGGAAGAGAGGTTGTCCATCTATAGACACAACAAGCTGGAGGAGAAGATGGAGAGTAAATTCTTGAATTTTTTGAGATATTCATGGAACCCTCTCTCACGGACTATGGCAGCTGCTGCTATCATGGCAATTGTTCTCGCAAATGGAGGAGGAAGGCCTCCAGATTGGCAGCTTTTTTTGGGTATCGTTACATTTCTAATTGTAACTAACTCATCATACACTTTTGTTGCGGTTAAACTAACTAGCGATATAGCAGCTCGGGTCCAATTTTTACACAAGTTCTGCAGAGTTCTTCGAGATGGACGATGGTGTGAAGTAGACAGTTCTAACCTCGTCCCAGGGGATATGATCCATATAAAAATGGGAGACATAGTTCCTGCAGATGTTCGTGTCCTCAATTTCTTTATTACTGATCCAGTCGTGAAAATTGACCACCCGTCTGATCTGACAGGTGAATCTCTTCCTGTAACAAAATCACGTATTGGAGATTGTGCTTACTCTGGTTCAACCTGTCAAAAAGGAGAAATTATAGCAGTCGTTATCGCTATTGGAGTTCGTACCAGATATAGGAATGCGGCAGCTCCCCACGTTGTTAAAAGTTCCAACCAAGTGGAATGTTTTCGACGTGTTTCCAAAGGTATTGGAAACTTCTGCATCCATTTTGTTGCTGTGGTAATGATGGTGGAGATCATTGTCATGTACTGTATCCAACACCGTGCATATCGTTCTGGTATCGACAATCTTCTCGTGCTCCTCATTGGTGGAATTCCAATTGGCATACCACTCACTCTTTTACTCATAATGAGACATGGCACTGTTACTAGTTCTCATTATGTTATAAAAAGTATGACAACTATAATTGATATGGCTTGTATGGACGTGCTTTGTAGTGACATGACGGGGACCCTAACACTTGGCATACTTGATGTTCAAAGAGACCTTATTGAGGTTTTTGCCAACGACATCAATAAAGATACCGTTGCTCTGATGGCAGCTCGAGCCTGTAATTCAGAGGAATGTGCTAGACGGGCTGGAATAAGGTTACGCCTTCGTTGCTGTCCAACTGAAAAACAAACATCACATACTTATTCAGATGGCAAAGGAAAAAAGCACAGGGTCAGCATCGGTAAACCAGAACATATCCTAAATAATTATGCTCATAACAAGTCAGATATCGAACATAGAGTTCATTCTGTGATTAACATGTTTGCTGAGAAGGGTTTGAAGTCCATGGCAGTGGCATACCAGGAATTTCCGTCAGATATAGAACATAGAGTACATTCTGCGATGGACATATTTGCTGAGAAGGTTTTGCACTCAATTGCTGAGCAGGCCAACCCGTCAGATATAGAACAATCAGTTCACTCTGTGATTGACATGCTTGCTGAGAAGGTCTTGCACTCAATCACTCTAGCATTCCAGGAAGTTCCGTCAGATATAAAACATACTGTTCGTTCTATGATTGACGTGTTCTCTGAGAAGGTCTTGCACTCAATCGCCGAGGCATACCAGGAAGTTCCACACGGAGCAAAGGAGAAATCTGGGAGTCCATGGCAATTCATCGGTCTTCTGCCTTTTGTTGATCCGCCAAGAGAGGGTTGTGCAAGCTCAATCAGGGAATTGTTGAACCACGGAGTGAGTGTTAAAATGATTACAAGGGATCAACTGGTAATTGGAAAAGAAATTGGGCGTCGCCTGGGAATGGGGACAAATATGTATCCTTCATCTGCTCTGTTGGGACATAATGATAAATCAATTGCTGCTGATAATGATCTATCGATTGATGAAATCATAGAGAATGCTGATGGTTTTGTTAGCTGTGCCCTTCCTGAGCAAAAATATGAGATAATAAAGCACTTGCGATCTCGGAAACATGTATGTGGAATGATTGGTGGTGGTGTCGATGATATTCCTGCTTTAAAAAAGGCTGATATCCGGATAGCTCCTTATGGAGCCACTGAAGCGGCTCAAAATGCTGCTGACATTGTCCTTATGGAATCTGGTCTGAAATACTTGTGTGAAGCTGTTTTGACCAGTCGATCAATCACTGTAAGGATGAAAAGCTGCATGGTACATGCTGTTTCAATTGCAATCCATAACGTGCTTGGCTTTATGCTTTTGGCTCTGGTCTGGAAGTTCGATTTTCCACCCTTTAAGATGCTCATTATTGCGCTAGCCAATTGCTTTATCAATGTGATAGCATCACAGAACAGGGTCAAATCATCTCCTCTGCCTGTTAATTGGAGCCTGTCCGAGATTTTGCCTACTGGAATTGTCCTTGGTAGCTATTTGGCAATGTCAACGGTAATATTCTTCTGGGCAGTATATGAAACAAACTTCTTTTCACTCGAGAAGACATATATGAAGTTTGTATTAGCAGTTCTCCTTCAAGTTAGCAGCAGCAATTATGCGCTAATATTCGTCATGAGGACTGGGAGATTGTTGCCTGGTTGTGATAGTCTCCTATTTATTTGGGTGTCTTATCAACTTCTTTCCACCATGCTTGCTGCGTCTGGAGATCAGAGCATTGGCTGGAGTTGTGCAGGAAAAATCTGGCTATACAACATAGTATTCTACGTTCCTCTTTATTGCATCAAGTTCTTCAATCAGCGCTCGCGCAAAGGATTTTTGAAAAGCATATTGTGATTGCTGGTAAGTTTAATTTATATCATATAAGCTGATTTTTTAGATTAAGTTTGTTTGTTGCATTACTTTGTTTTCTGCAAGTATTTGTTTTTTGGTCATAACCAGTTATAATGGTAAACTTCCAAACTTGATCTATTTTGGCATTAACATGGTTCATGTTATTTGGAAAATACCAATTATGATTTTGCAATATGTATTTATGTTGAATTTAACTTTATAATTTATTCCAAGTGTAGCTCTGGCAATTTGTTCCTCAAGAAAGGAGGAATGGTCTCAATTTCTGAACTGCAGTAGGTTTCTAATATTCTTGTAAGATCAAATCACACTAACGTATGACATAAGAGCGACTACTTTATTGGGTCATTTCATAACGTTTTCGTTTAACTTCCAACATTTAGCAAGTCATAAAGTGGAACAATGACACCCACAAATATCTAAGGATGGACTACTGAGCGCCACTAAAATCATTGCCAAATTTTGATGGTCTCACTTTTAGTCTAAGATCCCGTTTGAATTGGCTTAAAAAAAGTTGTTTTTAAGTCAAAAATAAAAAAGTCAAGAAATGACTTTTAAATTAAAAAATAAAAAGTAGGGGGAGACTTACTTTTGGTTTTTGATTTATTTTAAGTCATTTTAAACTTATTTTAAGTCATTCTTGATCTTATCAAACACTTCTCAACTTATTTTAAGTCATTTTTTACTTATTTTAAGTTATTTTTATATTTGTCAAACACTTTTAGAAGTAAAAAACTGACGTAAGAATATGTTTGACTAACTTTTAAGCGAATCGAAACACCCTCTAATACTAACTTGTACAACAACCCAATTTGCCATGGATTTTAGTTTGAAAATTTTATCTCCAATTTCGTCGTGCGTATAAACCAACTAGCCTCTAATTTCAACTTTGAATTCCTTGTTTGTCACGTCGAGACTTTGTGTTAGACTTTACTACTCTCACACTAGTCAAAGTATATGACAATGACGCCACCACCTCCTTGTACTTTCAAGACGCGTTGACCATCAACAACTACTTTTCTATTGCTTGCCTACTATCGCCCAAAATACCTTACTTTATTTTAGAGATATACTATACATGTTTTTTTTTATTTTTACGTAGTAACAGAGTCAAAAATTTCACCAAAAAAATTCAAAATTATGAAAGATACACACACTAAAAAGTTCAATATAAACAGATCAAGTTACAAATAGCTAGGAGTGAAATGAAAATTGTCTAACCTTTATTTTTAGGAAAAATTGTGTAGAATAGCAAACATTTAAACGCTATTAAATGCTATAGCTATTGTTTTGGAAAATTGTGATTCGCAGTCACTGTTTCGTTAGATCTTGCTATTAATTTGATTCCTGATCGTATAAATCTTTATTTTGTATATACTTATACTAGGTATTTGTATACGATTTATGAAAAATTCACAATAAATTACCCTGTTTGTTAAATCGGCAAGCGAAATATACAAACGGAGTTCTAGAAAATTTCTAAATGTATAAATACATAATTTATATATACTTATCTTATTTGTGTATTTCCAAGCGAAATATACAAACGGGCGAGCGAAAATATACAAACCGCGCGAAATATACAAATCGGGGCTTCCATAGCAAATAAAACTATAGCTACAAAGTGCAACTATCAGAACTATAATTGTAAAACGTTATTCCTTATAAGGCAAACTACATAAATTCCACTAGTTTAGGTCCTAATGCCACCTCCATTGCACGTCTCCTCGCCATCATGAAATCGTCGTCTCCGACAAAAGCTTCACCAAACTAGCAGGAAATCTTTTGTTCTTCGTTGCGCTCTTCTCCTAGGTATAGTGAGGAATTGAAACTTGATGATGTTGTACATACTGCCATACTGGCCTTGAAGGAGGGGTAAGCATCTTAACTTTTTTCACATATCCATTATTATTGTAGTCAGTAATTTTTTCCCCTTGGTTTAGTGTGTTTCTATACGTCCCTATTCTTTTCTTGAAAAAGGATGTAATTCTAATCCCCTCAATTTTGACTCATTGGTTAACATGAGGATTAAGGGAAGAAGAAGAGTTTGAGTTTTACCCTAACTCATATTCTTGGATAGGAAGATATTTGTTTTTAATTAAAACACTAATTTTGGAGTTTAAACGTAAAGATAATTAATCAATCCTAATTTTAAGGGATATGGGTATTGATTGTATCTTCAATAATATATGATATAAAATATTAAAAGTGGTAATATATGTAATTGTTTAAAAATAGAGATAAAATTAGTATATATAATAGTGATGTATGTCTAATAAAGTAGTTTATTCTTTATATTTATTGTGTTTGCTATTTCTAACTAAAATTACTCTTTTTTAACGGTGGGATTGAGTCGGGTCATTTGATCAGTCATATGGCCCATTAGAACTAGAAAAAGAAAAGAAAACTTAAATTTGGAGTGTATGAAGTCCACCATTTCATGTGAAGGAATTTAAACACACATCAAATCTCCTTGTCGTCTCTGCTTCCTTTTCTACACTCTTGATGGCCGGCCAAAATTTCAATCTACACCAGATCTCCATAAACTGATTCTCAGCTATTAGTCTTCTTCCTTCTAGATTACTTCAATCTTCTAACTTTATCTGATATAAATTCCCAATTGACTATCCATCAATATTCCAATCTCTTTTTCAATTTGGGAAAATTGGCCGATCTGATCTTCATTAAAGACTGAGTCTTTTATATTCCTAGATACAATCTTGAAATCTTTAACCCAAATGGTCTGTTTACATACCTCAATTCCTCCAATAGACCCAAAATTAGCCAGGGCAAAATCCAAGATTTCAACTGCCCACTTGAGGCAAATCAATCGGTTGGACAAGAAAAGAAACATGCCGCCAAGTGATTGTGAACAGTCTCACTCTGTTATCATTGATGTAGTGATTTTGATTGCCGTGGTTGGTGCTTCTGGGGTTTTGTTGTATCCTTATATAAATCTTGTGGTGCATATACTGATTGAATTTTTCGAAGAAGTTTCTGATGTGGTGAAAGAGGAATTTTTGCGGGCTCCGATGGTGTTTATCTGTCTAGGGCTTAGCATTTTTTTTGCTGTAATTGCTCTTTTGGCAGTGACAGTTTGTACAACAGGGAGAGGATGTGGGAGACCAGGTTGTCGTCGGCTTAAGAAAGCTGCTGAATTTGATATACAGCTAGAGACAGAAGACAGTCTTAAGAAGTCAAATTTGATTCCAAAAACTGGAGGAGTTAAAAAGGGGATATTCAAGTTACCTAGAGATTACCATCAAGAATTGGAAGGTGAACTTAAAAGAATGGCTCCGCCTAATGGTAGAGCGGTTCTTGTGTATCGAGGCAGATGTGGTTGCTCTATAGGTACAATGGAAATTCCTGGACCAAGGAAGACTGGAAAGTTTAAGAAATAATTTTAGGAAGCATATTTTGGATGCTGTAATAATCAGATGATGCCTTTGACTGGTAATCTTCTCTGAAAAGAACTAGACCCTTTTATATATAAGCTTATATATATATATATGAGAATAAATTATTACAAAGAACAGGAACTCTTATTATAATGTAACAGGGGAATCTGCCATTTCCGCTACCATAATAGTGTATTCCATCGATCCCCATTCCTGTAAATTAGTTAAGTACTATTTGGGCCACAGAAGATGTGTTTTGTGCAATAGCTACATAAACACAGTTTGACCTTGTTGATTGAGAATCTTATCTATGGCTATTGCTGTTTTACTGGTATGTGTGTCCCCATAGCTAATTCTCGCTGACCACGTCTTATAGGATCAGTTTATTTATGGTTTTAGTGTTCTCTTTCTGGAGCACTTTATATCTCTTCTTGCAAACTTATGTTAGTTGTTTATTTTCTGTTGCTATTTTCTTTAGTTTGATGACTACATTCTGCAAATTAGGTTTAAAGGAATAGTCACAAGTTCAACAATCATACTTCAATGTGTAGTACTTTCTCGAGCTGTATAAAAAAAAATCATATCAGATGATCATGTATTGAAGTTGCTTGAATTGCCTATGTCCCTCAACTGCTACAGTTAGGAATGAAAACATTATCTATGTACATAATTGATGTTCTGAGCCAATGGAAAATTGGAAACAGCCTCTCGACTCTATAAATATAGGGTAAGGTCTGCGTACATCCTACCCTCCCCATACCCCATTTGTGGGATTGCACCGGGTATGTAGTTGTTATTGTGATACATAATTGTTGTTCTCGTAATGGAAGTTCTGCTCAATTGTTTAGACTTTTTTTCAGTTTGTTGTGCAACTGATGTCCTAAACTGCTTAGCACGTTTTTACATTCTGTGAATTGTTTAATCTGCTCAACTGGGGTAGACTCTGAGTCGTTTAGCTGATTGTCAATGTGCTTTTGTGCTACTTAAAATATGTCATTGAACACACAAATCTTTGAGTTACAAGGATGGGCAGTGTTCGTCCTTGTGTGCCTTATATGATTCTTCGTTTGGTATATTACTACTACTGTCATAGTACTAGTATGTTTTTCTTCTTATGTTGCTTACTTTCTTGATGTTTTTGCCTGTGGGTTCAAGTCCCCCAAAAAACAAAAAGTACCTCTGATTGAGCCTTACAACAAGTCTTTTAAACAATTTAGATGGCATTTGTGAAAGACCTCTTTGTTGGTGTGTTAAAGGCCTAAGTTGTACGAGATAAATTATTAAACTTGAGTGATCTTTTGAGATATTAACTCTGTTTTATTACTTGAGTTTGTTAGATGATATTATGTGGGCAGGCAAGAACATTTGAATGTAGTCAGTTGATTGTCTGGTTAAATTTCTACTGTGTGACTAAACCAGAGTGGTAGATGTAAGCAGTTGATTGTCTAGTAAAAATTCCGCGTAAACTTGAAAAAGACGACTCTATTAAGAAAAATCATTTAAGTACTATTTTTTGGTAAACAAGAAAAAATCATTACCATCTCTTTTGAGAGATTATTATTCGTCAATCCACTCTCGTATTAACTAGATAGCATATAAAGTAAACCAAAATAAACAGAATAAAAAACACAACCTAAGATGCTCTCAATGTATATATCTGTTTGTTCTTCATCCAACTCATTAATACTACTACCAACACGTCTAATACTCTCTCTCAGAGTCGGTCTTCTCCCGGCCGTCACGACAGCCGCAGGCATCTTGTACCTGCAAACAGGACAGGAACGATGTATCTCCAACCACTGGTTAATACAATTTGAATGATAACGATGTTTACATGACATCTCTTTAGCTTTTTCCCCAACTTGAAACTCCGACAAGCAAATTGCACATTCACTTTCCTCTTCTATAATTTTAACAATTGGCAGTGCTTCTACCGAAGCCTGTGCCGCTGGTGGTGAAGGCCCGGCTTCATACTGGATGTATGAACTCCTGCGCGCCATCAGAGTGAGATCCCGAAACAACGTTGGCATGGTAAATTGAAGTACTTGGTATAGGATGGATGGGTGTATATGTATATTCGTAAACCTAGTCCTAGGTGGATTCGGAATAATATACTTTTAATAGCACTAATTGAAAACCGACATTAGAAAGGGTGTCTAATGGTTTAGTTTGGTTAATTGGTTATTCAAAGATTTTATATCATATTAATTCTGCGGTTATTTTATTGTCTATACTTAAAATTTGATTTTTCAAAATCTTGGTTTTTATTGGATATTTTTTTCAGTGCGATTGATTTTCTGTAATGTGATTTTAAAATATCATTTAATAATAGGGGGTATAGTAACTAGGTTGATGTTTATTATGTAAAAAATAATAACTAGTTTCAATGCACTACTAGTTTTAATATACACATATAGGTTAATTATATAAAAAAAATTATAGTGTTACAAAATTAAGAATTCCAATGTCACAGACTTGATAATTTTGAAAGGTTAAAGCCCAAAAAAAAAGAATATTAATTAAAGCTGAAATTTAGAATTTTATTTATTAACTCTAAATTAAATAATTACTTTAAATTTTATTTATGAAAAGAAAAGGAAGTCAAAATCAAATATTAATCTAATTGGCTACTAATTTATTTTCCCCTTAGATTTTGAAGTTCTAGGTTTCTAATTAAGAATTATTTTGATAAGTATAGTATTAGTTTTGAACTATTTAAAAAAATAAAATTACAAACTATCATCTAGAAAGTAATTCATTATTCTTATACAAATAAATGATTAAATTATCAATTTATTCTTCTTAATGAGCTCTTTTAAAAATGAAAAAGAAAAAAAGCATAAGGTCAGCAGCCGCAGACATTCGAGTGTGCACCTTGACTAGTCCTAAGCACCTCGCATCGCCGGGCTACATCATCTCGTTGTTTTAATGGTGTTCAAAGTGTATAATTTACTCATTTAGAATATCAAACACTTTATTTCTTCTCTCATAAATCAAATCTGAAAATTTGAAGCTGCAAAGGTGGAAGAATGAGTACTTCAACCCTCGTCTTTGAGTTTCATCAAGTCTACACTCCAACTAGCCTTGAAGCAGGGGCATTTGTAGACATTGTAATTTTGTGGGACTCTACAAGACGTGTTTAATTCGAATTGAAACTCTAGAAGGTGTGTTCAGTTTCAATTAGAATTCTTGAAGCTACTCAACCTTAAACCCTACTTCATGCCTATATAAAGGGTACTAAATTCTCTTAAAAGGCATCTCAAATATCCCATAAACTCTTGAGTATTTTAAAAAATAAAGATCTCGATATATTCCACAAAAGTCATGGAATATTAGAGGTCAAATCTAAATCATCCTAGTTCGAGAAATACGCCACTAACGGCCCTTGAATCATGGATAAATCTTAGGAGAGTAGAATCAAGGGATCAACAGAATTGTATATGCAATCTTGATGAATAAAATTATGTTTCTTCATGTTTTTTTTGTGATTGTATTTTATTTTCTGTCACTTAAAAAAAAAAAAAAACTTGTTGGGTTATGAAGGGGTGATTATGACGTCATGCGGAAGCTTACAATTGCAAATCATATAGTTGATAAATTAGATAACAAAAACTTATACTAAAAATCAAAATATTATTATATCAAAACTAATATAAAGAAAAACATTGAAACTTTAGAGAGAATAAATCTCCCCATAAACAAAAGTCTTAAACGACTACATTGTGGATGTTATTGTTTTGTGTTAGAAGAAAACAAATTTATATTTATAGAGTCCTAAAACCTTTTCTTACTAGAAAAGGAGTCCTAAAGGAGAGAATAAACCAAATATAAAATAATATTATATTTTCCTTTCAAGAAAAGTAAAAACATTTATGGTAATGTTTTATTTTATTTTTAAGGAAAAATAAACCTTAAATTATGATAAGAAAATCAGGGCAAAACCCTAACACATTATACATAAATTAATCTTTAATAAATTTTTTTGTGTGATTATCTTTAATCTACTATAGCTTTGCTCCTGATTGTCACAATGTATAAATTATATACAAGATTAGTTGTTTGATCAATTTTTTTTATTTATATTTAGGTGGTTTGTCGCATAAAAACATTAGTGCTTTATAATTGTCTAAATATAAAGACATGACTTACTTAGTACTCTGATTTTTCATCTAGGAAAAAAAGTTTCAAGGCTTGAATGTGTTTCTCTACATTCACTCCTATTTTGGAGTTTATTTTTGTTATATTTCAATTAATCATAATAAATTTTATTTTCCATATATCATAAAAAAGCTAGAAGATTTTTTTTTTCTAATATCATTATTATGTGACACTTCAAAATTGGTGCTGATAGAGAAGTATCAATCGCTGCTAGTGTAAGTATTAATGGTTATATTAGTAAAATATTGTGTATATGTTTTTACTTCTTTTTGAAAAAATTACTGTATTGTTTGCATTTCAAAAATTGTATAAATGTATAGAAATAACTTTTGATCTACTCACTTTTTCTCCTTATTATAAAGTGGTATAAATAGTTTCATTCCGATTAAACTGAAAAAATTTAGCCCCCTTTCACTTTTAATTTTAACATATAGCAAAATTAAAACTTATTAAGTTCTTCTATAATTGTACGAAGTGCGAGTAATTTCTCTCATCTAATACAATAATAATTAACACACTTATATTGACATGAACTTTTTGCAATTTAGACGGCTAAATTATTGACTAAAATAGACAACTTATGAGAGAATTGGAGGTCTCATATATGGTTCACGCATCTTATACCTACAAATTGGACAAGATGCATGTATCTCTAACCATCTGTTAATACAATTTGAATGATAGCAATGTTTACATGGCATTTCTTTAGCTGTTTCCTTGACTTGAAATTCTACCAAACAAATAGCACATTCGCTCATCTGTTCTTCTTCTTCTTGTACGATTTCAACATCTGGCAATTTTTCTATTGAAGCCTTTGTCGCTGGTGGTGGTACGGTACTAGTCGTCCTGATTATTGGCTCCCAATTCGTAGCCGTAGGCTCTGCCGTCGGAACAACTTCTCTCATGTTTTGTTGGCGCGGGATCCGCGATCGCTCATGCTGCTCCGCCTGAGAGAGTGCGTCGCGCAGCGCGTGGAATCGCGCCATGGATGCCGGCGGTGGCTGTGGCTGTGGCTGTGGCCGTGGCCGCGGCCGCGGCTGCTCACGGAAAGATCTTCTTCTCGTATTCATAGTATATTTGATAAATCAATTCCCGGACGACAAATTTATAGTATGTATATATTCTTCAACCTAGTTTTAGTTGGTTTTAGAATAACACAATTCAATTACCGAAATCCTAATTCCTAAACCAGAAGGTAATAGGATAGAACTCTGTGTTGTTCATTTAGTAGTTTAGTTTGTTAATTAGTTATCTCAATTTTTATTTTATTGGTAAAAATTTGATTCATCTAATTGGTAACGTTTAATTTCCCACTTTGTAATCCTCTTCTCAAATTCCCCTTGCCCTTATTTATAATTTTAAAAATTTACTCCACCTAATTTAACTTAACACAAAATTTAAGAATATAAAAAAAAAACTTTCTAATATATCATATGATCATGAATTAAAGTTAGTTAAACGTATCAAAATATATAACATTAAATATGTCACGTGAAAAATTGAAATTAAATTGTTACAATAAAATAAAAAAGGACTTAAATATTTCGAAGTTAGATTCTCTTAAATCTTAATGCACAAAAGTGTGCAACCAATAATAGAGTTGAAAGTAATTTGCTAAACTAAAACACTTGGCAAATAAAATATGAAAAAAATTGGAAGTCAGAAGCGAATAGTGTCAAAATTTCTTGGTTAATCCAAGTCAAAATTGTCCACTAATTCTGGCCTATGGCGGCATCTGTAATATGGACAGGATCCACGTATCTCTAACCTTAATACAATTGGAATGATATCGATGCTTATATGACATCTCTCTAGCTTTATATCTAACTTGAAACTCCAACAAGCAAATCGCTCATTCACTTTCCTCTTCTACAATTTCAACAATTGACAGTGCCTCTATTGTGTTAGCAAATAAAGTCCTATTTTCCAGCTTTGTCCTAGTCTTTAGGATAGTATTTTATCATGAATTTGGTTCCTATTTTTTAGGATTAATATTACTTAGTGTTTCCAGTTTTATTGCTTAACGTTGTTAACTCTTTGTGCCTATAAAATCTGCAGCCGCAGAGTACTAAATACAGACAGAAAGAGGTCATCTTAATTTCAGCATATCGACTCTCTTCAGTTCTTTTTGCTTTCTGTATATGCTTCATTATTCTGCATCTATTTACATATTGAAACCTATATAAATTCCAAGGTGATGGTGAGAATGCAAAAAATATATATATTAAATAAACACATTAAAAAGTCCCAATCCGTTGTTTTAATTTGATACCTACAAAGTCAAACAAGGTGGTTGTGGCTATGGCCTGTAAGCAACGACATGGTTTATAGTTGCAAATACATATGAAGAAGACAGACCCTTTATGTGTGTGTATAAATAGTGTCATGAAAAACCTAGGTTCGGTTGATATTCAATAACACTGATTCTGATTTTTACAATTTTTTTATCCCGATCAGCTTGCGTATCAAACATCCTGGAAGTTTTTTAGCTCACTTGTTTCCACATTTAATTTTTTCTTTTTGCAACACTAATGTCCTAAACTGCACAGCACGACTTCAGCTTAATACATACAACTACTTAATTAATTCTGTTGACGATATTTTCCATTTATAGTATCGTGTTTTTCTTCCTATGTTGTTTTATTTATGTTTTTGCATGTGGGTTTAATTTCGAAATAGATACACTGATTTAGCCTTACATTGAGATTTACAATACGTTTATGACAATTCAGCTCGAGTTTCTGAATTCATGAAACTTGATGAATCAATTGTCGGATCGAACTTCTTAATTGACCAATAGGCTGGGTATATATACGAAGTATTGTCGAACCTAATTTTGGTTGGATTTGGAATATATACCTTCAATTCAATAACCGGAGCAATTAAAAACCAATCTGTATCAGTATACCTGCACTAAAGCGAAAGTAAGACATTGTGTTGTTTTTGTACGTTTTCGGTTCCTATTCAATATTGAGTAGCACATTAATTTTAATTTGCTTTCTACCAATGATTTATACATTAATTAAATTTTAATAAAATCCACTTTCAACTTATTAACTTTTACATATTACTAGTTAAATAAATAATTTGTATTTATTAAAAATAATCATACTCAATTATAAGGACTAGATAAGTGATAAATAAATTAACTTGTATATGAATAATTTAATATTTTTTACATTTTGTGTAATAATTGGTTCCTTTTAGTTCATAGGCAAGTTTTGAAATCAACCCTAAACTTGACAAAAAATATTATTTTAGTCCTCCAATTGACCGTCATAAAAACAAACATCTTTTTGATTAAGTAATTTAAAAACACTTCTCTTAACCCATGTGTATATGTGGAATTAAATGCTAAAATTTTGCAAAGAAAAACTTTTTAAACTATTATTATTTTTTCTTATTCCACCCCATCCCCCTACCCAGGGTACCCCAACCCCCCAATTACCCTCCAATTCTTAAAAAAAGTTCTTATCTCACACCACTGCCTACCCCGACCCCCCCCCCCCCCCAAGAAAAAGAATCACTTTTAAAATAAAATAAAATAAAAAATCTTACCCTATCCACACACCCCTACCTCCCCTCCCCCAACCCAAAAAATAAATTTTAAAATATTTTTTTTTGGGGTTGGGTGGGTAGTGAGATGGGGTTGGGGTACTGGATAGGGAATGAGGTGGGGTGCAAAATATTTAATATTTAAAAAAAGAAAAAAAAAACACTTTTTTTTCCTTTTTAATTCGTAGCATTTAATTATTTAAATATTTTTAAAATGTATTTTTTACTTTATATCTATGTGTACGTCAAATTAACAAAAAACTTCACATATATGCTTATATTGATGACATATGGCATAAGCAGAGTGTTTTTGAATGCACTCAATCAAGCAAGGGGTGTTTTTAAGATCGTCAATAATTGGGAGACTAAAGTAACTAATAAGTCAGGCCAAGTTTAAAAGTGTTTTCAATACTTATTTCTTTAGTTTTTTTTTTAACAAAAAATTCAAACAGATTTACGCTTATTTCTAACATTTTAACCCAAACATGTATCTATTTATTTATCCAATTCTTATAAATCTCTCCTTCAATGATGCGATAAGTCTCTTTGAGAAAATATGCATTAGCAAATCATAATCATGTAAATTCATCATTTAAAATGAAACATATATTTATAAAATCCATTTGAGAACGTATCTTGTGCTCATGTGCCCTAAACATAGGCACACTTTAATTCTAGTCAACATCTAAATACAATCAATCACAGGCATTTGATATCTCCAACAACTTGTTAATACAATTAGAATGATGAAGAAGCTTACAATGCATCCCCTTAGGTTTATCCTCAACTTGAAACTCCAACAAAAAAATTGCACATTATATTCACTCTCCTCTCGAAGAATTTCAACAATTGGCAGTGCCTCCATTGAAGCCTCTGTTGTGGGTAAAGACCCTCGATTTCAACGTTTTTGAAATTTGACGGTGATGGAGTTCTTATAATCATATTAATTCAATCCATTGCTCGAATTCAATACCTACTAAATTAAATAAGATAGATATGGTGGTAAGCGATAACATGATTTATCGTTGCACATACTTTTGAAGAAGACATGTCATTTATGTGTGTATATAGATAATGTAATGAAGAACCTAATTTTGGTTGGATTTGAAATAAATGTACATTCATTAAAGTTATGCACATAAATGAGCAAAGGAGTAAGTAATGAATTGTGAAAGTTAGTCTCTATGCTATGCTGTGTAATTTTTATACAATATGGTTAAATTATAGAAGAAAGATTGATGTACCATTTTTCTAGATAAAGAAGTTTGAGTCGATTTAGCTAGGAACCTATAGAAATTTTGAGAATCTATACAGTAAATTAATTTGCAGGAAACCACAAAAGAAATTCTACAACTTAATCGATAATTTGTACCATTTATGAATAGAGGAGTCCGGAGCCTAAAGGGCAAAAAAAATTGTCAAAAATTCCAAAAGGGCACATCACTTTTTATTCTAATCAAAAGGGCAAGATCGCTGCGTCAGCAGCGATTTTCTTCTGACAAAATCGCTGCTATTTCGTCTAAAAAAAAAAAATAATTAAAAATCGCTGCCACAGCAGTGATTTTGTAAAATATATATATATATATTTTTAATTAGAAATCGCTGCTTTTTCTTTAAAAAAACTAAAACGGCACATAAAAAAAAAAAACTAACCAAAAGGGCTTCTGACAAAACAAAAATAAAAATCGCTGCATATTTTCTCAAAAAAAAAATAACTTTTTTTCTTCAAAAATAACTTATTATTATTTATGATATATAATTCAATTTTCCTCATGCTTCAACAATTTTATTGAGTATACTGTCATCTTGTTTATCATTTTTATATTATTAATAAGTAATAATAGGCATGAAAATAATAGCACTCGGCATGAAAAACGCTGCCCCTGCAGCGATGTGTAAGGAAAAAAAAAATTTGACTTAAAATCGCTGCCACAACAATTTTTTTTTTTTTTTTTTACAATGGCAGCGATTTTGTTTAAAAAATATATATTTTTTTTTTTTACAAAATCGCTGCTGTGGCAGCAATTTTTAATTTTTTTTTTTTTTTTAAAAATTTAGACGAAATAGCAGCGATTTTGTCATTTTGTCAGAGGAAAATCGCTGCTGACGCAGCGATTTTGCCCTTTTGGTTAGAATAAAAAGTAATGTGCCCTTTTGAAATTTTTGACAATTTTTTTTGCCCTTTAGGCTCCGGATTCATGAATAGAGTTTTTGAAGATTTGTATTTGTCCTTTCCTGACATTTCACACATTATTTCTACTCATGTCAATTATGACATCATATAATCACATGCAGTTTTTATTTTATGTTTTCATATGCTATTTTATCACTACTCTTTTTCTATTTTCTTGTCGCTATCCTTCGCAAAACATTCACCATATGAGAATATAAAATATTGAATCAATCTAGTTATTATTATTATTAAAAAAAAAATACAAGAGCAATTAAAGGACAAACAAGAATATTTGAAGTGTTGATTTTTATTTTTTTTGGGGGGTTAAAAGGAGTATTGAATTATTAAAATTAACTTCATTTGAAAACTAATTAAAATAATTTAACTTTAATTTTTTTATTTTACTATTAATAACATAATTTCATTAGTATTATGTAGTACCCTGACATAAATTTTTAGAAGAAATAATCTTTCTCCCCAAGAGCCACAATAGTTCCGTTAAATTGAATGAATATTTTGTTCGTTTAAATATAAATAATAAACCCAATGAAGCGAAGGATCATGACTCATGATGGTGTCACTTCGAACTACAAATATTTGTATCAGAATATTCGATATCTATGGCCGATACTGTGGTATTTTAATCAAGATTCAATTTAACATATCAATCTGATTATTTCAAAAAATCTTACAATGTCTTTATTTATAGGACTACAATATGAAATATCAATTAATATAAGATAATTATTAATTATTTTAGAAGTTATAATAATTTAAAGTTGTTAGAGTAATGGAAATAAAATCATTAAAATTTTATTTATATGTATCGTATAGTGTATAAATATTATATTGTGAATATAATAGTTTAACTCTTTTTTTTTTTTTTGCTTGATTAGAATATAATTTGATTACTTTCATAATTTTATCTTTGTAGAAAATATTTTTAAAGGCAAAAAAATAAACAATGTAAAGAAAAGGTCTAACAAAAATTTTCTAGCTTTTATACTTTCTTATTCTTTATTTTTCTTAGAAAAATGTATGGCTATATTTCACTTATGATTCACAAGTACGTTTGTAAACAATATGTTGTTAATAGCAATTTTTAAGTGATTTTCCTATTAAAAAACATAGTTCTTTTAAAGTTCAAGTTTCCACCATTCTCACATTTCAGATAATAAAATCAGTATTCTTCTGCATGTGAAATATCAAAAAGTATAATGAATTTTATCTAAAATAGTTAAAATACTTACATATTTAGGGAAAATACATAAAAAAAAACCCTGAACTTGATCGGATAACTTACTTTAGTACTTAAACTATACGGACGTTTAAATACCCCTCTTAAGATCTTTGAAGTGATTTTTTTTCCACCCTGAGACTATAACACCACTCTCACCCGCCACGTAAGCGCCACATCACAACCATGTAGGCACCATGTCATTAATCTTTATTTCTTTTTTACTTATTCACTATTTTTTTTTAAACACTTTTTAAAATTAATTATATCAATTGATTAATTTATAAATGCATAGCCCCACCCCCATCCCCACGCCACCCCCACCCCCTCTCTTTCTTCCTCCTTGTTGTTCACCATTATTCCAACCTTCAATACTTTATTTTCTTCTTCTTCACTATTCAACAATTTTTTAAGTCACTTTAAAGAAGAAATTCACATTATCTTCTTCAAACCCTCCAATGAATTTACCCTTTTGGAGAATGGATTTTTTCGAATGCCAATTTTTTCTTGACAACTAAAATAAGAAATGAAGATTGCATAAGAAAGTTGATCCAAAAAAAATATAAATTCTATGAGAAATGTTTGAATGATCTAGAAATCAAAATGGATCGCTCAAAATTTAAGAAATTTTACATTTGCCAAATCGATACAAATAATAGAGTGAAATCGACGTCAATAAAATGACATTGCTATTGAATTTTACGAATTAGTAAAAGATTAGTGGAATGAAAATAGTGGATAGAGGTGGGGAAGAAGATGGAGGAAGAGATGTTTTAATGGAGAAAAATGTGTATTGAAGAAGACAACAAAATAAAAATAAAAAAATTAAAGAAAATAAAAAGGGGACCCACTAATTTCATTTACCTCTTAATAAGAAAATTTACATATTTTAAAGATTTAATAAATATATAAAAAACTATTTAAATAATTTGTTATATATTGGCCGATAAAAAATGGCCATCTGTAGGGCTTTAAAAATTAAGTTTTTTTTTTCTCTTTTTTCACACACTTTCAGGATAATGCACTCACTCTCTCTACCACATCATCCCTTAGAGGGTGTTTTAATCACTTAAAAAGATGTTAAGGGGGTATATAAACACCCGTGTAATTTAAGTACTAAAGTAAGTTTTCGTGCTAAGTTCCGGGGGGATTTTATATCTTTTCCCACATATTTACTACATGCTATCTTCATGTTATCAATATTTGCTCCAAAATAATCACTATTTACATATTTCAAACAATTAATTTAAATAATATTCTTAAGTGAAATTAAATAGTAAGATATAATTTTGGACAACAATATAAAACAATATCAAAATTTTGGAATCATCACTTTCTGAAGAGAGATTTTGTGTGTGTAGGAGTTTTCTCTACATAGTAAAATCATGTTTTTTTATTTTAAGTATATGACTTTATAGTTTTAGGGAGAACATTGTTAATAGCGTGTTTCTTGCAGGCTGCAATTAACAATGGATTTTGCTTGCCTAAAATGAGAATGAAATACAGTTAAATATTTAATTTATCGATTTAATTATTTTTCTCGTTACTTAAATGATAATTTCTATTGCATGAATTATATCATGTCATTAGAACATGACATTTGAAACCATAGCAATTATAGGAAACTAATTTAGAACTACAATATGCTATTCTTATTTTCGAATAGCAAAAGTTTATCGCCATATTCGCCTTATTTTAAAAAATGAAATTAGATATCTCATGATTTTTTTCAAGTACTCAAATTCTTGATTCATATTAAAATATTATAATAGAATACATGAAGTCTTCAAAATGTTAAAATCACAATAAATCAAGGAAAAGAAAAATTAAGAAGGCATAAACAATATCACAACAAAGGAAAAAGAGGTTACGATGCACCTTTAAATCTTGGCTTCCTTGAAAAATTTAGCACACCACTTTCCTTCATTTTTATCACAAGAAAACTCAAACTCCTCCCACTCAAAAAGAACTGCAACATGCTATTTTTGTCACCAGATACGTCTCATTTTTGAAAAAAGAAATTGAATACCTTATAAAAAAAAAATTCAATGTTCTACTAAAATACATGAAGTCTTCAAAAGGTTAAAATCACAATAATACGAAAAAAGAGAATAAATAATATAATAACGAAAAAAAGAGGTTACAGATACCCCTTTGAATATTGACTTCCTTGAAAAATGTAGCACATCATTTTCCTTCATTTTTATCACCAGAAAGCTCAAGCTCTTACCACTCAAAAGAAATGAAGTGAGGAATTACAAAATTATGAATATTTTATGGGAATGAATGGAAGGTTAAAAGGTTTGTAACCGATTCGAAATTCTAATGACTAATTAGTAAAACTCAATTAATAAGAAATAAATGTGATTGAAATTTATCATAATTTAAGATGTGTTTTAATTTTTAATGAATGAAAAAAATATGAGAGAAGGAAGAGGAAGGGTTTTAGGAAAGATCAATTAATATAATCGTTTCATTCAGGTTAAACTGAAAAAAATTGTCTCACTTTCACTTTTACTTTAACGTATAGCAACTATTTTTTTTTTTTAATCAAAATTAAAACTTTGGTCATCATATTTTAAGTTCTTCGAAAGAATTCCGTCGTTTAATTAGTCGAAGGGGACAGGTTAGTAGCTTGAGTAGCAGTGAGAGAGAAATGAAGTAATTTCTTTCATGTAATTCAATAATAACAACTTTCATGTAATACAACAATAACAAACTTATATCGACATGAACTTTTTGCAATTTAGACGGCTAAATTATTGACAAAAATAGACAATTGGAAGTCTTATATATGGTTCACGACATCTTATACCTACAAATTGGACAAGATTCATGTATCTCTAACCACCGGCTGTTGATACAATTTGAATGATAACAATGTTTACCTGGCGTCTCTTTAGCTTTTTCCCTGACTTGAAATTCCACCAAACAAATAGCACATTCACTCATTTGTTCTTCTTCTTCTTGTACGATTTCAACATCTGGCAATTTTTCTATTGAAGCCTTTGTCGCTGGTGGTACGGTACTAGTCGTCCTGATCATTGGTTCCCAACTCATAGGGTCCGACGTCAGATCAACTTCTCTCATGTTCTGTTGGCGCGGGATCCGCGATAGCTCATGTTGCTTCGCTAGATAGAGTGTGTCGCTCAGCGCGTGGAATCGCACCATGGCTGCCGGCCGTGGCCGCTCACCAAAAGAATCTGAAGATCTTCTTCTCGTATTCATAGTATATTTGATGAATCAATTCCCGGACGACAAATTTATACTAGTATGTATATATTCTTCAACCTAGTCTTAGTAACACAATTCAATCACCGTAATCCTAAACCAACAGGTAATAGGAGAGAAACTCTGTGTTGTTCGTTTAGTAACTTAGTTTGTTAGTTATCTCAACTTTAACTTTATTGGTAAAGGTTTGATTCATTTTTGATTTCCCACTTTGTAATATTTCCCCTTGCCCCTACTCTTTATTTTAAAATTTTACTCCATCTAATTTGACTTTACATAGAATTTAAGAATATAAAAAAATTATGAAATTTTTCAATATATTTTATGCTCATTAATTAAAGTTATGTTAAATGTATTAAATTGTATGACATTGAATATGTCAAGTGAAAACCTGAAACTAAAATATTACCAAAAAGTAAAAAGGACTTAGAAGTTAGATTCTCTCAAATCTTAAAGCACAAGAATGCGCAACCAATCATAGAATTGAAAGTAACTTTCTAAACAAAAACACTTCGAAAAGAAAATATGGAAAAATTGGAAGTCAGCGGCTAGTCAAAGAAGCGAATAGTGTCAAAATTTCTTGGTTAATCCAAGTCAAAATTGTCCACTAATGCTGGCCTCTCTTATACCCGCAAAATGCACAGCATTCACATATCTCTAATCACATGTTAATACAATTGGAATGATGGCGATGCTTACATGGCATCTCTTTAGCTTTATCCCCTTCTTGAAACTCCAACAAGCAAATCACACATTCACTTTCCTGTTCTATAATTTCAACAATTGGCAGGGGAAGACACCACTCAGCACCCGCTCCGTGGGGTGGGTTTCAATGCCTAACAAAAAGGGGAGAGAGGGAGACCACTGATTTTGTTGGCTCAGCTCTAAAAACTGAGTGACGAGAATTTGTCTTTACTTAAACCTACGAAAGTTCCCCTTAAGCTGATCACTCTGGTCATTCAGATCTTGCGCCTTTATCGAAACCTATGTGGCAGTTAAAAGTCCCTCCTTTTCAATGTATTCGAAATTTCGTGGTAATGGTGAGAATGCACGTATTAAATAAACAAATAACCACATTGAAGAGTCCATTACTATCAATCCATTGTTTGAATTTGATACCTACAAAATCAAATAAGGTGGTTATGGTTGTGGCATGTTATAAGTAACGACATGGTCTATAGTTTCAAATACGTATGAAGAAGACAGGCCCTTTATGTGTGTGTATAAATAGTGTCATGAAGAACCTAGGGTTGATATTCAATAACAATGATTCTGATTTTTATAATTTTGGTATCCCGGTCAGTAGTAAGGGTGTACAAAATCGAAAATCGAGTCAAACAAAAAAAAAACCCGACTAATGGTTTGGTTTGACTTGGTTTGGTATTAGAAAAAAAAAAACAACTATACTTGGGTTGGTTTGGTTTTAACTAACAAAAGTCAACTCGAGACTAAACCAACCCGAAATTATATATGTAATTTTTAAAATTTATTTTATAAATAAAAGAATTTACTTTGATGAAATTTCTAAATATTACTTTATACGTTTTCATAATTTTTATTTTTTAACATATTTTTTCAAGTTTTTTGAGACTTAAAATTTTGAATGGTCCAAAAAATGTTATAGTCCATAGATATTAGTAACTCTAATAAAGCTCAATTCGAAATCAAATCAATACTATATTGCTAACAAAATAAATTAATTCAACACTAAGAATGGCGCTAATGTTGAATATTTGTTCTTTAGTTTTACATTGGTTTAGACATTTAAAATACATAATCTAATTTTAATTTTTCTTTAATATTTAATCATATAACTAATACTTACTATTAGACTTATTTTACTATAATTTAGTACTTTTAAATTACGTTCATTTTCATTATGACTTTGCAATATTTATTTTATATGATGATTTCTTTATTATTTTTTATTGAATATTTTAGTGTCACCACTCATCTCATATTTTGTGTTATTTTCTTAAAAAACACTTTAGATAGTTGTATTTTGGTTGAAATAAAGAAATATTTAGAGCACAAGTTAATTATATGTTTGTATGCATACTTTACCGGAAAAATCCAAAAACCTGGAAAAAAAAATCCAAGGTTTATTAGTTTGGTTTGATTTAAAATTTTAAAAATTCAACACATGGTTTGGTTTGGTATTTGAAAAATTCGAACCAATCCGAGGTTGGAAAACTAGAAAAAAAACCCGAATTTTATTAATTTAATTTGGTTTATATATTTAAAAATTTTACACAAATAATTTGATTTGATATTTGGAAAACTCAAACCAATCGGATCATGTACACCCCTACCGGTCAGCTTGCGTACACGTCTTGAAACCTCATGATTATTAACCTCTTTATTAGCCAACATCGTTCATGAAAGTTTTTTAGCTCACTTGTTTCCACATTAAATTTTCTTTTTGCAACACTAATGTCCTAAACTGCGCAGCACTTCAACTTTATACATACAACAGCTTAATTAATCCTCTTGACTATATTCTCCACTTATAGTATCGTGTTTTTCTTCCTATGTTGTTTTCTTATGTTTTTGCATGTGGGTTTAAGGCCCAAGAAGCTATTTTACTTGGTTAATAGTGTGCTTAATTTGCAGTTAAATTTGTTCAAATTTCTACAAAAAGGTGACTAAGACTAGAATGATGGAGGTAGGCGAGTTGATTGTCTTGTGAAGATTTCATGTAAACTTGAAAAAGAAAACTCTATTAAGAAGCAATAGTGTCAAAATTTGTTGGTTAATACAAGTATAAATTGTCAATTAATTCTGGCCTCTGGCTCCTTCTACAAGGTCGACAGATCAGACGGCATCTTATACCTACAAATTGGACAGGATCCCCGTATCTCTAACCACCTCTTAATACATTTGGAATGATATCGATGCTTACATGGCGTCTCTTTTGCTTTTTCCCCAACTTGAAATTCCACCAAACAAATTGCACATTCACTCATTTGTTCTTCTTGTACGATTTCAACATCTGGCAATTCTTGTGGTGGTGAAGGCCGGCTTTGCCCTATCCTACGTCTCATCAGGAGTAGGATCTGCTCCAAAACTTCTCTGCCTATCCGGACCTGCTCCAAAACTTCTCTGCTTATCAGGTTCGGGCGGTTTTCATGCCGGGTTCTAGATCTCCGCCGCCGCTGCCGCTCTAGGAATGGATCCAAAGGGACTCCTCTCGAATCCATGAAACTTGATGAATCAATTGTCGGGGTCGAAGTTCTTAATTGTCCATAGGCTGGGCCGGCTGGGTATATATACATAGTATTCTCAAACCTAATTTTGGTTGGATTTGGAATACTATACCTTCAATTCACTAACCGGAGTAATTATAAACCAACCTGTAACAGGAAATAAATTTTAAACACACAGAATACATGCACTAAAGCCGAAGTAAGACATTGTGTTGTTTTTATGGTACGTTTTGGGTTCCCATTCAAGGTTGAGTATTCATATTGAAGCCCATTAACTTTGATTGCTCTCTACCAATAATTTATTCATTAATTAAAATTTAATAATATCCATTTTCAACTTATTAACTTTTACATGTTACTATTTAAATAAATAATTTGTATTCATTAAAAATAATTATACTCAATCATAAGAACTAGATAATTAGTGATATATAAGTTAGTTTGTATATGCATAGTTTAATATTTTTACAATTTTGTAATAATTGGTTCCTTTTAGTATAGAAATAAGTTTTCAAAACACTCTCAAACTTGATATGAATTATTAATTTATTCCTCCAATTATTGATAGTCTTGAAAATATACATTTATTTGATTAAGTAATTTAAAAACACTCCTCTTATATCACATGTCATCCTCCCATGTATATGTGAATTTTTTTTTTTGCTAATGTGGGGTACACATAATATATATATTAAAAACAAATATTAAAGAATTAAATGCTAAAGTTTAGTAAAGAAGATCTTTTAAAAAAAATTAATTTTTTTTCTTATTCCACCCCATCCCCTTACCGAGGGTACCCAAAAAAAAGGATTACTTTTAAAATAAAATTAAAAAAATTCTTACCCTATCCACACACATCCCTACCCCCCTCCCCCAAAAAAAAAAGTTTAAAAGATTTTTTTTTGGGGTTGGGTAGGTAGTGAGGTGGGATTGGGGTACTGGATAGGGGTGAGGTGGCGTGCTAAAAAGTTTTAATATTTTTAAAACAAAAAAAAATTCTTCTTTTCTTTTTTAATGGCTTAATTCTTAAAAATTAATTATATAAATATTTTTAAAATGTATCTTTTATTATATATCTATGTGTACGCCAAATCAACATAAAATTCTACATATATGCTTATACAGATGACATGTGGCATACGAAGAGTGTTTTTAAATTCACTTAATTAAGTAAATGCGTGTTTTTAAGGCTGTCAATAATGAAAAAATTGTATGAAATAACAAACTATTAATTCAAATTAAATGTTAGTTTGTTTTAATTGTAATTCGTAGCAAACATCCCATTTTTTTGTCATCTGATTCGGTATACAATTAGTCATTTTCAGTATACAATTAGCCATTTTTACATTTCGGTATAAAATGTGTTTGTGTTTGTATTAAGCGAGAGAAAAGTGTATATACAAATACAAATACATATATTTTCGTTCTATACACTTGTAATTATACAAATACAGATCTTATTATACAAATTACAATATATAAATAAATTTATACAAAACTGAACAATTTGTATAAAATTGGATGTTTCTAGCGAATTATACAAATCAAAAGCTCCATAGCAAACATAAAATTTGCTATGAAGCACAATTATGCAAACTATAACTATAACATACAAATATGATTTTTATATTTGTTATATGTGAAAGTTGCTCGTCAATAATTGGGGGGGGGGGGGGGACTAAATAATAATTCACGTCAAGTTTAACACTGTTTTCAATATCTATTTCTTTAGTTTTTTTATAAAAAAAAATAATCAAACACATCAACTGCTTATTTCTAACATTTTAATCCATGCATCTACTTATTTATTCAATTATTATAAGAGACACGTGTAAAAAACACACATAAATTATCTTCTCTTTTTTTTAGTTTCATACCTCTACTATTGAGAGTGTGAGTTTCATACCTAAACTATCACTTTTTAGTTTGAGAAACACACATCGATGGTGTGTGTAATACACTCTCTCTTTTATTTGAAAAAAACATTGACAAATGACATTCCACATGGATAAACTATTCCACATTGACAAAAATTAAATAATAAACTATTAATATTAATTAAAAATAAAGTATTACTATCCATAAAATTTAAAAAATAAAATTTAAATTATTTTTCTTACCCCACTCCACCACCTCCTCCACGTACCCCCACCCCGCCGACAATCCCCCATCCTTTTTAAAAAAAAGTCTTTTATAAAATCTTCTAAAGAAATTCATACTTCACCCTCCTTCCTCCCAAAAAAACCACCCACTCATCCCTCCCTCCCCCCCCCCCCCCCCAAAAAAAATTGATATTATTTTACTTTTAAAAAAATAAAAATTTTACCCCATCCTATTTAATCCTCCGTTCCTAATTTTATTTTTATTTTCATTTTTTTCATTTTGTGTAGATATGTACGTACATATTTTTTAGAAATTTTTTTCTACCAGTGTATCGAATATAACATAAATAAGTAAAAAATTAAAAGATGTCTTGCGGCGGCAAGTAAAAAATATTTTTGATATATATATATATATATCTAACACAAAATGAGAAAAAAATTTGGAAGCGGAGGTTAGGTGGGGTGGGTAGGATTTTTAAAAAAAAATATAAAATAATATCTAAATTAGTATTTGAGGGGGGGGGAGATGAAGTAAAAAGAATTAAATTCTTTTATAAAAGAAATTTAAACAAAGTAAAAACTTTAAAAAATGACCGGGGGGGGAGGAGGGGGGGGGGTGAGAGGAAGTGATGGAGTGGGGTAGGAAAAATATTTTACATTTTATTTTATAAAGAAATATTATTTTTTTGGATAATAATTTTTCAACTTTTAATTTTAACTAATACTAATAATTTATTTAATTTTTGTCAAGGTTGAATATTTTTTTCATGTGGAGTGTGATATGACAGTTTTTTAAAATAAAAGAGAGAGTGTATTACACATATCATGATGAGAGTGATATAAAAGAGAGCGGTGTGTTTCTCAAACTAAAAAGTGACAGTTTAGGTATGAAACTCACACTCTCAATAGTTTAGATATGAAACTCAAAAAAATGATATAATTTATATGTGTTTTTGAAACTTATCTCATTCTTATAAATCTCTCATTCAAATGATGCGATAAGTCTTTGAGAAAACAGGCATTAACAAATCATAATCATGTAAAATGAAACATATATTTATATAATCCATTTGAGAACGTATCTTGTGCTCATGTGCCCTAAACATAGGCACACTTAATTCTAGTCAAAATCCAAATACGAATCAATCACAGGCATTTGATATCTACAAATTGGACATGACCGAACCATGTATCTTGATATGAGGTCAAAATACATATTTTTAATCATTATTTGTCTCATATTTATTATTTATATTTGTTCTTTTTGAGCCTGAATTTTATAAATTGTGTTAAATAATATATTTTATTTGTAGGATTGAATTGGTGGAAAGATGAAGAAGTTTGAAGCTAAAACAAATTAACAATGAAAGGTTGAAAAAGGAAATCAAGCAAGAAGCTTAATAGATTAAATTTAATATAATAATATATAATATATAAAGTGCAAATATTTCAAATTGCTAATGGCGATTCAGCGAATAAAGTCCTGCCACGTGTCACTCACGACGGAAGCTACAGTGAACTTTTGAGGCCGTTCACGCGGAGAGGAATTCTTACTCCGCTTGGTTTTGGTTTTCCAATTTATTTTGGACTCAATTATTTAATTTAGGGTTTTCAACATCTATAAATAGTCCATAGAAATAATTGTTGGAGGAAAAACCAATATAGAGTTAGGAGGCACTTTTGAAGAGAAAACCGTCAATACTTTTTAGGGTTCTTTTCTTCTTGTTTTTTTTAGACATTAGTACCTAAAGCTCTTATTCTGGGGCTGTAACTACGGATTCAATGTTGATTATTTAAGGTTTTTGAATTAATTCTTGGTTGTCATTACAAGTTACTTCTGTATTCTTGTTTTAGTATTTTATGCTTGCACACCATAAGATAAATACATTGTCTAATCTTAAAATCGAGAGAGGAGGGATTAGATAGATCAGAGAATATAGAGAACTCGGTCCACCCATTAGATTGAGGTGATAAGTGTTCCAGAGTGACGCCTAGACGAACACCTTGCTTGGTTACAAAATAGGATGAAATATAAATGCTCGTCAGTTAGTCTATTTATCCCCGCTCAACGATGTAGTTAGATAGCTAATTGGGGTAGGCGACGAGAGGCGTATAACTCGGATCATATCATCAACCCTATAAACCAGTAACTTGACAACTGAAGAATTTAAGCCAAAAATATGATACATGAAATCCAATACATGCTACAACCCTGGGATTTTCCAACTATTGTAAGTAATTTTATTAATTTGTTCTTGCATTCTTCTCTTTTGGCTCTCTTAAATAAATAATTAGATCAGTATAATTTAGTAAAAATAGTTAATTGACAAGTCATTTGAGTTCGATAATATGGTTCTTTTAAGAGTCACTATATTACTTGCGCGACCGCATACACTTACATGTGCAAGCGGGAGCAACAAGTTTTTACCAGCTACTTGTTAATACAATTGTAATGATGAAGACGCTTACAAGACATCCTCTTAGGTTTGTCCTTAACCTGAAACTCCAACAAACAAATTGCACATTCACTCTCCTCTCGAAGAATTTCAATAATTGGCAGTGCCTCCATTGAAGCCTCTGTTGTAGGTAAAGACCCTCGTTTTCAACGTTTTTAAAATTTATCGATGATGGATTTCTTATAATCATATTAATACAATTCATTGTTTGAATTTAATACCTACTAAATTAAATAAGGTAGATCTAGTGGTAAGCGATGACATGATTTATTGTTGCAAATACTTTTGAAGAAGACATGTCATTTATGTGTGTATCTATTGTAATGAAAAACCTAATTTTGGTTTGGATTTGAAATAAATATATATTCATTAAAGTCATGCACACAAATGAGCAAAGTGGTAAGTAATCAATTGTGAAAGATAGTTTCTATGTTGTGTAATTGTATACCATATGGTTAAATTATAGAAGAAAGATTTATGTATCATATTTCTAGATAAAGAAGTTTGGATCGGTTTATCTAAGAAGCTAAAGAAATTTTGAGAATTTATACAGTAAATTAATTTGTGGGAAAGCATAAGAGAAATTTTACTATTTAGTTGATAATTTATACCATTTATAAATGAAGTTTTTGAAGATTGGTATTTGCACTTCCCTGACATTTCACATATTATTTCTATTCGTATCAATCATGACATCATATAATCATATATCCTTCATCACCAAATAACTATACAAAACATTCACCATATGAAAATATAAAATATTGAATCCATCTAGTTATTATTATTATTATTAAAAAATAAAAGAGCAATTAAAGGACAAACAAGGATATTTGAAGTGTTGAAATATTTTATTTTTTTGGGTTAAAAGGAGTATTAAATTATTAAAATTAACTTCATTTGAAAAATAATTTAACTTTAATTTTTTTATTTTACTATTAATAACATAATTTCATTAGTATTATGTAGTTTTTAGAAGAATATCTTTCTCCCCAAGAGCCACAATAATAGTTCCGCTAAATTGAATGAATATTTTGTTTAAATATATATAAATAATAAACCCAATGAAGCGAAGGATCATGACTCATGATGGTGTCACTTCGAACTACAAATATTAGTATCAGAATATTCCGATAACGGTGCAGATAAATTGTGTCCCAATTCAAAAGAAGCAAAATCAATCGATAACTGGAAATAAAGCTTTGTGTTTCTATCTTTGAATTAGGGTTCTATATTGCGAACCCTAAAATTCCAGTTTGTTCCTAATTCTTGTAGCCATGGACTCTCCCGCTGCAAATCACTTGGATATATTCGATATCTATAGCCGATACTGTGGTATTTTAATCAAGATTCCATTTCTTGTAGTTTTAATTTCGTAATTTTTGTTTCTCTTTATGGATTATCATTAATTTAATGCTACTACTGAATTCCAAACTAGTTGAGTTGTTTATATGAATTGAACCGATTTCTTTCAAGAAATCATGCAAGGTTTCATACTTTTGTTTTTGATCTGGAAGTTCGGTTGTCCCTTTAATTACTTAGGTCTCCATGTTTTTATGTGAAGGCCTTGATGTTCTTGTTTTGCACTTATTTAACTTTTCGTAATTTGTTTGAATTTTTTCGAACACTTTATGTTTATTATACATAAACAAGTCAGGTTTATGTAATTAATTGGTGTTTTTTAACTTATGTTGCTCTGCTTACTGATGGATTTGCTTTGCAGATATCATGTCAGGGGCATATGCTACCAGGAACCTAGTAGATGAATTGCAGAAAGCGAGATTTACAAGAGAGGCATTGAACCAGCTTACGAAATTAGTGGATTCAAGTTTGCATATAAGGCATGTATTTGGTAGGACATGGAACTAGCAGCATCTTTTGGGTCTTCTTTAAAGAGTAGAAATAGATTCACAAAAAAACTGTAGAACTAGGGATTACTGGGGTAAAAGAGTTTGCTAGACTTAAATCCTTTATGTATGTAAGGATTCCAAGAGTCCAAAACTATATCTACGAGAGTTGAACCAAGAGTTTCAATTTCTGCTTTCCCCTTGAAACACCGACATGCAAACTTGCAAATGCTTGACCCATATCAAAGAAAAGTTGGGACTTCTGTATGCATACTACCTTTTAAAAATAAAAAATACTTACGGCGATTGCTCTTTCTGTCTTGCAAAGACAAATGTCTAACAGTAGAGAGAATAACAGTAACTCAAATGGATTTTCTTGAACGGTATCTAACAGATTTTTGGTTGATTTTATTAGTTTTGATACTTAGGTCCTTTCAAAAAGAAATTTTCATGTCACTTCTGCTTTGAGTAGGGATATGTGTTTGATATTACATTGGAAAGACTGATACATTTACCAGGTGTACCAAGTGATTCTCAAGACCAATGCTGATATCCTTGTTCTGCCGTTACATTTTTATCGGTGCTTTCTGTCTAAATTCTTATGTGATCATGTCGCTTACTTGTGTTAGTCTTAGATTACCTTTCATTATGTGGGGGGAAATAGATAGGTCATAGATAGGTCATTAGAGGTTGACAATATTGACAAATTTGTTTTCAACCATGGCAGGGCAACTATCTTTGAAGAAGTGTACAAGCTTAAGTTGCGGTTGAATTTGGAGGTTTGTTGATTAGATGATGTTATGATGACTGGATTTTCTTTAGTTTGAACTATCTTATATTTGTTAATAAATATAGGAGCTTGGGTTGGAGAAGGGGGGATTTCTTTTCCTGCTTTTCTGTTTCTTCTGTGTACGCTTGTGTTTTGGGTGGAGGGGTGAAGATTGTGGGTTCTGTTTCATATTCATATCCACGTCCATCTCTTTTACAGTTGGCCATAAAACATTACAAAGTATTTTAATCATCAAAAAAGGAACTTACATTGTATTTCCTTTTGTAGGCAGACTTCTCTGAGTTCTCGCGTTTCTATGATTTTGTCTTCTTCGTTTTCAGAGAAAATGGACAAAAGAACATCAGTAAGTTGATTACTTGTAGATGATTTTGCAGCAGTGTGCTTATTCTTCATAAAGCATTCGTAGTGCAGTTAGTTCTATTTTCAACTTATTTTGAGTTTAAAATATTTTCAGCTATAAGCAAAGCTGTTACTGGTTGGAAAATAGTTTTAGCTGGTAGGTTTCGGCTACTTGATCACTGGTGCGACTTTGTTGAGGTAAGTGTCAGTGGCCCTAATTGATTTGTTGTCATGTGTTCAAACTTCAAATTGCATTGTTCATCTGTTTGTATGTGTTCGAATTATGGAATTTTAAGACTCAATAAATTCATCGATTACAGAGGAGCCATGTGCTTGCTTGTAACTTTGCTTCGTTAAGGTTATTTGAGTAGACAATTAAGTCTACTTTATCAAGTTTGTCTTAAGGGTCAATGGAATAGAAACAATAAGGTTTTGTCAGCTGATGAATAGACGTCGAAGATCGTGGGATGTCACGTCATTAGCACCCATGTGAGTCATAGGCTTATGGAAGGAAGGAACCGGAGAAGTTTTGATGGGATAGAACACGTCTATGTATATTGAGGAACATCCTCTCATTTGTAGTTTCTTCTTTGATCCATGAAATTCTTGTTTGTATAAAACGTTAGGAGTTATTAGTAGAGAATCCTATTAGTTGTAGATTCTCTGCTAATACATGTACTGCTTGTATACGTGAGATTTTCATAGCAGCAACAATAATTAAGCTTGAGTTCCAAACATGTGAGGATTCATCATGAAATTGTCTAGTTTTTGGTTGGCTGGTTGCCTACTGCAACTCCGCTCCTTTTATCCAACTTTAGGACCGGCAATGTGAGCAAGCTTTACCAGCTGGACTGCTGGAGTTATACATCTGATTTTCCGATTATTAAATAAAATTTGCAAAAGAAAAAAAGGTTTTTCCATCTGGTAGATTTTCTTCTTTGTGTTCTTTGTGATTATGGTTGTTTTAGTTGTCTTGTGTTTTTGGTTTGGGCATTGAGGTTTTCAGTTGTAGTTGGATTGGCAGCCAATGCATTATTTAGGCTTGTATTTGTCAACTTAACTCCATGGTGGTACCTTACTTTACAAAGAATGATGTTCTACTTTGTGGTTGGGTGACTGCAGAATGTTGGTAACTGGCAATTTTTCTATATAGTGATTATTTTTTACTGAAATCTCCAGATAAACCAGCGATACAATATATCTGAGGATACTTGGCAGCAAGTTTTGGCCTTCAGCCGTTCTGTGCATGAAAATCTTGAAGGATATGATCGGGAAGGTATTAAATTTATGCAGTTGCAGCTTTCAATTATCACCATCCAGGACGTGCCAATGTTACCCTTAAATCACCATCCAGGACATGTCATTGTTACCCTTAAATCATACTTAATTAATAGAGACGTATTGTAGTTTGGTTCCTGAATTTGGTATTTTATATTTTTTCTATTTAAGAAGTATCTTCTCTTTTTTTTTCCAATCTTTTCCTAGTTGGTATCATCTATGCATCCTTTACTTCTGTGATGTTCTATTTATGCTATTATCAGAGATTTAAACATAAGTTATTTGCAAGTAGATAGCAGCAAAATGTAGGTTCTTAGTTTTGAAAGAAAGGAAGTTAAAAGTTACTCTATTTCGTGGTAGTCTGATCATCAAAGTTTAATTTGAAAGTTTGATTTGTGTATTAAATTGGTAAGATCATGCAAGCATAGTTAATGATGCAAAAACATCACTTCATTGTTTAACTGAGTCTGAATTTTTGTATGAAGAGTCGTATAGAATTTTATTATTTGCTTGAAATGTGTCAAACTTGTTGAGAAGTCCTAAGAATGAAAGACTATCATATAAAAATAGGGTAGGAAGGAGAAACATTTTTCAGGTCCCAGAAGTAGGAAGGTTAATGTTGTTTTCCGCTGCCACAATTATTTTCTGTTTTGCCTTGTCATTCTTTTCTGTTGAGTAATTAGTCCTTTACGATATATAATATTGGAATGAATTTGCACTTCTTTGGTATTGTGGAAAGATGATTATGTTTAGAATAGCTGCTTCCTTTTTCGCATATTTTGTGTTTCGATCTTACTAACCCCACTCCTTTAATCGTTATGTTTTTTTGTGGTGATGTTCTCTATAGGAGCTTGGCCTGTTTTGATTGATGACTTTGTTGAGCACATGTACAGGTTGGCTACTAACCAATTTTTCTCGTGGAAATTAATTCCAATGTGTTGCTGCTTCTTTCATCTAGATTATATTGGTCCTGTTTAGAAATATTTACTTGGAACAGTAATGGGTTCTCTTCCCTTTTATCTTCACTTTTGGGGCACGAAGAGGTTAGACCATGTCTGGCATGTGTATCTTAGAGATGTAATTACCCCCTATTGCTCATGCTTAGAGAAGATAAGCATGGTATGATATGATTCAGGAGATTGATCTTCATCATTCACTTGTATCATTTAAGATATTCATCTTATTGGATGAATAAGTTCGGGGGACTAACTCAGGTGACTGATGTATAGAACTTTGTGGATTTGGAGTCTGTGTTGGACCGTCATGGTTGGGTAGCTCATGGCTATACAACTTGTGGTTGGTTCCTTCCATGGAATTTCATTACATGGTCTATTTTTCTTTTACATGGAGGATGTGTCTAGATTTAGATTCAGATTCAGACTGCAGCATAAACTAATAGAGAAATCTTGGCCTTGCTTTAGCTATCTTTAGAAAGCCAAACAATTTGCACTGCACTTTTTTAAACTAGATTTGACGAGGCAGATTTGTTATGCAGGATTGGAGGAGTCGATGCTATTTCTAACTCATTTTGTTGTAGCTGTGGTGATTCGGGAGCCCAGCCATTTGAGGATTCTTTCCCTGGTAATTGCGGCTGAAGATACTGTCTTAGATCACAGTGAATTATCTACACTATTATTACTTATCTGTGTTCTTGGTGCAGGATTGAAAAATTTTCCTGGTATGAAGAGGAAAAAATCTTGTGGCAATTTACAAAGAGTAGAAGAATCATCTCATGGACATCCAGACATGGATGTGATTGTCAATTCCAAGAGGAGGAACATTAATTTTGGCAACCAAAATGTTGACTGGACAGAAAACCAATCACATGGTTGCTTGGAAATGGTTAAAGCAAATAGCCCATTAAATCATTCTGCATCTCCATGCGCTGTTGAAGGTTGTTTGTCCAAGGGTTTTGCGGGACTGTTGTCAGGCCCTTCATGTTTGCAGTTTGATAAAGAAAGGAGAACTTCCTATACATAGAAGGTTTTTGATCTTGTTCATTACTGCAAAATATATCAGGGGTAGGAAGCAGGAACCATTATGTAAAAAATTTCGGGGGGTTACATGAAACTGTGTTATGTGTCATTCTTTTTCTTGTTGTTCAACTAGTTTTCCACGTGTTCAAATCTGCTCTCTGGTAACTAATTCTGTGCTTGTTGTCGCAGAACGTCCGGTGATCTGGAAAGAGTGTTAATTGCCATTGGTGATCTCCCAAATTCTATTTCATGCAGATGGATAAGCTTGAAGTGAAGTAGAACTGGGAATATGTAGGTTTGGTATCAACAGAGCACAATCAGAAAGTGGCATCTTTGATTTCCGGAGGGAATATGTATGTAGGTGTGACATGAGGAAGTATTTTTTATTTTTGAAAAAAATCAATTCGAACTGTAATATTGTATCTGCCAGTGGGTAATGAATTACAGTCTCTTTTTCGGTAACAATCTTTCTGATGCTTATTTTAATCCTCTTGGGTGTGTGTACACGTGTCTAGGATTTGTGGAGCAAATCGAGAGGTGCTCTCTGGTAATAAAAAAAAGTATATGATTTAGAAAAATAGTTTGATATATATAAGCTATGTTATAAGACCTATCCCTAACTATTGCTTTCATGATGATTACTGCTAAATATTCTGGAATTTGCAAGTGGAATTGTAAATTTTATTAGTTGATAAATATTCAATTACTAGGGAATTCGAATTGTTTCGGAGGCTAATAAGCTGAGCTAAAGGCGCAAGTGAACATTGTGTAGGAAACCATGATTAGTTAGGTAGGATTTGATAATCTATTCATGTCTAAATAGGATTCACAATACGAAATTATATATGAATAGGTTTACCTGTTTTGATTTAAAATATGTTTTATATTATAATAAGGGAAATGAACTTGATATACTTCTCAACTTTGTCATATAGAGCTGATATGCCCTCATTATGAAAGTGGCTCATATATACCGTTATCGTTATACAAACAACTCATATATACTCCTACCGTTTCAAAATGAGCTCACATATGCCCTTCATTTAACGGAAATGAAAAAAATTAGTTTTAAATTTATATTTTGTACTTTTAATTTTTAAAAAATTCATGTAGGGATATATATGATTCTTCTAGCAAAGTTCAAGTTATATTTTAATCTTTTTCATACATAAAAAAAAATTTTGACTTCTTTAATTATCATTATTTGAGTTACTTATTCTTATTTTATTTTTTTCTTTCATTCTTTGATGTAAAGAAAAAAATTTAAAACTGGTTTTTTTTGTGGCTAATTATAATTTAAAACTATTTTTCGGCTATATTGTAATTTAGTTTTTGCATTTGAAAAAAAAATGGTCATCTATAATAAATTTACAAGAAAATTAGTGAAACACAAATAAATTTGACCATCAAAATAATACATTTAAATTAGTCATTAAAATAAAAAAAATACACATGAGGAGGGTTAAATATACCCATATGAATTATATTATTTTTAAAAAAATATTATTTTTTTCACTTTCGTTAAAGGAAAAGGGTATATATAAGTCATTTGTATAACAATAGGGTATATATGAATCACTTTCATAACGAGGTATATGAGCTCTAAATGTCAAAGTTGAGGGTCAGTTTGCTATAGGTAAAAGTTGCTCGTCATTGGTCAATTTTCTTGGCAGGGGAGTGAGTGTATATTATTGCTGAGGATTTAGGAAAATCAGAAGGTTTATAATCATGCAACGAGGCATCGTCCCTGTAACTCAAACGTCTTGCAATTGACTGAAGAGATGGTTGACTGGAACAGTTTTGCTCTTGAAGTACTTTCAGATGCATTCCTGATCTCCTAATTGTAAGATTTTTGCAATTGGAATTCGAACTGTAATAATTTATCAGCACAGAGGTAATAATGTATCTGTCAGTGGTGTTAGATTACACTTTTTTCGGCAAAAACTAATGACTTTCTGTTGCTTCGTTTAATCCCCAGGTGTGTGTGTGTGTGTGCGTGTATCCATCCGTCTAGACGTGTGATGTTTCTGATGTGTGTATCCAACAGAAATGTGCTCTACGGTTTTAAGTGCTTCGAATGGTAACTGGGAATAAATCGATGTACAAACTCTCATGCATCAGGCTCATTCCAGGAAACAAGTGCAATGTCATGAGCCTAACTTACCAGAGAGAATACATCTTGAAACTAAAATTGAGGTCGCTGATTATTTGACACTAAAACTTTCAACAAATATAGAGTAGAAATAGCAACATGTAGCTACATTTGCTAACAAAATAGAGTATATACATGATTATATGATCAAGTGCGGCAATCATTCCTGACGTGGTAGTAGTATGATAGTTAGCCAACTTGTTGCATGCATCCTCTCGTGTCGATACCAGAAACATATCTCTGAAATCCCATCATTAGAACTTGATACAATGGCCAAAATCCCCAAATATCTACAAGTAATGAACCTCACCACTGATACTTAGCAGCGATGAGAACTTCTTCATAGTTCTGAGCAGCATTATCCCAACTTAAGTCTTGTGTCATACAACGTGTCTGAATCCCCTCCCAACTCTTTTTGTACTCACGATAAGTCAGTAAGCAATTTCCTAATGCGTGGATCAGCTGGCTAGCTTCAGCCTTACTGAAGGTCCACCCCAGTCCTGACTCATTAAAAGGATCAAAGGGCTGCACAGTATCTCTGAGTCCTCCTACTGCATGAACAACAGGAATAGTCCCATATTTCATTGCATAAAGCTGGTTCAGTCCGCAAGGCTCAAATCTAGAAGGCATGAGCAGAATGTCTGCACCAGCAGTTATACGATGAGAAGTCTTCACAGAGAAACCAACCCATCCTCTAATTTTATCATTGTGTTGACACTCAAATTGCCTTAGCATCTGTTCAAGGTCACGCCTCCCCGTCCCCAACATGACCAGTTGTACATCCTGACCCATCATCCAAGGCACTGCCTCAGCAATCAGATCAACACCCTTTTGTGGGTCAAGCCTCCCAATGAAACCGATCAGTGGGACATCATCACGAACTGGTAAACCAAGTTCCTTCTGCAATGCAGCTTTACATTGAGGCTTGCCAGTCTGCAGTGTGTCCAAGGAGTAGTTCACGTAACCATCTGACTGTAAGTGAACATCCAACTCAGGGTTCCACTCTTTTGTATCAATCCCATTCACAATACCCCGTAATTTCCAGTCGTTCTCATTAATTATCTGATGCAATCCCCAACCACCTTGGGAAGTCTTTAGTTCCCATGAATATCCATGACTAACTGTAACTACACGATCTGCTGTCTTTAGACCAGCCGCAAAAATGTTGAAATGCTCACCTCCTACTGGGTCATACAACTTGAAAGGGTCCATATAGTGTGGTGGAAGATCTACATATGAAAAATCCTCCAAAGGACCACGACCCTGCATGAAATGGAACAAATTATAGAGCTGAAAATGATAGAAAGCTGGCTAAGATTGCTATATAACCCTTATTCACGTTACAGAAAGATAAAATAAATGACACAAATCAGAAAATACTAACAAAATCCAGAACTTGGATAGAGATAACTCCAACTACTCTACTGTTTTATATTCCAAATTATTATTTTACACTCTTCACGTTATACTTAAAGTTATAATCTACCAGACATTTCAAAACAATTGCACAGGTCAAAGTAGGTCATGTTTAATTGGACGAACAGAGTATTTCTAGTTCTCTGCTGCTTATATTACATGTGTAAAATCTTGCTCACTCCATAACTGCTCTTTGTAACTTTCATGAAGAAAATTCATTATAAAATGAAAGTTGTATTCAAATGCATATCAAAGGAGGAAAGGAAAATAAAATAAAAAGATGATAACTAGTAGTAGAAGCAAAATGCATCAGTGTCTTAACCTAAGCACGTGAGGAAAAGGTAGAGTTGTACTTTGTTAATATAAGACATCATGTACGACATATATTTTGGTAACTTCTGCGAGATTTTCTTTTGTTCTTTGTCGGATTGATCTCATATTGTTGTAGATCATTACAAATCAAAGCATAATCCAGTATGAAGCTTAAAGGCATCTTCGTCTACCGGCTCACGCCCAGAGATGAGAGAACAACTTTTCAAGGAATTTCACATATCAGGCAATACTCCTAAACAAGTCTAAGGATGGTCTGTGCATGATAAAAAATGCTTTACCTGTAACTAAATTCATTGATAGCCTGATACGGTAACTCCCAGTGGGTACCTAAGCAATTGGAACTTAGTGATGCGGAAGCAGTGTTATTAAAAGCGAAAAGCGCAAAAAAGCTCTAAGGTCCGTGGGGGCTTTAAGCGCAAAGTGCAAATAAAGCGTGGGCTTTAATGAAAAAAGGCGCAAAGGGAGAAAAAAAATAAAATGTGTATGTTTAGTCCAAAACTAATAATTATAAACATGAATGACAAATATATGACCAAAGAAATTGAATTTTTTTAATGATAAAGTGAAATATCAATTGTTTAGTGTCACTTCTTCATAAGAGGCTCATTGACAAGGAAAAATTTGTCTTAGAACTTTGATGACGGCACTGAAGCGCACATTAAGCGAGGCGAAGCGCTCAATGCATTTTGAGCCTCGCTTTAGGGCTTAAGCGCGCTTAAAGCGCGCCTTTGATAACACTGTGCGGAAGTAATAATTATGTCCCAAGAACACCTAGTAGATATATAATATCAAACTAGTCATCGTTATTATTTTATTTTGATAACCGAGAAATCCTCGAGGCCTTCCACAGTTCAAAATTCAGTGGATAATGGGCCCACCCATCGGTTTTCCTATCAAGGTAATCATTTGTTTAAACCTTATGCTTAGTAGTCATAGAAATCATGATATATGACCAACCTCCATTGGAACTTAAAAAATGGCTATACTATTAAACCATTGGAAATAAAAATGCACAGGTGGATTAGAAAACTGCTATAGTTGCTGATGAAACTGACCTGATGAGCGATGTTATGAATCACCAGGACAGATCTTGTATAGTTCATAATTCCATTGTCACGATAATAAGCTTTCAGATATACTGGCAATAAAGCAGTATGCCAATCATTAGCAATGAACACTAAATTTCCATCTCCATAGCAGACCCCACCACATGGAACATGCCAAGGAACCTGAAATTGCAAATCAGCAAAATGTATTTTGAAATCAAAGCAATAGTAGTGGGCCAAATGTTATGACAGGGTGTGCAGGTGTGAAGTAAACATGGATAATCATGCCCAAATAGAATGGCTAGGTTTATTTTGCAGTGTTGGTTACAAAGATTGATTAAAGGTTTGCAGTGTCTTTTTTCTGGCCATTGTGGCGTATCGTAGACAAATAGTGTAGGGAGCAATTGGTCAATAATTAGTGCAAGGTTCCTTAAACATCAGAAGTCATACCTCAATCGTTGCTTTGCAAAATAAAACCATGCGTTTTAAAATATCCTGCAACAGGAAGAGAAATAAAGAAGTTAAAAACAGCCAGATAGGTACAGCCAAAACTATTTATGAGAAGGGGATAAACAATCAAATAAAGCTTCAAGACTGATACATCAATGAATGATGTACAATGCAAAGACGGTAGCTCAAAGTCAATACCAGTGCTCACCAAAGGGATCGTTATCACAATCTCCCTGTTTGTACAGAACATCATTTTAAACCTCTCTCTTAAACTCCCCAACCCAGAAAGAGAAAGGAAAAGTGAAGACACAATCATCTAAGACATTCCAATCCCACAAGGCCCAGATTTTGGTGACAAGGGAAAACATTATGTCAGGCAATTATACAGAGGACTCATTAATAGATTTCAATGTAAATCAAGGAGTCTGAAATTCCAGGATTAAAATGAAACTAAAAATTCAGAAGAACAGTGAGCGCGGGGATTTACCACACGGTTCCCTCCGTAAATGTTGTTCCCAATGTGTCTAAACATATGACTGTCAATGAAAACAAAATCCACACCATCAATAAAAGCGTGGAAGTAAGTCACTTCCACATCCTGCACAGTTCAAAACTTAAATGCTTAGATATGGATAGTCTTGTGGCCATGAAATCACAAGCATAAATTAAAAACTGCATCTTATTAATGCAGTCAAGCATACCTGACCATCAACTTTATAAATTTTTCTTACACCAGAATCTTGAGGTTCAGGATAGTTGTCATAACGAGGTGCCACAACCTAAGTTTCAGGGAAATGGGGGGAGAAAAAGGAAACTCCATCGTCAGATAACTTTACATCCCATGTGTTTGGAATGGGAAGGCAAAATCTAAGTACTAAGCAATCTATAGAGTTGCCTGTTTGATGTGTCAAAAAGAAACAAATATTGTCACAAAATTTTTATTATATGATATGATCTATCAAGAGGTTCATATGGTGTCGATAATCTGGTTAGAGAGCATATGTTTCGGAAAGCTTGTGAATTTATATCACAGACTAACTAGTCCAATGGTTAGAAAGACGATGGATAGAGAATATAACACCTCGTGCAGAACATTCTGAGACTTCATAGACAATTTCTCTCTGTGCTACATTCTACTTGATACATCATTCTTATGAACCCAGCAATTCACAAGGTGAAGGATTAAACTAGTTACCATAACTCTGTGGCCACGTCGAGCCAAAGCTTTGGGTAATGCTCCAGCAACATCTCCAAGCCCGCCTAAAAAACTCTTCACAAGTAAAAGATATGCTTGCACTGATATGTATCGAGAGACATAAACACAATAGAATTCATGCAACATCGAAGTGCGAAAAATGTGTACGAGTCATGATTATATATACGTGCACAGAGCTCATTAGTTTTTAAATGAAGATAACAGAAAAGTTAACAAACAAAATCAAAGTTTGAGAAACCAACAAATCCACCACCCATCCTCAACTATTCAGAAAGCAACAATACTACAGTAGTGAAGAAAGGCAGAATAAATATAGATCTTTTTTCTTTTGACAATCACCTATTCATTTCACTTTGGACGATCAGTGATGGTTTTTCATTTTTCTTAAATGCCTTTTATCACATTATTAAGAAAATGTCACATAATACTTTTGATAGGTATGATAATAATAGATCCTTTTTCTTTTGACGTTCACCTTCTCATTTCACTTTGGACGATCAGTGATGGTTTTTCATTTTTCTTAAATGCCTTTTATCACATTACTAAGAAAATGTCACATAATACTTTTGATAGGTATGATAATATGTTAATCCTTCTACTAATTAGTTATCTTGTTTATCTAGAGATGATGGAATACTGAAAACTTCATGAACACTATAAGTAGGTGAAAAGAAACAACAAGCACCTCATTTTCAATATCTTAATGCTGGTCCTACTCTTTTGCAGTTCCTACGAATTTGAAGTATCATCAACTATATTAGGATACAAACTGTCATAGAAAACTCAACTGTGGATAATGCACCAACTTACGCACTTGTCCCTGGACAGAAGATACATATCTAGTGTAAAATATACCTGTTTTAGACCATGGAGCGCATTCTGAAGCCACCAAAATAATGTTCATAACATTTGTTCCTGCCAATGGAGGGGGTTTCTCATCTATATTCACAGGATCTTCAGTCTCTTCGTTTGCCTCAGCACTTGATCCTTCAAGATTTTCATTCCTCTGTTCCACATGGGATGCTGAGGATTCTTTACGTAATGAAGGCATATAAGACTGGATCTTCTTTCCAGGAACATCGACTAAACTTTTGTGTGAATTCACATCCAAAAGTGTCTCTTGACTGGACTTCGGAGTTTCTGGAGGGACATTCAACGTTCTTTTGGAACTTACAGTAGAGGAAATCTGGCTACTGGCTGTGATAGATGATCTTGACAGTGGGGGTGCCCTTTCATCGGCCAGGTCCCTTTTGATTTTTCTTTTACTTTCAATAAAATCTTGGCTTATAGCAGGCGGTGTATTTTTATCGACATCAGTAATTGGAGTAGCAGCAGTACTAGGTACAGTAACATTATAATCTTTATCCACGTCAGGGATATCAACATCTGATAAGCTACCACTCCCACCATCATAAGTACCTTTGGCATTGGCAAGACTGCTTTTTATTGAAGAGACTACTTTTCTTCTTTCTGCAATCTGATATGCAAAGAATTCAAGGATGAAGACACTTCAAGAATGTAAATAGTGTTTCTAAACCCACTATAATAAATTGCAAACCAAAACATATGCAATGCTCAGGAAGACAATTAAACCAACAAAAAACCATATGAACTACAGTAACAAATTATCCTACAGGCGAACTTCTCCTCTTCTAAATCAGAACACGGTTACAATCTTTATCCACAACATACTGAAACAAATTCTCAGACAACAGTCATATCATACAGATTTCTAAGTTATTTAAACATAGAATTATTTTCAAAATTGACATTCTTGAAAATAAATCTCTGTAAACAAGAGGTGATTGTTTCATTTACAGATATTAGAACATGTGTAATATCTTAAATCAGAAGTTTTCTATTCATTATTAGCATATACGATGATAACTATATCGCTTCTATCCGCATTTGAGGAAAAACAGTCAAAAGACCCTAAAACAAGCAATGTTATCAAAGGCGCGCTTTAAGCGCACTTAAGCCCTGAAGTGAGGCTCAAAACATGTTGAGCGCTTCGCTCCGCTTTCTGCGCGATTCAGCGTCGTCATCAAGATTCTAAGACAAACTTTTCCTTGCCAACGAGCCTCTTATGAAGAAGTGACACTAAACAATTGATATTTCACTTTATCATAAAAAAAATTCAATTTCTTTGGACATATATTTGTCATTCATGTTTATAATTATTAGTCTTGGACTAAACATATATGTTTGTATTTTTTTCTCCACCTTTTTTCATTAAAGCCCACGCTTTATTTACGCTTTGCGCTTAAAACCCCATGGACCTTAGAGCTTTTTTGCGCTTTTCACCTTTGATAACACTGAAAACAAGTACATCTTTTACTTCTTTATCTTTCTGACTAGGAAAAAGAAATATTTCTTTTCACTTTATGATTGAGTACAAAAAGGATTACCTGTTGAAGTAGGTCCTGTTGCATGGCTAAAACCTTTTTGCTCTTTTCAATTGTAACCTGTAAGGCATCATTCGATTCATCAGCACTTGCAGCTTCCCCAGAATTTTCACCTGTTGCTTTAACGCGCTTGATCCTCCACATTTGCTCTCTACTGGAGCCATGAATTAGAGATAATTTTTTGGGCCTAAGTGCGAAAAGGGGTAAGTTGGGGTGGAACTGATTTCCACTATGAAGAAGAATGGAATTCTCCATTACAGTAGAAATCACAAAAGATGAAGTTCACAGGGATAATAGGAATCCAAGATTTCAAGAAACAGAGTGACCTAGTGGAAATAGAAGCCGACCCAATAGAGATAATTGACAAGTAAATAAAACCCAATTGAGATAGAGACTAGTACAGAGAATTAGGGATTGTGAAGCAATATTGAAAGAGAAACTAACGACAATGGAGGTCAATGTCAAAAACGTTTGGTGAAAAATGGGTCCCCGAAGAGAGGAAAATCATGGAAGCAAGCTCAGCCTCTGAGTAGAAACCAGAAACTTTGAGTTTTTGGACGATGGAATTTAAGCTAGGGCCCTCTTATGATCTCTATTTAATTGTAATTGTATTGGGAATATCACGTGTAAATTATGGCTTTGTCACTCGCCAACCCACTTGCTACTCACTACATCCTAATGTATCGCTCAGGGGCGGCTCAACGAAATTAGGGGCCTAAAGCGAAATTTCAATTCGTGGTCTAAAATATAAATACACTTCATATACGTATTTATTCATAATTTTTTTATACTATTTAGATGAAAATTATTAGTAATTAATATTATTTTTTCAGTTACTAGTTTTAGGTAAGATTTTATGAACTCAACATTGAAAAACATCTTTTAAGTGAGGCAATTATTATATGTATTGTTAACATAATGCTACAAGTAATAAGTTGATAAATATTAAATAAAGGTAAGAGTTAGAACCATAAAATTTGACTCAAGAAGTTGATGACTTGGTATACCTCATTTTAATATGCTTATAGTAATGCTTGAAACTAAAATTTAAAAAGAAATAAAAAAAATTGTAATTCACTTTGTTCAACACTTTTCACTATTAATTCTTATTTTTAACAAAGTACAAAAGATGTTAAAGTGGATAAAATAATTTATTTTAAAAAAATATTTATTTTTTTATCATAAATAATTAATTTTTCTATAAAAAATTTAACACATAATTCATTCTTGACAAAAATTTGGGGCCCCCGAAATTTGGGGACCTAAGGCAAAGGCCTTATTTTCCAAAGCATAGAGCCGCCCCTGGTATCGCTCTACCCAATCCAAATTTTGTGCCACTCTGTCAAAGAGGATTTTGATATTTTAAACAAAAAATTAGATATTAAAAACTATACAAAAAGTATCATACATTCCATTTTTTTGTATATGAATATGATGATAAAATACATCATAAAATATTAGTCAAAGTTATTATCATTTGATTCTAAAAAAGGAAACTATGATAATTAAAAATGAACGAAGATAGTATTGTTTTCTGAATTGGGAGGACAAATAGAATTGTGAGTATGATTTTGCATTTCAGTTGAGCAATGATTATGCTTTACATTTAGTAGGCGTTTGGCCATGCGATACCATATCATGATATGGTGTCGTGAGATGCAATCAGCGTTTGGACATGTGATTTTACGCTGATTCCATCTCATGATTCCATATCATGAGAGATGATACCATATTCTCTAAAAACCATGATATGGAATCACCATGTGATTCCATATCATGATTTGAGATATTTTAATATAATAATTGATCCATGAGTTTATATTTTGTTAAAACAACCTCACATTTATATCTACTAACCATTTGTTTCATATGTAAATAAAATTTATAATCACATCATTACTTTTAAAATTTTATTATTCTCACCAATATAAAATTTTATTATTACTTTAAATTTGATGAATATAAATGATAAAGTAGAAATTCATTTGGTGAATATAAATAAGAACGAAGGGAGTAATACTTTTTTGATTTTTCATAATAAAAAAAATGTCTTAATCTTATGACTAAGCATAATATTGATAAAAAACAATTTTCATTGGCGGTGCCACACTTTCTTAATCTTAGTATTCGCAAAATGTTCGTTCACATAACTGAAGAATATCAAGTCCAATGGATTGAGGACTTGGGAAAATTTTGATCAATTAGTTATTAATATTTAGTCAAGTGGACATTTTTTTTATTAAATTTTTTTAGAAGTGTTTTTGACTCAAACTTGTGGTAACTTTTTAAAATTTCGTTATTCTATAATATTTAACTATTGATTTTTCTTGTAAATAGTTAGAAGTCAGTGATGTTTGTTAATTTTTATCTTAGTGTATTTAACTTCTAAGTTAATATTTACTTACTAATGTATATTTTTTTTCTACTTTATAGGTTATTTGTAAGAGTAGTTGAGAGATATGAGCATATAAAGTACACTTTATGTTCAATTTTTTTTATTAAATTAAAGTTAGATGAAACAATTACTTAAGTGGAGAACAAATAGCTTTGTAATAATTTATTATGTGATTGTATAATTTTTTGTTTATTTGATAAGATTGAATAAACAATTGGGGCTATTTTAATAGTTTTACAACTTATGGAATTTTTATGTTTATGAGAAAATATACAACACAAAAATTTCATATCGCATGTCCAAACAAACATTCAATTCATCTCATTTGTTAGGGATTAATTAGTGTAAAATAGAGTTAACAAAAAAAAGTTAATTAATAAAGAAAAGAAAATAAAAAATTATAATTTATAATGTGGTGTTGACGTGGTGCTGACGTGGCAGCGAGTGTAATACACCACATACTGTGAGAGTGGTGTTATGTATCTCAAGGTGGTATTAAATTCACTTTTAATTAGTAAGAGTGTATAATAGATCGTCATAATAGTTGAAGTGTGAAACTGACTTTTCGGTACAAGTTTGAGGGGGAATTTATGCCTTTTCCCATGCTAATAAACTGTTTTGTTACTCCTTTTGTCCCTTTTTACTCGTTAAATTTTTACTCTTCTTAAAGTTGCTAGCCAAAAAAAAGTTACCGCTAAAAATTATTTTTGTCGTAAAGAATGCCATTCAGAACCGTATAGATATTATATTATATACATCACAGAAAAGCTAGCTAGAGTACAATTTACAAACTAGTAAGAAAATGTGATCTGATCAAGATGGGAACAGCGGTAGGGTAGTAGGGCTCCTTAAAATCTGACCATTTTTGAACTCTATATTATCTAGCTTTTGTCGGCACCATTTGAAATGAGAAGTAGAAATAATGGACATATAGAGAATCCTTGATACCAGCTTCATGTCTATCAATGTTAACACAAACTCTATTTTGCTCAAGTCTTCTTGTTGAGGCTTTATTGCTCTTCTCAGCCAACATTTTCTCTTACCTTTCACGTCCTTCATCCATAACTCTTTCTTCAGGATAACCAACAAAAAATAAATCATCTTTAGTTAGAAAATATTCTCCCATGTTTGATTGGAGAGCGAAAAATATTTATATAAGAAAAAAAACAATGATATATATATACAAAGTCATTTTTCCTCTTTTCGCGAAAAAATGTTTATTCCTCATAAAAGCATACACCAGAACATGACTTATGTTGTTAAAAATATTTTCTTTTATAGAACCTTGTGAGAGGCGTACCATTTGAAGTTTCCTAGTTAAGTCAGGCAAGAGCAGTATGTCTCTGGGGTCTTCAACACGAGATTGACTCCACAAAAATTTCTTCTTTTTCTTGCAATCTGTTCTTACATAAAACCAGAAAGCATATATGCATTTCTCTATGGCCTTTAGCACTTCTATTGGCTTGGTTATTTCTCCATCCAGTCTTTCATTTGATTCTACATATCCTACAAAATAGAAGTACGTATATTCAAAATTTTAAGTTTATGAGTTCTGAATTTTAAAATCGACATGTAATTTATTGAATTATGAATAAAATATTACATAAAAAGGTCAAAAAGATATTAGTATTGCATATAGTGTTAAATATCCTTGAAGAAATTTCTGACTTTGCCATGTTCTATCTTTTTTTCAACACTAACAATATTTTTCTTTAGTAACGTGTAGGACTTGTAATCTTAAGATGCTAGAATAAGAGAGCTCTTATAAAATACTTGAAGATAATTAAGTAGTAATTTCTTGGGTATATAGGAACGCAACGTACGAAATAAACTATTTAGGTATTAGGTGGGGGAGTGATTAGTTTTAATTACTCCCCTTTTAGCAGCAGAATAAACCAATGGCGACTGAGATCTTCTTAATACTAATTTGTAATTACTGAAATTGCATGTACCCAAAATAAAATACTATTTCGTATAAGCTTGTAATAAAAAAAAAAGTTGTATAAGCTAAGCTAGAAGACAGTGGGTCTATTCAACTTCGATAATAAAGTTTTTACATATAAGTACTGGTAATTATTTAATGAAAGAAGTTCTATCTAAGTGTTAATTAATACTCCTACAAGAAATGGAGATCTAGTCGTTACACGTAGGAACTAGATAAGCGACGTACTAATGAATCTCAACTTGCCATGTAAGTCAAAATTAGAGGGTCCAATTAAATTTAAGAATAATAATATCAGAAATTAGTAACTAGATTTTGGATTTACTTCTTTATATATATATATATATATATATATATATCTAGTTGATTATTTAATACAAACAGAAAGTTTGGATCTTAGCTATTAGATTTTTAGGTAATCTTTCAGCTCAACCCCTAATTTATATATATTGAAAGTATACAACAACACTCAATATATTTAGCAGGTAATTTATCATTTTTGAGGTTACTATTTTTACATGAATGAGAGCTTGTAATTGATATTTAATTTAGGTGACTTGGAAATGTAACAATTTGTGTCACGTCATGAGCCGGGGGTTTTGGGAAACAGTCTGTCTTTTTTACCTATATAAGGTCTGTCATGAGCCGGGGGATTTGGGAAACAGTCTATCTTTTTTACCTATATAAGGTCTATGTGCACTGTATCTTTTCCAGGCAATAGTGATTTCACATAGAAATTGAATTCTTCAAAAAATGTTAAAGTGGCAAAAGATTACCAGAAATCTCTGGAACTTGGAGGAGATTCTTTTGGGAAAATCTTGTATGAACATAATTCAAATGTCTTTTGCCTCCACAGCTATCATCTTCCACAAATCTTTCTAGCAGTACTTGGAATTTCTGAAATGTTGCTGCTACATTACCATAAAAGACCCCATTTTTTGAAGTTGAACAACAAAGAGCCTTTACTTTTTTATACTGATGATGAAGTGCTTCCCATGACAAACATGATTGTGCCACATAAACCAACTCTAAATCACTCTCTAAGCTTCTCACAGATTTTTTTCTATCCACTTTGCTCAGTGAAATATATTCAACAGGCAAACCAACTGTAGGCTCCATTTCATACTCAAATGAATTTGGACTTGACAAGTGCTTCCTCAATACTGCACCTAATTAAATTATAACCAACAATTAATAACATTGTTAAGCATACTATAATATACATAGAGGGACCTATAGTTCAAGAAACACATATAAAAAAATATGAAGAAAAATATTGCAACCAGGATGTGGCCCATTGGTCAAAAAAATCATGATAGATCAGGGCTCAGTTTTCCATACGACTTTGTCATTTCATTCCATCTCCCCGAACTTTGGTGGATAGTGTAACATTATATTTGTGGCTGTGCTAGTAGAAAGTACTAAGTATTTGGTCAAATAGTCGAGCAACGCACAAGTTGAACAAAACAGCATGGTTATAATATAAGAAATTTAAAAAAAAAAAAAAAGTAATTGAGCAAAAGGAGAAACTCACTTAAGGCACATAGCTTTTCATGATTGAGAACATCAAACCAGCTCATTCTTTCAGCATATTTCTTGTATAACAAATCCACTTCTTCCTCTGCACAACTTGTGTACTCATGACCCAGCTGTTGATCCATTTCCTTATCATTTGTATAGCTATTAAGTGACGGAAAATTTTGGTTCATCGTGCCATAATCCAAAGGGGATGAAAAATTAGAGCTAATAGGAGATGGAAAATATTCGTCAAACCCCTGACGATTAATACCTGGTGACAAACTGGAAACAGAACTCGATAGGGAAAACTCAAGTTCTAGCTCTGTTTCAGATAAAACTGAACCAGGAGATAAAGGGGCAATATTATAGTTATCAAATAAATTCATTTTTTCATCGACAGAAGAAATGACTGAACAACAGTCAATAAGTACTTCACTAGGATCCTTTTCATGTTCTTCATCAAGTTCCATAAACTCACCTTGATTAGGTTCAACAAACGAACTAATCTTGTCATCTTTATCGAACATTTGAGAGACTCTAGATTGAAAATCATATACGTAGATCATGTCATCATACGATTTATTTTTCATGTTAAAATAATGGACTGTTTCATACGATTCACTAGAACTTCGTCTCATGTTGAAGCTCGTATAAAGGATGATTTCATTTTGGTTTTCAGTATTTGGTATAACATCATAGTACTCCTCAACTTCTTCAATAGGGATATGATTAGTTTTTCTATTTGGTAAGATGAAGTTACACTTCTTGAAGAAGAGAAGGCAGAATTTGCACAATTTTGGAACATATGAAATTAAGAAACAAGAGGACTTATAAACAAAAAGAATGAAGGTTAATAGATATTTTTGTAACACTTTGATCAAAAGATAAAGTTGGCAGAAAGGAAGAAGAAAAGGGTGGATATAGAAACTCAAAAAATACCACTTTAGATATCCATGTGGGATCACGTATAGTTCAATCAAAAGCCAACAGGTCGATAACGGTGTCATTTCAGAAATCTAAAGACTCCCAGAAACAATGAAGGAGCAAGATTGGTTTGAGAGTACTGCCCTCTGTGCCAATTTATATTACCCTACTTCCTTTTTAGTCCGTCTAAAAAAAAAAAAAAAAAAATTATATTTAGCAACAATATAATTTTAAAATGATTTATAAATATACAAACATCTATGACTTATTTTAGATCATAGGTTTCAAAAGTCAGTTTTTCTTTACTTAAACTTCTTGTCAAATCACATAAATTGGGATGGATATATGATTTTGGAATTAATTATTTTCTTAACTTGAGGCTGGAAATGCGTGCAGGGAAGTTATCCAATTGAAGGAGCTTGCTTCCGTTGACTAGATGATACGTACAATAGTTGTTAGTTGGTCACTATATTGATAGTTTTTTGTTGAGGGGTTTTCAACTTTCTCAGCAGGACGGAACAAACGTGGCTCATAATGCAGTTGGTGAGCATACTTAAACTGTGCATTACTACAAACCATAAGTTTATAATATTTACAAATTAAGAAGTTTTCCTTGGTCAATATTATAATACAACCATGAGTCATGACGCTACTGTTTGAATCATGTCACACCAAGAAGCAAATGCATAGCTGAGATTTCCAAATCTTAGCTTGAATCCTTGTCTTTTTTAAATTAAGGATTCAGAATTTAATATTCGTTGAAACTTCTGTGATTGTTTTTGTTGAACTCATAAAAAAGGCTGCATGCAGCATGTCCCTCCATTAAGAAGTGACTCGTCGATCTTATTGAGAAGCTCCACATACCAAAGGTGTTATTAATTAAATTATCAAATGAATTATAAATTCATTTGCTAGAATCTTGGTTATTGACAGGAAGGTTGAAAGAATCATAATGAAAACTGCAAGGAAAGTTCTCTATGATAAGATTAGGTACACTGAAAACTTTAATAAATGTCAACATAATAAGATAAAGAAATGAGAATTGTCTTTTGAAGAGGCAATCAGTTAAGGTTGGGGCCGTTTGGCGCAAGGCGATTTACACGAGTCCGCTCCTTTTTTAATGGAGGTAAATCTAAGTATTCGTCCCACTAGGCACTAACTTATATGAGAAAACATGTGGAGCCTAAATATGAAATTAAACTAGGAGGATGCCATGTCATTATCATGTCTGGTCTAACCTCAAAGCTGAATAAGAAAGATAATCGTGGATCAAGTCAATTGCGTCTACACCTTTGGCGCATATTCAAACTTTATATTTAGATAGTTGTTAACTTACTGTTCCTGTAATAGTGATGGGACTTGGGAGTACACATCCTGGCTCCTGCACAGAAACTGAAACCGTACATGTGGCTCTAGGGACACAAGTCGCATAACTGAAAACAATCTCATACATGCGGCTTTAGGGACACAAGTCACATATATATTATCTTTTTCGTCAAAAATTCTAAAATAATAATTATTGTTCTGACTGTCTTATACCCATGGCAGCGACATCAACTAATAATTAGTAATTGATATGAAGTGTGTTGGAACACGCAAACCACTGTCCATATAGCCTTCAACAACAGTTGTTACTAAATTGTAGAACTTAAATTAATCAAATACGTTTACAAATGCAGTTCTAATCCTGTCAGTTGTATCTGAACCAGTTACTAAGAGTAGGATCACCGGAACTACAGTAAAGCGTACTCACAACCACTAACTCAAATCCAAGTTTCGAACAAGTGCCTATAATCTTCAAGTAAAATTGAAATCGTGACACTCGGAAATACTCCCATTAATGTTATGCAACATCAAAATTTGACTGTTTAAAAATATATTCTAATAGAAAGTAGCCATTAACTACAAACACAAACTTTCATTAATCATATCAATAAGTATTCCGTAACTCATTAGATGAAATATACATATTACAATGACTTGCAACAAAATACAGAACTTACCATGTTAGCTTAAGGTGTTAATCAACCAGATTCTTGTCAGCACAGGGAAGATAGAAGAAAGGGATCAGAAATTCTAAAACAACCTCAAGCAACTTTCTGAGAAACTACAAAGCTTCCTGGATTGATAGTAATGCTCTTGGTGCAGTTATCCGTTTTGTAGATTCCAACTAGCCTATCTGCTAGCTCAAACATATTGTTTCTAAGGCTGCATATCATCAAAATAAAAATTAGATAACTATAGCTTCTTAGTGCTTGTTTCTTTGAATCGGACAAATGCCAATACAGTACCTTATGATTATGAACTGTGCATCTTTAGTTCTGTCCTTGACATAATGCCCCACGATTGAGACATTCTTAAAATCTGTGACATACAAGGAAATCACAAAGAAAGCATGAAGATATTGGGAGCTTGATCTTTATTAGCCAAATGCAACAAGCAGAAAAAGAACATACCCAAAGCAGCATCAATCTCATCCATCACATAAAGTGGAGTGGGTTTATAGTGGTGGAGTGCAAAAACAAGAGCCAATGAGCTGAGGGTCTGAAATTAACATTGCTATTAGAAACCGGATTGCTTTTATACAATGTTTCACTAACATACAAAAACCACCATAGCCACTCTTGACACTCACCTTTTCACCACCTGATAAGTTAGCAATATTCTTCCAGCTTTTCTTTGGAGGTCTAACACTGAAAACAACACCTTCAGAAAACGGATCAAGAGAATCCACTAATTCCAGTTCTGCGTCGCCTCCAAGGGTGATCATCTGGGGAGATCACCAAAAGAAGTAATACACTATTAATATAGGTGTATATTTCATGCAGGTAATAACTTTACAATTTGCTATTTTATTTTATTTTTTGATGACAACAATTTGCTATTTTTGCTATTATATTTAAAAGGTTCTTTTACTTATAAATGGTTAACTAGTTGTATATCATGAACTAAAAGAGTCCCCAAAACCCAAAAGGATAACCATCAACATACTTGCTTTTCCATAACATGGAAAGAAATTTGAAGCGAATTTTTTTTTTTTTGGCACACAACATAAATCCCAATTTCTAAACAAATCAGTCCATGCACCAGAAAAATGAGCAAATATCCAAATCAGACATAACAAGAAAATAAGAAGAAGATGCCCTGCAACTACAGGATTAATAAAAGGAAAACAATCAAGATGGTGTACAATATTAAGTGATATAATCACTTACCCAGAAGAAATTCAACTCAAGTACTAGATGGGGAAAACTTTAATATAAGAAAACATGTCAAATATGAGTTGAATACCTGATACATGCAACTACAGGATTAAGAACGGGAAAACAATTGCACCCAAGGGTGTGGCCTAGTGGTCCATAAAGTGGTTGAGAACCCTAAGGTCTCAGGTTCAAAACTCAGCGGGAGACAAAAAAACACTAAATGATTTTTCCCATCTGTCCTAGCCTTGGTGGACAGAATTACATGGTACCTATTGCTGATGGGAGGTGGCAGGTATCCAGTGGAATTAGTCGAGGTGCGCGAAAGTTGGCCCGTACACCACGGTCATAAAAGAAAACAAAAATATATATACCCTACTATCTTTGCTAAAGCACACTTTACTCCTCTACACCTAAAATTATGAATGGCAGAATCACTGATCCAGATGAAATTCAACTCGAGTATTACATGGGGAAAACTTTCATATTAAACAACAAGTCAAAAATGAGCTGAATACCTGATACATTTCTTTAAGCTTCAAAGATATGGTATTAAAGCCCTCCATAAACTCATCCAACCTACAGAGATGTTCTAAGCTAATGAAGGAAAACATTGGCAAATGGAAGAGAGAAATCTAATTTGTAGGATGGACGGAACTTACCTTCTCTTTCTCCACTCATCATATTGTTTTTTAATATCATCACGCTCTTGAGTAACAGAATTAAGCTCTTGAACTCTTTCATTGTACACAGATACTTTCTTCCGATACCTAGTGACAGTAGAGACTATTAGCAATTAATATCAAGAAACATAGTCATGCTACTAGCATCTCTATAAATGAGTACAAGTGTTTACTCAGAAATTGAGTCAAGATTTGGGTTCATCTCTTTCAGTTGAGCCTCTAGAAGTGAAACTGTCTCAAGAGCTGTCTTAAGATCACTAGTCTGACCAAGAGTTTCGTCAGTTAGAGTTGCCTGAAGCTTTTCCGGGTCCACCAAGTCTTTTTGAATTCTATACACAGATAAAGTACAAAAAAAAAAGATAACAGATGAGGGGGTCTGTGTGTATCAGAAAGAGATTGGAAGCTGACAATGTGATGACATGTTTTGCCTCGGAAAGAAATCTCCCGGACTTACTGCTCAATATGCTTTGACAGAGCAGTATGCAAATCATCGAGTTTTTTCTTGTATCCTTTCCCTTTGAGTTCCAAGTCTTTATAAACCTTCTTCATATCTTGTAACTTGTAGTCCGCATCTACCTGCAGCTCCACTTGCATTAGATCACATAAGCATTTATAAATGAAAGGAAGAAAAAATGTCAAAATGAGTGCCATAAAACCTCTGATGACCGCATCTCATCCATAGTCTTCTTCAAATTTTCATATTCATTTTTAGCACCATTCAGAGCATCTTTGTGCTGATCAATGAGCTAGAAAATCATTAAAACAAAAACATTAGGAAAAAAAATAGAAATTTGCAGAAATAATCGAAGCAACTTGCACAATCATATGATGCACATCTTAACATGAAATAATGGTACAACCTCCTGTATCTTTTTATAGTCCTCCTGAACAGTAAAAGCTTTCTGTTCGACCTCTTTGAAGATGGAAAGTAACTTCTCCTTCTCAGCAAGTAGACTTTCCTTCTCTTTGTTTGATTCCTCAATCCCCTTTGTCAGTTTTTTAATCATTTTCTGTCCTGTTTCAATCTGAACCTTACGACGGTTGATCTCTGTGCTCTTTTTATCGATATCCTACGGCGGGGAAAAAATGTGTGTAAACAGTAAATCACATAAGCTTAGCATGCACAAAGATCAGTTTTCCACTTACAGATTGTATTTTAGTAACCTTTGCCTTTTGATTTTTCAATCGCTCGCCACCTGCATTCTCTATTTTATTCTGAAGTTCTGAAGCCTGAAGACATAAAACATTGGATTTTGAAACAGCCTTTGGAGCTAGCTTCACTTGAAAATAATAATAGAATGGTCTTAAGAAAAGGATAAACTGCTAGACATGTTATATCACCTTCTCTTTCAGCTGTTTTGAACCTTGTGTAAGCCTGTCCATTTCTTTTTCTTCAGCAGAAATTATCTTCTTGAGTTCCTTCAATCTATTAACTTCATCCTTACTAGGTTCTGATGCACTTCTCAAGGAATCCAGTTGCTTTTTTAGATCATCGCATTGGGACTTCAGGCTGTCAATCTGTACAGAAAGCAAAAAAGCATTTAGCTCTGATGGTGCAAGACAAACATTAAGAGAGATTAAAAATAGTCATAGAAAACAATTGCAAATAACATCAATAAAACATGCACGTCAGACCTCTTTTTTGCATTTGGCTAATTCCATCTCGCCAAGAGAAAGAGCCTTCTCTGAGGCCTGGTAACACTTCACAGCATCAGTAATTCTTTGGCGTACATTATCCAAGTTTTCAGCTATCTGTGAAAGTTCTTTTTCAGCAGCAGATATAGCCTCTGGTGAAACACTAGCAGCACGGATAGATGTGCCCATTTTACCACCACGAGGTTTACCCCCTCCACCACTCATTGTTCCAGATTTTTCAAAAAGAGCACCTTCAAGTGTTACAACACGGCGAAACTCTCTGTCCCCACCATATGCAATACGTGATGCCTGCAAAATTAACAGTGTTGCAAATTCTTGATCCAGCAATTGTGACTAACAATGAAAATACATATAATGCATGTTGTCCGAGTCTTGACGTACAATTATAGCAATCAGCAATCCTTACAAAAATAGTATTTGAAATCTCCATGTTATTGTATGTCCTAAAATAGATAACTGGAGAACCCCAGCTAAAATCTCGTTTCAAGACGTCCAAGTGTTAAATTTCTCAATCTTCCATTTTGGCGACAGAGAAAATAATCATTGCATTTGCTAATCAGTCAAAATGTTGACTAGAGATAATTTTACCAAGCAGGTCAAGAAATGGTATGACAAGCCAAATAGTCAATGCAGTTTTATTCATCACGAAAGAATTAAAAGAATTATGTAAACATCACCTGATCAATATCTTCTGCAACAACTGTATTTCCTAATGCCGCAAAAAATGCTAGTTTCATCCTCTCATCTCGGACCTTAACCAAATCAAAAAGGCGTGGGACTCCTTCTGGCGTTCTGACTTTCTCTTTGATTTTAGGCAAATAATGAGCTTGTTTTTCCTGCGAAAAATATGTAAAATCAAATATACATTTGAAATAATACCAATGATTTTACTTTTCAGGGGCTCCTTCCCAATGTGTTTTTTGGAAGTGTAATTTTTAATGGTAATAACACACTTTCTAGTTCAAACCAAATACATTTAACCTCCAAAATCAATGTGAGATTTATCTACTATTTGAATGCAATACTTTTATCCACTTGCTTAATTTCAACATTTTTTGTAGCCAACTAGCATTAGGAAAATACTACCAACTACAAAAGTACTCTGATCAATTTATGATCCAGCTTCTTATTTAATTTTCACTGAAGCAATCATATTCTTTCATATGTTCAACAGAGACAGTAAGATTTCAATCCAATTATAGACCAGTTGGTTAGCTTCTCTAAAGATGGTGCATAGTTTAAGAAGCTACAAAAATAAAGGAGACATACCAAAATCATGAAAGTTGCTACACCAAGGGTTTTGCTTCGAAGAAGCTCCACGCAAGCTTGAGCTGCTTCTGTAGTTTCTACAACAATATATTCAAGCCCAGCACATGCGGTAGATATGGCAACATCATACTTTGCTGTGGGAAAATAAAATATTCAGTAATTTATGCTCAAATTATGTGAGCTATAGTTCAGCTCTTAATTTCACTCTGTCAACAAATGAAACAATAATAAAGCAAAGAACACGAACTAGTTTTAAATGTGACACGAATATGCTCACCATCAATCGCACCCAAGTCACCCATTCGACCATAAATGCCATCTATCACATTTGCCTCCTTAGCATGCATTATTGCTTTTAGGACAGATCCCTGGCTCTTCTCAGATTCCATAACAGATGAAAGCTCAATAAGCTTTTGTCTGGCAGCTTGTTCTAGAGGTATCAATATTTCTTGCTCTTGAAGGCATTCCTACAACCAGTCAAGTACATCACATCCCAGAACAAATTCAAGAGCTGGTTAAAATGACAAATGGTAGAGATAGTCAAAACACATACCTTTTCAACAGCTCGAGCCTCAAGTGCTTTAAGCTTGTGCTTCTCAAGCTCATTGGCGATGTTTTTTGTGCTTGCCGATTTCATCTCTACTCGTTTCTGTATTTCCACAATCTGCTCTTGTGCTTCAATATACGCAGCACGCCCAGCCTCATGCTGAAAGCATTAATGACAAACCCCATTAGTGAAAGATTAAATAGCTAGCTTAAGGACCAACTAAGCAATTTTTAAGTGTGTATTATTCTGAAAAACTGCTAGTGGAACTTGACATGAGGTAATGCGCTTGGCATTTTAAGCGTCAATGTTGGAATAAGACAGGTCATGACTAAAATACTTCATGCAGCTTCAGTTAAAAAGTGCAGATCTCATAGGGTAAGTGAATCATATTGTAAGGAATGAGCTGCCGGAGTATGAGTAGAGAGGAGATCTTAAATGTTATAATCAGAAAATACCTTCTCACTCAAAAGTTTACTTTCAGTTGATGCTACTTCAAGCTTTCCCTTGTGCTCAATTAAGTGCTTTTCCCAAGGCTCTAATTCAGATCGAACAGCAGAAAGCTCACTGCGGAAAGCCTCGGTTTCAACTATTTGGAAACAATTGTACAAGAGTGAGACCAATATATTTTGATAAGTTAGAGCTAGACCAATAAATAAGGCTGTTATTAGCAATAAGCACCAATGGTTTCATGCAAAAGTGACCTTATGTAATAACTAATAACTTAAATTGCTAATCATCTAACTCTTACCCAAAACCACCAATAAGAACAACCATTAATTATCAAACCAAGGAAATATTTTCTAAAGAGGTCAAAAAGAAAAGGAGACCTTTAAAATGAGAAACGAGCCAGCAGCTTAAAGTCAGGAAGGCTTCTGAGTGTGATGCCACTCCATATGTACTGATCAAGAGTTATGAGAAAATAACCTTATAACCGATACGGTGATATCAATTACTTTGAAAAAGGAATGGTAATTGTTGTTGTTGTTACACTCACTTCTGATCTTAAGTTCTTAAAAGGTATTTACTCTGGTCAGGAACTTACATGCCTGGGCAGAGATAAGTGTGAGATCTAGAGATCCCTAACTGGACAAAATAATGTAGAAACAAGCATAAGAATATAGCCGACCCCAACTAATTGGAATTGAGGTGTAGTTGAAAGATTAACTAATTGTAAAATGTTGCATAATGGCAATAGGACAAATTCAGAGTATTTGACATGCAAACCTCCAAACAAGCACTTGGTTCAAGTACAATACCTTTAGAATTCTCCTTAATTTCCTCTAAAAATTTCTCCTCACCCACCAAAAGTTGTTGCAAGCTTGGAATATCTTTCTCCAATTTTGGAATAAGATTTGCAGACTCCTCGCACTCATTAGTTGTGTCAGCAATTTTACGAGAATCCTTTCAAAATGAAATAAAAACAGTAAGATTACGAGTAACTAAGATTCTCTTCTTCACAAAGATGTATTTATTTGTAATCTAAGGTACAACTTTCAGCATATCATACCTTATCAATTTTATCAGTCAGTTTCTTTATCTTCTGCTTCAAGTGATTTAAATCTTCTCGATACTTTACATCTTGCCTCTCAAATTCCTTGAACTCATCCTTGCAGCGCCTTAGACTGCTATCAAGCTCCTACAAGTTTCGAACAAAATAAATCTGAATTCTTTGACCATTGTAATAGTATTCAAACCAATTAATCAAGATACTTAATTCAACTCAGCAAGTAGGAGAAGAATCCACCTCATTCTGGTTTATCAGATTTAAAACCATAAGATCGTAATGCTTACGGATTCCCAAAGAAACCACCTCATTCTTAATTACATGATAATATGCAAAGGGTATACACACTTTTTATTCCATACCTCTTGTCTTTTCAGAAACTTTGAATGCTTTGACTCAAGGTCCTTCAATGCCTTGCTATTTTCCTTAATTTTCTCCCTGGAAAGTTAAAACATTCATTAAGTTCAGCACTCAATGAAAGCACTATTGTAATGAAGGGGGGTTGTATTGAAATGAAGAAATGTAACTACAGGCACTGATAGAGGAATTCGCCTCTTTTCTTGCAAAGAAACTAAGGGAAAAAAGGGAAAACAAAGAAGGGAGGGAAGTTCCATATTTATTCTAAGTAAACAACAAATAATAAAGCACTATGCTCTTGCATAGCCCTCACAAAATATAGTAAGCCACCTTTCACTTTTAAGGTTCTCTTCTTGTCTAGAAATGTTCGCCTGCATCTCCGTAATTCGAGTTGAATTATCTTCAAAAGCCAATTTTGTTGCTTTCTCTTGCCATTTGAGAAGTGATAATTCTTTAAGCATGTAGGCTTCTGCGTCATTTTTTACTCCCTGTTATTGAAGAAATGGACAACATGAACACATTTCTAAGAGCACAAGCAAATCATAAATTATGTAATGGTCTAACCTTACCTCCAAGTTATCTCTTTCTTTCTCAGCTAACTTAACCATTTGAACAACACCAGACCTTCTTTCATTGAGGGATTCTAGCCTATGACAGCATCAAAAAATAGTGAATGCAGATTCTAGAGGCATCAAGTGCATCTTTTTAGGCACATAATCTTCTCACTGAGGATGCAAAACATACACAAGGGAGAAGGAAAGAACATACTGGTAAGGAAAAGAGTAGCATAACTATTTTGATATCACAAGATTCAGTTTGAAACTAAGAACATTTTTTGTGCCAAAAAGAATTTCATTTCAGAGTGAGAACTAACTGCTTGAATGATTCCTCAATCTTCTCAACGTATTTTTCGGTTCCGATAATATCCTCTAAATACTCAAGAAAGCCTTCATCATGTGGTCCTTGTCCTCTAGGTTTCATCAGTGATATTTGTTCAACCTCACCCTGCAAAAGAACCACCTATTTAGTGTGCTTCGTTCAAGAAATTCCTACCTCTCTATCTATCTATGAGATGTTTGGATTTTTCAAAATTCCATGGACATCTCCATATGAATAGAATCCAATTTGTGAAATTAACAAAGATCACATGACAAAAACAATATAGACCTGAAGAATCAGAAATCGGTTGTTATCTAGATCAATCCCTTTCCCTTTTAGCATCTTAGTGACCTCTGTGAAGTTACTTGTCCGGTCATTGATATAGTACTTAGAGGAATTATCTCGAAATGCCACACGTGTAATTACAAAATCACTTCCAGGAACAGCTTCATATGTCTCATCATCCTATTTAAACAAAAGAAACACTTAGAATATAACAGAGATTCTAAATAGTTATCTCAGAAACAGGAAAATACACATTTACCAAATCAATAATCTCCTGAAAATGAACAGACACGCCAGCACTTTCCAAATTCTGGTGGTTAGTTGAATTGTGGATGAGCTCTGACACTTTGTTTAGACGCATCTGCAGAGTTTATCATTGAAGCTTAAATTTCAATAAGCATACAGATGGAACGGTCCATTTTAAAAGGTTTGTTGTCCCCAAGCTCCAACATAGCAGAGCTAACAGCCGTTTACAATCATACAGGTTAGTGAGTTTTACATCAAAGGTAACTAAGCAAGTGATCAACTAATTTTGTAGCATAGTCAACTTTTACTTTATTCACCAAGAGAATAATATTTTAGAAGTTATAACAATGAATTTTCCAATTTTGTCAGTCATGGTGCCAAAAAACACGGAAAAAAAATACTCATAATCTTACCTGTTTGGCCCGCTTTCCGAAGACAAAGAGCATTGCGTCGATGACATTACTCTTTCCACTACCATTAGGACCAACAACTGCAGAAAAGCTCTGTACAGTGGAGAATTTTATTACATAAAAGGAATGAACTTAATTTCTAAAATATTCAATTACCACCTAATTCCTGAAATACTCAATTACTGGAAAATATGTAAAAGCAAACCCTAACCTTATGGAATGGGCCAACGCGCTGTTCGCCCGCATAAGATTTGAAGTTTCTCATCACCATCTCTTTAATGAATAGCCTGGGAGGTCTAGATCCAGGATGAGATGACTCATTTTTGGATTCGTGGGAGTTTGAGAATTCCTTATCTACGGCCATGTTTACTCCCGGAGAATAGCTTTAGGCTGTACCGAAAAGAAGGACCGAAAGACTGGCTACTGATGGTCAACTCCAGCGAAGTGCTGGAGTAGAAGAGGAGTCCGGCGAAGTGCTGGGGTAGAAGAGGAGCGTGAGAGAAGATTTGAACTGCTTTTTTTTTTTTTTAGTGGTAGCGTAAGAATTTAAATTTTTGGCAAGAACAACTAGGAATAGATGGGCGGGAAACTCCGGTATGATTTAGGCTCCTATAATGGGCTATTCTAAGCCAAAGCCCAGCCCAGTAAATTGAACCGTTTGAACGTCGTAAACGGCATCGCGTCGGCCTAATTTCCTGATGCCCAAATAATCCTTTCCTGGCCTAAATCTTGGTACGCGTAGGTCCATAAGGTTTGGAATCTCAATTTGATAGTTTTTATTTGAAATCAGTGTATGCTTATGAAAATTGCTTAAATTCTAAATTCTCCAAAATTCAAATTGTAATTTCAAAATTTTTGAACTCTAAAACATGACTTTGTATCATGTGAAAAGATTATTTTGAATACTAGCTAACTAATTAGTACTATCATTGATTAGTGGATCTTTGTATAACTATGTGTATTTGAAATTTTGTAATAGCATGTAGTTGCAGACATCCATTTGTAAAATAAAAATGAAAACATGTGATTTATTAATGTGATGCCTTGAGATATTTTGATACCTATGATGTATGATTTGCTCTTTGATAATATATTGTTTGAGAAGGCCTTTGTTTGAGAACTTTATGTCAAGTTCAACAAAGAGAAGGTGACAATTTGAAGATACCTTAGACACTTGAAATGGTTCAAAGAAACTATTTAAACGTCAATTGAGGTACTGTATAATTCAATATGTGTAAGCATCGTAATACTAATCCATTATGAATACAAGGTGTATATATATCTCATTCTATATAAGCTAGCATTTCGTCATATATTTCCAAATATTCTTGGCAAATATAAATTTCACCATGTGTTTGGCCATAATATTTGGGAAATATATTTCATTTTTTTAGAAAAATATGATTTATACCCATAAGTTTTAAAAACTATCAAAACTAATCATAATTTTGTATTACAAGTCAATTGGATTTTCATTGTAACAAATAACAAGTAGTGTCCATGACACTAGAGCAATGTGGTAGTTTGGAGTGAGTGCAACAAGCATCGTGAAGTAGACAAAGCACATGACTTTGTTACCCTGAGCCAATTGTTCATCATTTTCATCAACAACCATATCATCACTTTCATATTTCATCACTATTTTGGTGTTCATGTAAAAAATTATGTAATACAACGCAAACAACTACTATAGAGGGTGTTTTTGTAAAATATAAAAGTTTGGAGTAAAATTTCAATTTTCAAAAGATCCCAAATAATGAGATTTGTCCCAAATACTAGAGAAAACTAGTATTTGGGAATTTGGGATATTTGCCAAAAATATTTGTCAAATAATGACAAATTGTATGGACAAACGCTATTTGCCAAATTTTTCTTCAAATATTATTTGGGAAATCTATGATCAGATGGGCCTTAAGTGGTGGTTCCACAGTAAGACGAAGGGTATTTTTGTTAATATAACTTAAAATGAGCCTCTTTTACCTTACTTAAAATTACGTGTCTATTCACTAGATACCCATCTGGCTACAATTTCCATTTTTCCAAACATATCTGTTCCTATTGGACCGCAATTGAATTCTCATCTGTCTACACTTCAAAAAAAATTGGTAGGAATTGGCGCCTATGACTTCTTTTTTTTTTTTTTTTTGCTTTTCTTTGCCAACTATACAACACGACATAAAATCTTAAATTATTTAGATGGATAAAAATAAAGAATAGAATACGTAGTGTTTTATTATCAAGCACACCATTTGCTAATTGAGTGGTATTAAAGGTATCATTTTCATCCCTCAAATGTGGAGGCCATGAGAATCCACAACCATACAAAAAATTAAATCATGCAGAATGGTTTGAAACTGCATTTGCGGAATGGGACAAATTATCAAAAATACCTGAAGTGCTGACATATATGGTTAAAAGTTGAAACTTAACGACGTGTTTTGTTAGCTTGATATTGTTTCAATTTTCAAATAAGTAAATAAACTTAGAAAAAAATTCAAACTTAAGAGTATAATTTGAATAGCGACCTCAAAATTATGTCTGCTCCTGCATGAACAAGCCTAGAATAATGTGTTCGAATTATTTTCAGGCCAATGTAAAATTGTGTTTGGCCCACTGATCGAGAAAAAACTGCAACTCTAAATTTTAGATAGATTTCACCACTGAAAAATATGAAATGAAATAGTACATTTTTCCTTATTTCTTTCATTTTGAATATGATTGAGTTAGATAATTTTTCCTTATTTCTACTTCTTGCACATTTTTGTTAGTTTCATTCAAATGGACAGTCCTTAAATTTGGCCTAAGATAAATGATTTATCACTATCAGGAGCATAGAATGATCAAGAATGAATGCACTAAATGTCGCCATAGTACTTTCTCCAATGAGTTTAATTAGCAAGCTAGCTCATCATATAACATGAACAATAAGGGATTGTTTGGTGTGAGGGATAAAAATAAATAGTGATAGGATAAAAAATTTGTATCTTGTTTGGTTGTCATCTTTGAGATAACTTATCCCACCATTTATATCATAGTGATGGGATAAGTTATCCCATATACATGGTGGATAAGTTATCCCAGGATAGCTAACCCCAAGATAACTAATCCTGGGATAACTTGTTTCCAATCAAACGACCCCTAATAGATCTGGGTGAAGAGACCATGTAAAAAAGAGAAAAAAGAATACCACTCTTTAATTATACATATTGTACCGTAATTTTTACTGGGGAAATTTGGTACAAAATTAAAGTATTCCACATTCACACAAGATTTGGAAAAGAGCTGAGTCACACTCCAAAGGCGATGTGATGTAGGTAGTGCAAATTAACAGTCTATCTTAATACACATAATGATTGATTGTACTGCTCGAATTCATAGCCTATAAATCACATGGAGAAAATAAATTTACATCGACGTTAAATGGAACTGCAAGCTGAATTAAAGAAAGTAGAGGAATTTCCCAAAAAAAACATGCGGCTGTTAGGCTTCAAAAATTCATAGATTTGACACATACCTGATTAAAAATTAACACTTACCTAAAGTTTTGTTCCCTTCCATAATACCTAACTCTATCTAAGAAGTATATATCACACAATTGTTCTGGTCTTATCCAGCCACATGCAATCTTAAGAACATGGCATATATTGTTGTGATCGTTTTAATAAGAGCGCACCAAACGTGAGTCTTTTTGCAATATCTCCCCCTTCTGTTAATTTTCCCTAGCACTTACAATTATCAGCCACATATAATTTGGGATATATGGAGAATGATGTTGAGAAATTTGTTGCCATATTCTTTTAATAACTTAGTTTTGTTTACTTGAAAGAACTTGGGTAAAAGAATCATTTGGGTTATATAACAAAAAACATGATAACATATACTCAAGGGATGCAGAAGATTAGTAAGCAATCGAACATAAATTAAAATAGCTTACCCACTGCATTAAGGATAGAATTCCAAGACAAGATCAAATTTATGTAGAGACTTGAGCAAAACTTGACACTTATAATGCCATTTGCTCTATCCATCTCTGATTAAAAAATAACTCAATAACATGACACGATACCATCATGGCAACTTCTACATAATCAGTTAGTCACTATATATGTAAGGGGAATTCTTATCATCACCTAATAAAGATAACCATTACAAGAAAAGCATTCGGACTTAATCAATGGCTGAGACAAAATTTTCACCGTCGTCCTACTCCCCTCCCAATCAAAGTTCCAATTCAAACAACATCATAATCTTTAACTGATATCCACAAGTTTGGAATAACTTTAATTTTGTTTGGCACAAACAAATTTTTTGATAACACAAAATGCTTATGTCATACTTAACACATCACATATAAAAAAAATTGAGAAACAGACCATCAAGTCTAATCAAAATAGAAACACATTTTTTCTCCCCTAAATTCATTACTAATTTATTACATATAAATAAAAGGTTCATTCTTGACCATCAACATGCAAATCATTACAAACGACTTCACACCTTATTCACACACACACACACATATATATTTATAAAACACAAGATTCCAAATAGGGAAATTAGAAATCCCTCCCCATAAATTTCTTCACTCCTTCAACACAAACACACACACACACACAAGAGACAAATCCGATTAAAAATTAAACTTACTTCTTCATGTAGTAGTGGAAGAAGCAGAAGTACATTCAGAAGCAACATCAGTTTCCACTTCCCTTCTGTGGAAATTGCGGTGGCAGCCACAGGCTGCACAATTTAGGGTGCCGGAAGTACTGCCCTGGGGCATGTACTCCCGGCACCCGTCGATGACATATCCACCGACGCTAGCAGCATGATTTCTCTGGCACTCTACATATCTCACTGTCCTCATGGTAAAGGATGAATTTGTAGAGTTTCTTGAGTAGTCATTTCTCCTCAAAACTTTTTTCATCTCTTCTAATAATTCAGCCAAATGAGAAAATTGAATATGGCATATGGGTTACTGGAAGAGACTAATAAAACACCCTTTGCTGATCTGGAAAACCCTAACCCTAGAAGGCATATTTATACAACAACCTAATAAACCTTTTTCTTTGTATCCATATAATAGTAGTTAAGCAATTAAAATAAGACGTTCTTTTGTAAATCTTAATTATTAAAGTGTTTTTACTGTTACGTTCTTTTATTAATGTCATGGTAATCTTTTTTCTATATATAGTTATATTTGTAATGAATTGCTTGCGCCAACTTCTAATCACGTAGTATCAAACTAGCTAGATTGCTTTAAAAGGATTTATCGCCACTAGTTTTTTGGAAAAATATTACTAATAATTCATTACATTGTAATTACCTATGGTTAATGGTGATGGATTTTTATGGAATGGCAGCTATATATTTTTACTATTTACTATTTAAGACTAATTAAAGTAGTGTGGACCTCACTGATGATAATTAAAGTCATAGTCTATTTCTAATTATCAAAGGCTACCAAGAAAGCTCAAGAGTCTATTAATCAAAATATGCAATTTGATTATTTGTAGTATAACATACCAAAATTGCGTAGACAAACCTTTTGTCCTCCCCTCGAGTTTATTTCCATGCAGATGTAAGAAGAAGAAAAAATGTTTAGCGTAGTAATTACACAAATTAATATGATGGTCCATTGATATTCAAATTTAAGTAACTACACTTTTTTTGGTTCATACCATTAATTTAACTAACTATTGAATATTCCAATTCCTACGTACGCTGTACGCATATATTAAAAATGAACGAGCTCTATATTCTTCATTTGGTTATTAGGAATAAACTCTCTTTTTCAGCATCTTTTTTCCAGTGTATAAATCATCATCATTTTTATTATTGAAACCAATTGTCGTATATCAAATTCTATGATTAGTTATTTAGACACATTTATGATGAATAAGCAAGACTACTATATACTTGTATTATACACTCCTGAAATTGACGCGAATTATTAGTTTCGTTCCTGAACTACCTTTTTTTACTTGACTAATTGAAATTAAGTACACCTCTGATCTGCTACATGGCATGGCAAGTGGTCTCAAACTAAGAGCTTGGAACTGATCTTAGATTCTTAATACATAAAAAATCGAAAGAAATAACGAAAATTATTAATTTCGCTCCCGAACTATTCGCATAAACAACCAGAAAATTAGGCCTCACGTGTAATAACATTTGATTCATCGAGACAATGTGTTTGGCAATGTTGGATAACGACCTCAACGAGCCTTAAAAGTTTTTCACCCATTTATGTTTCACTTATATAGATCGGTTCAAGTTCCAATTTAAAGGCCGGCCACAAAATGCGTTATACGGTATAGTAGTTTATATAAGTGCTTTTCATTCATTCCATGCTTACGGTAAAGGGTGATAAGAGTTAAATTCACCTGAATGAACATTATAGATTTGTCCACTAATTTTGGTCATGCACGTTTCAAACTTTACGCACTTGCATGTATATATTAGCCATTAAAGTATCCTTCTACCCAACTATTTTCCTTTATTTTATTTATATATATATATATATATATATTTATTACAATTTCCATGTTAAAATAATCCACATTTATTAAAAATATATAGTTACGTCTAAGGTGTCGCGGCTAAATAATCGACATATGAAGACCAAAAATTGATAAAATACTTACTATACGAGATAACTTTAGATATGATCTAATAAAATCACAAAAATTGTTTGCATGCGCACATTAATGCATTTTTATAGATACATAAGATATACAAATATGGAAGGTGCTCGAGTGAGTATATATGTCGATACAAAAAGAGGAGGGGTGGGTGAAGGAAGGTAGTTAAATATAATTATGTTATGCATTAGATAAAGTAATTGAAATAAAGTTAATAAAGAAGGTAGTTAGTAAATGTTAATATTAATGGGATTTTGAGTTTGATAGGACCTTAATTAAAGAGAAACATGATTGTACTTTAGTGAAGGTTAAATTGAATTATGACTCATAAGGCAGAATTTGTTTCTCACCTACCCGACCCATCTTTGTGATGCCCACATCAAAAATAAAAATAAAAAGATTTCTGAATTTTATTAGCTTTTGGGACCAGTAAACAAAGAATCTTAGGCACCTAAATTTAGCTTTTCCTCTATTGACGTAACTAATTATCAAATCAATAAGACAACTAAGCACGGGTTTAATTATTGACACTGATAATGAAATTGTTTGCTTAAATTAGGAAATTTGGCGTTGATTGATGCAGCTTGACACTAGTTAGATGCCGTCTCATACTTCTGTAATTGCAAAATATATATAAGAATATTTGCTTTAACTAACGGGAAGATCTACTTAATTTTTCCTTTCTTTATTTAATTAATTTGTTGTTCTTCACACGATAAGTACATATTACCTTATAAATTTTTTAAGCATATACTATAGTACTAGTAACAAAATAAATACTACTCCCTTTGTTCCAATTTATATAAATTAGTTTGATTTAGCACGGACTTTAAGAAAGAAAATAAAATTACAATTATATTTCGATCTACAAATTTTTAATATAAAGAGATAATAATGGATCCACATAAGCTTTTTATCATTATCTCTATGATTCACTTATTTTATAGATATGAATTATGGTCTGGAGGACTTTTAATCTATAGATTTTAATATTTGAATTATGTCATGAAAGAATAATTAAAAGGCAAGGTCAACGCTTCCAAACGCAAAGGTCAACTTCTTGACTATTCTTTTGTATCTAATTATTTAATTTACGACATGGCTAGTTTTCTGTTTCTTTGTTTAATTTTTCTTAGTGAAAAAAATATTGGGAGTATCATACAAGCAACTTGTTGGGCAAATAAGATTTCATCTGGCCCTATAGCTGTAGTAGTGCTTCTTCTGTTTCTTTTTAAGTCAAATCAATATATAAAAGTCATCACATAGTGAAAGTAGTCAAAGTTGATAAAATAGGAACCGACCAAGATAAAGTTCAACAACTTCAATATAGATCATCAACATGAGTTATGATGATATAGTTACGATCCTTCTAACTTAAAAACTCTCTGGTTTGAGTTTCTAAAAAAAATAAAATCACATCGAAGTGTCATTTCTCAAAAATTAGCCCTACAACTCATGATTTGAATTTAATCAAGTATCAACCTGGGTACCCCAAATATCGAATGAACGGTAAATGCTTTAGATTTACTTTTTCCTAGGATTATGGAAATATATTGAAAACTACATAGAATTTGTCTTTGCAAACAAAATCATCAAATGTGTTTCTCATTAATTTCCTTTTCCTTTTGAGCTAACATTAGAAGAGTTGAAAACCGTTGCAGAGCCCAAATTTTCAGTCTGCAAACAAAACATGGGCTGAATAACCATCTGCAGTACTATTGGGCGCTTTTTATCAAGTGGGCTAATTGTTAGGTCCAGTACGTTAATAGCTACTTGGAGCATCACTGTTTAAAAAATAGTTAAAAATCATAAAGTATTTGATATTTAGCCATCTCAGTATCAACTGTAAATTTATAGGACTGAATCGAAAATTCTTGTTCTATATTTCGAAACTTCAAACATATCTGAAATTTGGAACTATCAAACCTAACTTCATATCCAAATACCTGAAGTAGTCACCAATTTAATACTCATAGAAAAAGACAACTTCACACTCCAAATATGATAACTTGACTAACTACTAAATAGAAAAATATTATTTCAAATAAAAACATAAAAGAGGCGTAGTTTTTTCACAATCCATAGAGGAATGTCTACAATCTTCCAAATAAAAATTTAAAACAAATGAGTATACATTTCACATTAAACCAACGTTCATGAATAAAAGCAACTTGTGAATCAAACAAGTATAGGGACAATTTTGCACATTTCGCAAACCACAAGGGTAAGTTTAAATATTTTGTTTATCTTTTATTTTTTGCGACTTTGTTAGCAATACTAGCAAATGTGTGTCAGTTCTATAACAATGAGAGTATATTTGACCCCAATGCTAAGCATAAAGCAAAAACAAACCATTTCTCAAATTACAAAACCAATTTTGAATCTTTTCCCTGAAATCTTTATATCAATTATTTAGTCGATTTGATTTGATTTTTCAATTAGAACACCCCTACCTGCTTTAATGGTAAAGCCTACAAAATGAGTTGCTGGTCATGTTCAATTGTAATTAAATAAAACCACATGGAAGAGTTAAATGAGCTATAGGACTAGCAAAAATGTCTTTGTCCAATGTAGCACATGACTGTGTTTCCTATTATATGATGTGTTATTGACTCTTGTCCATTTCTTGGCTGAGTAAGTGTATGGTCCTACCCCATGTGACTACATAATCCTAAATTGTCAAATCATTTATTACTTGGACTCTCTTCATTTAGAAAAAACAGAAAAGCAACAAACTATTGAGACATAGACTCCATATTTAGCAGGGGCCATACATGACAACGGAGTTAAACGGATCATTTTTCTTATCAGTATCGATCTGTATTATTTGTGTCATTGTATCTAGTACTTGTCTCATTTTATGTGATGGTATTTGATGGTTGAAGAAGCAATAAGATCACTTTGACGGAATTTTTTTTACTATGTTAATAGTATGCATAAATCTAGTTATCTGTAAGTTACCTTTATATTAATGACGACAATAATCATAATTACGTACAAAGTTGACTTGGGCAGTTCCACCAAATAAAATCCTACTAGTTGAAAATTGGAGAGGGCACTTTGCATGTGAGCATTAAAGGCCAAGAGATGCAAATTTCCAAAGCAAATTCTACCCACATACATTGCTAAAGTCTGATAGCAACGCCTGAGTGTATCATGTGAAGTTAGTAAGCAAATTGAAACTTTTCTACAATTGTGAATAATATGGGAGACTCCAGCATGTCACAGGGTGTATATCAAATCGGACTCTCATAATTCTGCTTTATAATAATATATGTATATACTACCTTCTTATTCAGATAGTACCCATAAATATCCTCCCCTAAAAATTGTTACATTTTAGCTCTAGCCTATGGGATGGAGTACTGTTTTCTCCATTCACTTTTAGTTGTCCACAGACCAGAATATCTTTTACACCTCTCATAGTGAGTAATTTTAAGGATAAAAATGCTAAAGTGAATTTATTTTTATAGTATAGCAGACAAGATAGTGAGTGTAATATTGTATGTAGAAGATATGGCTGGCTTTGATGTTTTCTAGATATGTTCGTTGACTTTGATTTAGGTCAAAGAGATTGTTGTTGCCTTTGTATTGTAGGAAACATCCAATTCGTCCAAGCTACGTGTATCCTCGATTTCATGCAGATTATACTCACATAGACAAAATCGAGATGAATTTAAATTTTGTCCATTACTATTTATACTCATTACTCTCCATTTTATGTTACTTGTATCCTGATTTTTAAAAAATTATTAAGAATATAATTTTATCAATGATGTTTTGGAATTCTAAATTTGATTATTAATGATTTATATTGTTATTTAATACTAAAAATAATAAAACTTTCTTAATTTGCTAAAATATATCAGTAAAGTGAAACATTTATTTTTTGGTGTAGTGATCAAGTATTGTATAAGATATTTTATGCCGTAACTCCTTATATTAAGTCGAATATACTTGCTGAAAATAGACAGAAAACTTAATATAACAAGATAAATTGCATTAATAATATAAAAATTCTCTGTAAGACTTAATTCCAGTACACGTCAGAGAATAAATAGCTTTCATAATCAAGCAAAGCACAAAATTCTTCTAGCTAATTTTTTGCTTTGCTTAATTATGAAAGTTAAAATATACACTAATGTTAAAAAGCATTGTGTACCAGACAAAAAATAAGAATGAGGATGACATCCATCCCTAGTTAAAATGCTACTACTAGTAACTAATTGGGAATTTGGGAGTAAGAAAAACAAAAGATAATGGAACACACCCCAAATAGAAAAGCAAAAACAAATCCTTCTAAATTAATAAATCGTCATTTTCATCAAACAGCCAACTCTCCAGCATTACTGACAATTGAATTTCATCATCTATTTCTCTTTTGCTTTCACCATGAAACTTACCAGCAGCTTCAGGTGTCGTAGCTTGAGAAAATTGATCTGAATTCGACGGTTCAAATGAAGACGAATATTCAGTCATGGCATTATTATTAGTATTACAAGAATATTGAGTACTTGACGAAGCCTTTGATTGCTCGGAATTATATGTGGAATCGCTTCTGGTCCATTGTTTGAGTAATTTGGCTATGTTTTCAGCATTTGATGCGTAAGTAGTAGTAGACATTTTTGCTTCTTGTTTGATGTATGGGTAACATCCAATATCAGTAATTGTATAGTCAGGAACTGGGCTTGATTTATCGAGTGACAGTGCATTTTGTAAAGCTTGTTTGGCTGTGTTAATATCAGCTTGAAGTGTCCTTTCCCATTGGCCTCTGGAAGTTGAATTATATGTTGATAAACAATGTCCATCATTTGAGTATAAATCACTTGTTTCAAGCTTCTTCAGTTTCTTCTTTAAATGAGTATTCCAGTAATTTTTAATGTCGTTATCTGTTCTCTCTGGGAGATATGAAGCTATGGCTGCCCATCTGTTAAAAGAATACAGAAAATCAGTAACAGCTAGGGGAAAAACAGACTACTACTAGTGGTACTGTATTATTTAGGAAATAATTACTCTTAAAAAATTTCCATAATGAAAAATTAATACATCAAGTGACCATCCAGATCTACATATAGTAATTTAATGTCATGACATGTTTAAGACCGTAAATGGAATAAAGTTACCTTTAGTATATACCAGAAATTGGTATTTCTATTTTAAAACTCTAACTCATTTTTTTGTCAAATACCGTCATATGAAATGAAACAAAGAAAGAGGATCAAGATAGTAATGAAAGGAACATACTTGTTGCCTAAAAGAGCCTGAAGCTGGATAATCATCTTCTCATCTTGATCAGAGAAGCTACCTCTCTTGATTCCTGGTCTGAGATAGTTAGTCCACCTTAGCCTGCAGCTCTTGCTACATCTACGCAACCCTGCACATTAAAACAAACACTTATTACACTTTGAAATATCTGACATAGACAGACGATGAATCTAGCAAAAAAGAAATGAACCTGTATGAGTGGGAACAGTCCTCCAATTCCCTGGACCGTGTTCTTGAACAAAAGAGACTAGCATAATATCTTCTTCAGGAGTCCATGGTCCTTTCTTCACCCCTGTTTTATCACAACAAGGTGGTCTACCCATCTCTGTTTCTTGGTGCAACTCTCTTCGTAGGTATATTTTACTTCTCTTCTTGGAAAAAGCAGAGACAAAGGTCTAAGGGGCTAAGGTTGTTTGATCTGGGATATATAGAAAGAATTGAAGAAGACTTGCCAATTCAGTGAGAGAGAGAATACGCTGACCCCTAATTTAATGCTCCCTCTCTCCGCCTTTCGAGAGTCAAACTTTTTATTTTTGATCATAAATTCACACTACTATAAGTCACAAAAATGGATAATTTAAAAGACATAGTAAAAAGATTGGGATCAAAAGAAAAACTTGTTGGACTCTTGAAATTCGAAAAATGTCACATAAATTGGAGTAGTGCATAGGAGGGGCTGAGGGGTAGTGAAAGAGTCAAAAGGTGACAGCAAGAGCATTTACTCCTCCCATGGGAGCCTCAGCCTAAAGTCAGCTGCCCTGTTTCTCTCTCTGCTTCCTCGAAACCGCGTGGGCATTCAATGTTCACCCTATCATTATTTCTTGCCATTAACAATCCTAATTAAGGCTCTCTGTATACTTTTTACTGCTTCATCAAATAAAGCAAAGTGCAGTAACACTTATCAAAAGCTTCGATTCATCGTAGTTTGAATAAGTCTAACCTACTCTGTACCAAGATATATAGTTGTTTCCCACTTTTCTTCACTGTGTTCTTCTGTGCCATGAACATGGAAATAATAAACTTTCAGTGTAGCTACAGAGTGATGAAATGAGTGTGTGTTTTATTTTGTGTTTAGGTAACACCAGCATCCTGCTTATAGCGAGGTCCAAGTGATGGAATTGGGATGTTAACAAATCACAACTAGGGTCATGGTTGAACATGACATGATTTGATAAATTTAGTTAAGAAATAAAGTTGCGATCTTACTTTTGCATAAAGTTTTGGACCAACAGTAAAATTATTTCTATGTGATTTATAGATCACATTTCAAGCTAGTAATGCCTGCAATAGGACAAACTGCCTATATTCTTGAGATCTAGTACTCTCTCATATCCATTTTATATGACTGGATATTATTAAACTTGCTTAATTTTCTAACTTTTAAAAATAAAATTTATATAAGTAGAATGTACTTACTACTATAAGTAATGAGTAAGAATTAGTACAAAGATATTTAAATGAATCACGAACAGTGCCACACAGAAAAGAGGGAGTAGCAGTGTACATGGCACATGCATGTAATAAGTCACTTCATATCTAATGCATGAAAATGACATAATAGAGGAAAAAGGGACAATGGCATTCATATGCGTATTAATCAGCCGGACGGGCCTCCAATCGACGATCAAAGCAGACGGTGAGTGCCTTTTTAAATTTATTAATGGAAGGCTACCCACTATTAACACTAGCATTCATTCACAAGCCAAAAAATATCAACCGGACTTCCGGGTCCGGGTTGGGCTTGTGATTTGTGAATGACGTCCTGTCATTAGCATATAAGCCCTACGAATTGAGTGTCAGCACCTAAGAAGATAGCCGACCTCTTTCGAAACACTTTTTTTTTCAAAATTCATAAAAAGAGTTGGTTATAGGTGTTGCTTTTCCCTACCGATGATGTGCCAAGAAGTGCATTATTGGAACTGGGTTGGAACTTAAGACCATAAGGTCTAAATTTTTTGAAGAATAATTAAACCAATTTATTTTGATTTTGATAATTATTTAATTCATATGTAATGAAATTTTTAATCATAAAGTTATAAGAATAAATTTTACAGATAGCTAAATTAGGTGTGTTACATTGCTAGTTACATTCATGTAGGGGAGCTAATAAAGAATTGTAGAGAGCATTATAAAGTTTATTGTGTTTATGAATAAAATGGGAAACTAAAGTACAGACTGTCTTATACACTCTAATAATATATGTTCTTGCTAGTTGTGTGTATATTTTGTAAACTAGATGAGGGGATGAAATTTGGCTTAAAAAACTCCTAAAATATTTTCCTTCGGTTGGTGTTGGAGATAGTCCTTGTCATGGATTTAGAAACATAGCATGGTCAGGGCTATCGAGCTAAAATCTAAATCATATAGAAAATTTCTTAGTGATAGCCGATAGGTCATCCATTACGTCAAACCACTGCAAACTTCTTTGCATTAAATTTCTTATGAAAAGAAATAGAGGTATGTCTTTTGACCAAAGTAAGCCATTATTTAAATCAATTCATTAAAATTATATGTTTTTTTGAAAATTTACAGAACTAGTATAAACGTATTCCTCAGTAACGTTTTAGGCTATATTTTATTAAAAAAATTCTGACGCATAAAATATATGGGCTGACGATGTTAAATAAAGAAATGTTATTGGTGGTAACGTTTTAAGCATAAAACGTTACTGCCAAATATGTTTTATGATTCATTACTCGGAGGCACGATTTACAGCTAAAACGTTACTCACAGTGACGTTTCTTTAAAATTCAGACAGTTGCTTAGTACATTTTTTGTTAATGTATCAGTTACTTTTTAACTGTTCACGGATTTTAATTGTGTTAGTTGAAAGGATCTAATAATTCTAAAAAGTGGAGAAATTAAAATATTCACATATAAAAGAATTTTTGAATTCTTCCAAGTGTAGAAAAAATTTACGTGTTCAAGAAATAATTTATAGAAATATTTTACTGTCAGTCATGCGATTTTTCGATCGCTGTCTCACCCACAATTTCCATATATATATATCCAACATTTGTTTTCAAGTAAGTTACTTCAAGATTTTCTAAATATCAGCTCTCTCTATCTATTAAATTTAATTTTTTTTAGTGATGTCTTCAATTTGAGGTAAATTTTAATTTAATTTATTTTAAAATTTTGAGAATTAATTATTAATTATTATTGTTTTGTAAAAATATTTTTCTTTAAATAGTCATATTAACATTAACAATTTTTTGATTTTTTTAGAGAAAAATAAATTTCATCACTTTAGATTCTAATTATTAGGATTCTCGATGGTTTTCGATATTCATTTGCCTATTGGTTCTTTACTCTCCTATTCTCTACATGTATAATGTTGGTTTTCTAACTCGAGAGTAATTTTCTCTCGCTAGGGTATTAATTTGAGGTGGTAATTTATCACTATAATTTATCGAACACTTGGCGGAAAATTGAAAGAAAAATCATCACTTTTATTTATTTGTTTTATCCTTTTTTGTTCACTTGATTTTCACAAGAAAAATCCAATAGAGCATGGTTATGCTCAAAAACATAGCTTATTCAAAAGGGACAAGAACGGAAAAAATAATCGTCGTGCATTGTTGGTATCTTGGATTGAAGTTAGCTTACAACAACTAATTGAATGGATACTAACACAACTAAACTTCGTAAACAGTTAAAAAGTAACCGACACATTAACAAGAAACGTACTAAAAAAAACTAAAAGTCTATGTCTGAATTTTAAAGAAAATGTTACTACGAGTAACGTTTTAGCTATAAAACGTGCCTCCGAGTAACGAATCATAAAACATATTTGACAGTAACGTTTTATGCTTAAAACGTTACCACCAATAACGTTTCTTTATTTGACGCCGTCAGCCCATATATTTTATGCATCACATTTTTTTTAATAAAATATAGCCTAAAACGTTACTCAGGAATACGTTTATACTAATTTTGTAAATTTTCAAAAAAAACATATTATTTTAGTAAATTGATTTAAATAATGGCTTACTTTGGTCAAAAATTCACTATGTGACAAACATGCAACCTGCAGTGTTTGCGATCTTTTTCAACTTAAAAAAATACAAGTGTGAGGGCTGAGATCGATTACAAATTTTAAAATTATGGGTTTGAAATTAGTATAATACTGTATGTATTTTAAAATATATGCGTCAGTCAAGTTGTGGGAATTGTGGAGTCAGCAGCAAGCTCAATAAGTAATAAGGTGTAACCCATTGGAGTTGCATCTATCCACCATAGTATGTTCTCCGGATTTTGTTTGATTGTGTACCACCTAATTTAATATGGTATCAGAGGAGCAGGGCCCATCTCATTTAATGTTGGGGTCCCAAAAATCAAAATTGTCCAAGCACTAAATGCTAAGCACTGCGCGAGGTGGGTGTTAAAGAATGACAAAAGTTTCACATTGGTGGTTAATGAGATGGATGGACTCCTCATAAGGCTTGGGTAATCCTCCTCTCTTGAGCTTTGAGTGTGAGTTAGGCCCAAGACCAAATTTAACATATTGATATGATGCGTTATGGTTATCTTCTCGATTCCAGCAACCAGCAAGTATCTTGCGAGTTATTTCCTATACGGTCATTCAAGTATTGAGAAAATCCAACTAAAGTAACTTTTGAATTTTTCTTTCCTATAAGATCAATAATACTTGAATGACATATAATTGGGAATTAACTCCTGCTCGTTATGCTGTATGTGAATATAATTAGTGGAAGTGGACTATTATTCGAATGGGTTTCGCTCATTTTTCAAGGAAATTTGTTAGAGGGCTTTTTCATTCTTCAACTTGGACATGAGAAAATGAGGAATTTAAGTGGGTTCACATTAGTGGAGCATTCTCAATAGGCCCCTTAACTATCTACAAATTAAAGTTTTTGTTCTACTTCATCTCCACGAGCCTGTTATATTTGGCCCAAGTGCAAAAATATCACTTTTTTGGAGTTGCTATTTTGATTGTACTCGATATTGGTGAAACCCCTTTTTTTGCTAACACATCCAATTTGGAACCACTTTAGATATATCAGATTGAAGTTTGGAAATTCACGTGTGAAGTTTGATAAATTTGAAATTTTTTTTTTGTTTGAAGTGTGTCTTGTTAAAGATGAACATCAAACATTTTTACCTAAACTTTAACATAATTTTGCCAAATTAAGGCCAACTTCAAATACTTTTGAATGAAGTTATTGACTTGGTAAGGTCAAACTTCAGGCATTTCTTTTTACTGAAGTTGTGGCATTGGTAAGGCCTACTTCATACATTTTTTCGACTGAAGTTACGAACCTGATCTAATTTCAAACATTTTGGCATGAAATTAAGGTGAATAATTTTTTGCTTGTGCAGCTAAATTAATTAACCAATAACAAAAAGAATGTAGCCGGTAGAATTTTGTAAGTGTAATATGAAAAAGATAGGATATATGCCTATTTTCACTTAAAAGAGACTTTCAAAAATGTCAAAAAAAATAAATTAACCATATATATGAAATTAGTACACCTACAATGAGACGGAATGAATTATTTTTTTTTAGTAGATTTTTCACACTAAACAAGATGGGACTACAAATCCCATCTTTTTAACACCACGGCCACGAGAAAAGTTGGTGGTGTTAGTAATATGTATTATTTTGATATGGCACCTTCAATTTGAACCACACTTAGAGCATCATATATCGTCTTATTAGGAGCCTTATCTTCTCATCTCTACATATGCAATCACGTCATAACCCAATATTTCAATTCGAAGTTGTACATATAAGCTATATTGAGTTGTGGTCTTTCGAAAATATCAATAGAATATAATTATTAAATATATTTATTTGCAACAAAACAAATATTAAAGTAATGAAAATAAATCAACCACAAGCAAAATATGAAGAAATAAGAATATTTTATTGATAAATTAATATGAGCACAATCTTGTTTCTCCCTTAATTCTTCTCTCATAAAATTTATTCATGATGAAGGTCATCTGGAATGATTTGAATTTGATCTATTTACGAATATTTCATGATTTACGGGATATTCGAGATTCTAAATGTCTTATTAAGGGAACATAATAACATTTATATAGGCATAAGTTAGGATTTAGGGTTAGAATAACCTCCAAGAATTCAATGTCTACAATATTGTTATTGTTATAAGTCTACTTGATACTCATTATTATATATAAATTTCGAAGTTACTTAATTAGTTTTGCCAAGTAAATATCACATAAAGCTACTTAACTATTTTTCTATAACAGAAAAAATCTCTGTCTTTGCCTAATTATCACAACAAGTCAATAAACAATTTGTGTAATAAAAAATTCATTCAACTTCTTTTTTGTTTCATTTTAGTGACTTTCTTGATACTTGGCCAAAGTTGAATTTTTTCTCTATTACCAACAATTAGTCTAGCGAGTTTCTTGATACTCATGGTGAAGGAAATAAGAGTTCCCAAAGAAATAATATATGCACAAGTGAATAACTCAACAATAGTAATATAGAAGAAGTTTATTAAATTAGAAGAAGTAGAAAACTTTATTCAATAACTCAAAAATACTAAAAGAGAACATATATCAAAAGTAAGCTGTTGAAATTTAGAACAACGTTCAAACTAAAGTTCAACGTTTTTTCTTGCCAATTATGCTAAACTCCGACTCCATTTCTTTTGGATTGCATGAACGGATTTCTTCAAAATGGTCCGAAATTCTTCTAGGTTTCAATACAAGTACCAAGAGTGAGATTTAAAACTTTAACAGTCATGAAATATAACTGTTAGTATCCCCTTATCATAACATTCGTTTTCTCAATCTTCAAAACCTTGTACTTAAAAACATTGTGCTCTTTCTCATTGTGTTCTTGAATGGCACGGTTAACCAATTTCATCATTATCCCAAAGTCAGCGTCCTCCTTGACATTTAAAATTGGTTCTATTAGAACTTCCCCACCGAGATAATCATAAAAATCAAAACCATAGGATTTACGAATTTGTTGACCGTATCTCTTTCGAATTTGATCGACAAGAGGACGGTGCTCCTTTAAAGTACCAATTCAATAGCATAGCCCTCGAAAATGTTGTCGCTATCATTCTCCGTCATTGTTTTATTCAATGACTCAAAAATTCTGTTATTTCACTATTAGAAAATATGTGAAAAAAACTTTGTATCTCACTATTAGAAAATATGTCAAAAAGAAACTATATTTATAATAGTAAGAAATCAAATTAAATAAGTACTAGAATATCTATTCCAGTATAAACTAGGATAACTAAACTCTAGCTAGATTCCAAATAAATACCAAATAATCAATCCTAAACAACTTAATTAGTATTATTACAACTTTGAAATAGTATTCCAACATAAAAATTTGAATTTTTTTTGTTATAAAAAACAATTTAATATTCATTATATAACTAAACAAAAATTGAGTGATCCCATCTATGCTTAAAGAGAATACTTTCATCTCTTTACTCTTTTCTACGATCACAAATTAAAATTTTGTTAGTTGGAAGTTTTTGCCCTCTAAGTAGTATAAGAAAGTATTTATTAGAGATTTATGGTAGTATTCAATATTTTAATGACACTCGCAGAAAAATTACACAAAAAGCTTTCATGTAACTACTTATTAATTCTACTATTAACTTAAAGTAAAATCAAAATAAATCTTTCAGTTTGAAAAAAGGAGTCCGGAGCCAAAAGGGCAAAAAAAAATTGTCAAAAATTTTAAAAGGACACATCAATTTTTTTTAAAACCAAAAGGGTAAAATCACTCCTGACGAAGCGATTTCCCTCTGACAAAATGACTAAAAATCACTGCCCTAGCAGAGATTTTGTCCATAAACTTTTTTTCTTTTTTTTTTATTAAAAATTGCTGCCACAGCAGCGATTTTAAGTTGAATTTTTTTTTCCTTACATCGCTGCAGGGGCAGCGATTTTCATGCCTATTGTTAATGTGCTATTATTTTCATGCCTATTGTTAATTATTAATAATATAAAAATGATAAAAAAGACGGACATTATATTCAATAAAAATGTTGAAGCATGAGGAAAATTGAATTATATATCATAAATAATAATAAAAGAATATTGAATTAAAAAAAAAACTTCAAAAAGGGCAAGATTAAACACATCAAAAAAAAATTCTATTTTTTTTAACTTTATCAAAATTGCTGGAAGTATAGGGATTTTTAAAAAAACTTTTTTTAAAAAAATTCTCAACTATAGCAGCGATTTTGAAGAAATTTTTTTCATTTATTTTAATGAACGACGTCAGCTTTTGTCAGAAGAAAATTGCTTCACGGAGCGATTTTTTCCCTTTTAGTTAATTTTTTTGATGTGCCGTTCTAATTTTTTGAAAGGAAAAAAAAATTACCCGTTTAACTTCTAACTCTTGAAAAAAGCAAGTGAAAACATAATTGGTGGCCCCTGTTATATAGCAAAAGCCATGAATTTCGGCCCAAAAGCAAAACTAATTAGCGTGTGAAATTATTTACTTCTTGAATATGAACATACTAGGGTAGTAACAGGGATTATTTACCTTATTTATAAGCAAAAAGTGCTGAAAAGAAATTTAAAAAGGCATGACCCTTTTAATTTACCATTTTCTACCTAAGGGATGAGACAAACATATAAACACGTTTAAGCTTATCTATGCTTTTGGTAAACACTCAAAACACACAAGTCAAAATCAGCAAAAAATCTTTTTTTTTTTTGAGATACTTTGCCAAAACAAGACCCTTAACTTCCTCTTTACTCCATATTAGTCGTTCATTATCTTATTTGTGAGAGATAAAAAAAATATTTTTAAATAAGTCTTGCGGCGGCAAGTAAAAAATATTTTTCATATGTATATATTTAACATAAAACAAAAAAAATTGGAAGCGGAAGGCTAGATGGAGTGGGTAGAATTAATTTTTTTTTAAAAAAATAAAATAATATCTAAATTAGTATTTGAGGGGGAGATGAAACTAAAAAAATGTAAATACTTTTATAAAAAAAAATTAAACAAAAAGGGGGGGAGGGAGTGTAGGGCGAGAGGAAGTGATGGTGGGTAAGAAACATATTTTACATTTTATTTTATAAAAAAAAAAATATTTTTTGGGATAATAATATTTTAATCTTTAATTTTTACTAATGCTAGTAATTTATTTAATTTTCGTGAAGGTGAAATGTTTTGTCCATGTGGACTGTAATGTGACAATTTTTTAAAATAAAAGAGAGAGTATTACACACACCATGGTGAGAATATTATAATAGAGAGATGAGTGTTTCTCAAACTAATAAGTGATAGTTTAGATATGAAAAAAATAAATAGTTTAGATGTGTTTTTGACATTTATCTTTTTATTAATAATGATCATCATCACTATATTTACTAATCACATCAACAATTTAGTATCAATTTCAACACTTGTATTCAAACACGTAATCATTTATTTATAATATTAATTTGGGCACTTACAAAATATTTTTTCTATTTGTGAAAATCTTCCTAACCTCTTCATTGTCACAATCTGAAGTGATGTGTTCATTCATAATTAGAGTGTGTGTATCCACTTATATACTATCTAAGAACGTTTTCATAAATTGAGGTTAATTAGTAACTAATCACGTGGCCATAATTAATAAGAAAAAGTTCAGCCTAGTAGATCTGTGTCTAAGATTGAGATCTTAAAAAGGAAAGACATATCAAGTGGAAATCTCTTACATAATCATAATACTTATCTTAAGCCAAATGAATATGATGAGCCATATCAGATCTAATACACTTAGTGATGTTAATCATTTTTTCATGTGATCGATAAAATGTAGAAGATGCTAAATGTCCATAACATTTGGTCAGAATTTGGCTAGAAAATTTAAAAGTCTATAATATCTTTTTTATTTTAAAATAAACTGATTTTTTTTTTAATTAAAAGGTATTAAAGTTAAAAGGGTAAAAATGTTCAAAAAGATAAAATAAAATAGTTTTTACCATTCTGGCTAAATTTTCTGGCCAAAAAGATTTTTCCAATGTTAGAATTATAAAAGATATAGAAAAGTAGCTATATATATATCACACTCGAAACACTATTAGCATAAATGTGAAAATAATTGCAATTAAGCTAAAAAGGGCTCATAAAGGCAGCAAAAAGTTCTGAATGAATTGAAACTAATAATTGAAAATGAGAAAAGTAATCAAGATGTAAGTGGCTAAACAAAAACTAATGGTAATGGAGATGTAGAAGATAAACAAGATAATGAAAATCAGAAAGTGTAAACTGTGATGATTGTTACTCCCAGTGGTCTGTTTTTACTTTGTTTAGTACTGATATTACATAATCCAAAATAATAAATAAAATAACAAATTTATTATTGTATATCACTTTGAATATAATAAATTAAGTACTCTGGAAAATCTTTTGGAAAATACTCCCGCTATTCCATATTAATCAAACTTATGAGGCAATGCATACTTATTAAGAAAATTATTCAAAAACATAATGCAAATCATATTTTTCACTATTGTCGTGAAATCAGAAATATAACTTTGTAACTTGTAAGTAATGAAATTTATCTCCTAGAAAATATCACTTTATTAAAGGAGAGGATAAATATGAAAAAAAATTCTAAAGTAATATTTATCTTGAACTTTGAACTATTCAATTATTTTGAATAATAAAAAAATTCCAAAAAATTCAATTAGTATAGAATAGAGGAAATATGTTTTCATTTTTCAAACTGGAAAAATACTCGGTCTGCTCCATTTTATTTGGTCAAGTTGACTTGACATAACTATCTATTTAAATTATTAAGAAAGCAACTTCCATTCGTGCTTTGAAAAGTATATTGAAAGGCTTACCGATTTTTCTACCATTAGCCATTAAAAACGCTTTTATTAGAGACATTTACTAAATAATCTTATTAATAATGTCTTGGGAGTTGGATTCTAAATTTGACTATTGTTACTTTATTTAATTATTTAATATTAAGTGCAGCATGAGAAAAAATAATAAAATTCTCTTAATTTACTATAATAGTTAATAGATGGAAAGTGCTAAATGGCCAGAAAATTTGGCCAGAAAATTTAAAAACTATAATATTTTTTTATTTTAAAATAAATTGATCTTTTTTCCTATTTTTTAATTAAAATGAATTAAAATTAAAAGGGTAAAAATATTTAAAAAGATAAAAATAACATAGATAAATATCATTCTGGCGAAATTTTCTAACCAAAAAGATTTTTCTTTTTAATATAATAAACTGAAAAATAAGTTTGATTTCTTTAATATGCATATTTATTACTCTATTATTATGATCGCGTGGAGTAGCAATATAACGACATACTCCCTTTGTTCCTAATTACTTGTTCACTTTTAAATTAAGTGAGGGTATAATAGGTAGAATTATTTTGTCCTTTCTTGATTTGTCAAAATGGACAAGTAATTAGGGACAACTATAAAAGGAAAAGGAAAAATCTTTTTGGCCAGAAAATTTGGCCAGAATTTGGCCAGAATGATAGTTTTTCTATGTTATTTTAACTTTTTAAATATTTCTACCCTTTTAACTTAAATACATTTAAACTAAAAAATGGAAAAAAAGATCAGTTTGTTTTAAAATAAAAAAAATATTATAGTTTTTAAAATTTTTTGGCCATTTAGCACTTTCCAAAAAAAACAATAGACAAGTAATTAGAGAGAGAAGGAGTAGCAATTTGTATCACTATGTTGATAATTTCCACATATTTGTTCCATGAGAATGTGGTTCCCAAGCACTATGTTTTCTCGTCAACCTTATAGTCAAAAGCATCATAAAATTAAGCCGACATATAGTTAATATGTCACATTTTATGAACTCACGAATAAGTTCAAAAAATATTTCCAGAAAAAAGAAGTCATTAAAGAACTATGACTACAAAGATTTACCCCTTTTCGCACTTTTCTCTCATACTAAAATGTTTAATTTAACTAGTATTTCAAATTCTTATTGTTTCCCCCATTTGCATTAGAATTGCAATTTATAGGTTATTTATATTCAATTTAATTCGTAAAATTTGTCGATCCAACTGAATTAAAACAGGACGTATATAATATTTCACAGGAATTGAAATCGAAGAAGCAATCTTTTCAAATTTATGAGCTTGGTCAATTTAGCTATGATGCATTGATAGATTGTTAAGTAGTCAAGTAGGTAACAAAATTTATTGGTATTTATTTTTTTGGTTATTAGTAAGGGATTGATTATTCATTTATTGGTAGGGGATAGATAACTCATTTATTTTGTGTAATTATTATTAGATTACGCGGATGCCAAAGCCACCTAAGAAAATTAAATTTCATTCATAATTTAGTACCGTTAGTTTTACCATTATAATCAACGCGTAAGCAAAAGCAGAGAAATTTCCTTTATAGCACAATTACACCAGCAGACACGCTTATTGCTCAATTCCAAAATATGTCCATTCAGTTTACTTTTTTTGGTTCAATTGGGACATCACAAAAATAATTTGACAAAGTCCATTGCATATGTAAAAACTAGAACTTAAATAATGCACGTACGTATTGCACGTGCAAACACAAGACGTACTTAGGAAGATGATGGTTGAATTTTACACCTTTTATGTAATGAAATGAATTGAACTTAAATAGAATAAGCCTATTCATGTAATTCGCCTTAAATTATGTACTTTTTTTATTTATGGAAACATCATTTTGGCCATAATTTGACTATAATGACCCAAATACATATTCACACTATAAATTGATTTTCTTTTTGATAATTATATCTTTCTTTGTCAAATTTATATTTTTTTAATTTATTTATTAATTATGTTTCAATAAAAGAGAAAGCTTTCCAATACATGGGAAATTGACTAATTTTCATATTATTTTTTTTAACTTCCATACACATGGTTTTTAATTTAGAAATGTTTTAAAATGACCAAAAGCCAATACGTATGTAGTTATTTTTTCCTTTTCTAAGTAATTAAAAATTTGTAAAGAATACCAAATTTAATGCAAACTTATTAAGAAAAAAAAAGGACATAATTTAACCATACTTTCCACTATTGTCCTTAAATATCAAACTTCATTTAAGGAAAAGGTAGTATTATATTGGGATCGATTATGTATTTACTACTCCCTTCCCTAATTACTTGTCCACTTTTCTTTTTTTAGATGCCCCTAATTACTTGTCCATTTTGACAAATCAACAAAAGACAATTTTTTTTACCTATTATACCCTCAATTAATTATTTTGAAAAAGGTAGACTTCTTGAAAATCTTAAATTTTTAATGCCTCTACTTCATAATTAATAGGGGTAAAATGGTAAATTCACTATATCAATAATTGTTTTCTTAATAAGTGTGTCAATTCAAAAGTGAATAAGTAATTAGGAACAGAGGAGTATTACTTAATAAATTGCCACTTACTTGAAGCTTTTTTAGGAAAAGTAATAGTATTATTTTGCCACATATTTAAAAACTATTTTAACCAAAAAACACTTAAAATAAGTTAATTCAACTGAGCTATTAACACAAATATTCTCAAAGTACAACCCATAATAAAATTAAAATAATTTGCATACTTTTTAACAACATTTTTCTATTGAATAAAATAAATGAAATTTGCAGCCGACTGCAACTTCATAAAAGAAAGAAATGTAAATTCCGTTTTAACCCCAATTTACCCCTATATATATATTTGTTTATTTACCCCCAAACCCCACGCCCACTCTCCAATATTTTCGTCTGCAAAGAATAAGCAGGAAGAACAGGACTTGTCCAACTGATAATTTCCGATTCTGTAGACGAATTTTTATATAACAAACTCAATTCTTCTCTCTCTACTTTTTTTTTTTAATTAATAAACCAGAATTAGGCCAAGATGGTGACTGGTAGCTCTCATAAATCTGTGAAATTCTCCAGTTAGGTCATGTTTCAATTTCTCGACCCACACTAAAAAAATTCAACCTTTGTATTTGTTTACAGGTGCTGTGTCGATTTCTTGCTCTGCAAAATTCAAAATTGGCATGAGTTTTCCTTCAGATTTCCTCTCTTTCTTTCCTTCAAACTGAATTTTTCACCACTGGGTGTTAAAATCCATGGCAGATTCAGAAACTCTTTCTTTCTCCCAACCCTCTTGGTTTCTCTGAATATGGATTTCTATTATCGCTTATTCTTTCAAAATCTGTTCTTGTTTCTTGCTATCCTATTCATCTCTGTTTTCTTCTATTTGGTTCCTCTGTTCACTTTCATCCCTACATTGTTCCTCAGGTATCAAATTTCATTCTTTTCAGTAATTTTTATGTTGTTTGTGATTATATCATCACTAATTTTTGTCTAATTTTCACTTTGTAGATTAAGAAGGGGTCACGCTACTTTAAACGACAATTCGGAATTTTTTGAAGTACTGCCTGAAGAAAAACAATTCGACAATGTGAAGGTCGAGCAAGAATTAGAACCAAAGTTTGAAGATTTTGAGAAAGTTGATTCGGACAAGAATGACGATAAGGAGAAAACTGAGTTTTGTTTTAAGTTTAAATTCCCAACCTATGAGGAATTTAGTAAAGACAAGACAGAAACTGGTGAACTTATCGCGTCTGATTTTGTACCAGAAAAGAGTTTTAGCAGTTTAATTCAAGAACCTGAGATTGTGAACCTGAATGCTGAAGAAATTGGTTGTAATATGAAAGATGTGTTTGATTTGGATGAAGAAGACAGGAAAGAAGTACCACATCATAAAATGGAAGGCATTCAGGAGGAAGAGGAGCACACAGGCGCACCTGAACACCACGGTTATCAAAAGGAAATTGAAGGAATGGAATTCCTCAAGGGAGAATCAGATTCTGTGTGCAAACAATTTTTGGGTGATTCAGATTTCCCTGATGAATTTTTGTTTCAATCAGAGAAAGATTCTTCAGGTACTGATTCAGATACTGTATCAGTTGGTTTTGAGCATATGCGTTCGCTTATGAGCAGGTTAGTAAATTCCTACAGTGATGGCTTCTTGTCCGATGAAGATTTTGGTGGTGAATTTGAGCTTGATCCTTTAAATGATATTGATTCAGACTTAAAAAATCCTGATTTGTCTGAAGAAAATCATGAATCTGAGGATTTTGAGGACAGTGATAGTGATATAATGGAAGAGTTGAGGGAATTAGAACAAGAAGACCAGCAAAATGACTCAGAATTTTTATCCCAGAATGATATTCATGAAGATTTGGGCATGGTTAATACTTTAGAATTTGTTACAGAAGATGACAAGTTAATAAATGGTCCACAAGAGTCTGAAAATCCCAAGTCAATAAACACAGCTATTGTTGACACTTCTGGGGATGCAAACAAATTAGAATCCCTGTGGGAACATCAAGAGTTGATTGAACAATTAAAGATGGAAATTAGAAAAGTCAGAGCCACGGGTCTGCCTACTATTTTGGAAGAGTCTGAGTCTCCAACAATGGACGAATTACAACCATGGAAGATTGATGAAATGCTTCATCGTGAAGATTCTATGAGCGAACTTCACAAATTCTACAAGAGTTACAGAGAGAAAATGAGAAAATTCGACATCTTGACATATCAGAAGATGTATGCAATAGGTCAGTTGACAACTCTAAACTACGTAAATTTTTTTCATCAACTGTCAACGTATAAACGTTGGAGTCTTTTTCAATAGTAGGAGCTCCAAGATTAGTGTCCATGGTTATCATCATAATTAGAAATTAAGTTAAAAGACAATAAAGTGGCTAACCTTTAATTATTCAGGACCCACAAGATCTTGTTAGCTTGGGATCCTGAAACTCATAATAACATGAAATTCAATGCATTGGATCCATGATGTAAGTAACAGAATAGGCCCCAGTGAAAAGGTTAACAACCTTTTCTCTTATTTTATGTTGTCGTCCATATGAAAAAAGAAAAGGTTAGATAATGATAACACTCAATACACGTTACACGTTTGTTTCCATTTGAATAAGTCAAAATGTTGTTTTTAATGTTTATTCATATGAACAAGAGGAAGATTACACGACAAGATGTCCGTATTATATAGTAATACTGTACTTGCTAGAAGTATGTTCTTGTTTCTTTCTTATGTAGCTGTCTAAACAGAACACACATGACACAAGTAAAAGAATAGAATAATGTGTATACTGACCTTTTGTGTAAGATCATATCTGGAAAGTTGAACTTTTTAAACTTTCATAATGCATACCTATAAGTTTGTTGGCCAACAACAGACAATTTGCTTAAGATAATCTTGTAGGATTGACTGATTACGTAGCGGATCATAGTTCTCTTCCCTAAATGTTCCACCTACTTGTCTCGCGAAATACTTTCTAATTATTAAATCCTTTTTTGATATTCAGCTGCTCTAATCTCACATGTTTTATAGGTTATCTGCAGAAAGATCCGCTAAAAGATCCACTGCAATTACTGTTCAACCAGAAATCTTCAGGTCCAACACTAAAATCCCTTCTCTCACAAAATATTAGGCTATTCAAACATAAAAGTCATGATATTGACCCAATGGTAAGGTTTATCAAAGAAATGCAGAGTGATTTGGAAGTGGTATACGTTGGCCAGATGTGCCTTTCTTGGGAATTTTTGCACTGGCAATATATGAAGGCTTTAAATTTGTGGGATTCTGACCCACGTGGGATCCGAAAATATAATGAAGTAGCTGGAGAGTTTCAACAGTTTCAGGTGCTCATGCAAAGATTTATCGAAAATGAACCTTTTCAAGGGCCTAGAGTTCAATATTTTATCAAGAGTCGATATGATCTTCGTAATCTTCTTCAAGTTCCTGTTATTAGAGGTTAGTACATTTTTGACTTTTTTTGCTGATTGTCGTAGAGGTAAAATCTAGTGTATTTAAACTCAAAAGTGACGTACAGATGACAGAGTGAAGGACAGAAACAAGGCAAGAACAAAAGAGAAAGCTGTTTTTTCAATTACAAGTGACATGCTAGTGGAGATACTGGAAGAATCTATACGAATATTTTGGCGCTTTGTCAAAGCTGATAAAGATTGTTATAGCGTGATGACGAAAGGTCAAAAGGGAATTCATCCAGAGGTTCAAGAACAAGAGGACATGGAGCTTTTACTGGAGATAAAAAAAAATCTTGAAAAGGTTAGTTTCTTTTTGTAGCAGCTATATCTATTGAACTTTGTGACTATATAATCTAAAGTTTAAGTTGTTGGACAAAGCACATTTTTATTTACTTAATTATGTTATGTCTCAACAATATCTGTTTTCGATATCTAGAATCTACAATGACATGATTGCCTGAACGTTTTTTTACGGAATGCAGAAGGAGAAGAAGCTGCAGGAAGTTTTGAGAAGTGGAAATTGCATATTGAGGAAGTTCAGGAAGAACAGAGAAGAGGATTCAGATCATGTACTCTATTTTTTCTCTCAAGTAGATGTGAAATTAGTGGCTAGGGTCCTCAACATGTCAAGGCTAACCAAAGATCAACTAGTGTGGTGTCACAATAAATTAAGCAGGATTAGTTTTGTACATAGGAAAATACATGTAGAGCCCTCTTTTTTGCTCTTCCCTTGTTAATACTAGTCATTGTTTTTAGTATCAAATCAAGCCAACAAGTTTCCTTTCGTATTGTTGTCATTTTATTTACTCCTAGATTGTTAGTCATTGACAAGTAAATATGAACGAGTGGAAACGTAGACGTAGGTAGTATTACATATCTTTTGGCCGTAAAAGGAGGTGGCTTGTCTATTTATCTTTTATTATAGGAAGTTTCCCCAACTCCAAAGATTGACTTGGGAACTCCTCTTAAGGTAACTTCTGATGAACATGAAGTGACATGTTGGGAAAGTCTGTTTCTTGCACGAAGGAACGTGGATGGATTGAACTAACTGTATCACTTTCTGCAATTTAAAGGTGAAAAAGTAAAGAAAGGGAAAGAACTCCGCATACACATAAATTCCTTCTATTTAAGGACTGAATTGGATTTCTGACAGTAAATCAACCAATTCCTAGAATTTCAGATGCCAATAGATACTTCGTGTAACTAGAAGTAGTACCATTAGTTATGAGGGGTTCTCACGTAATTAAAGTAAAGATGTCCAGCGATTATAGGTATGGTATGGGTAATTTATATACACAAACTTTGGGTAAACTGCAATCGAACATGCACTGAGAAGAAAACGGGCATGTGCTACTTCCAAAACAAACAAAATCGCCCAGTTTTCAAGTGTCTTACGTTTTAGATATGACGTCCCTGCTGAGAGCTTGTTCATTTCTTTCTCTACGTCCAACTTCTTAACAAAACTTCCGAGTTGCAACTGCAAGTGGATTGTCATAAGATCATGAAGCAGCATATAAGATTCAGTAGTTGCTGGTATGAAACCTTTACATCTTAAACAATACAGCAAGTATGTTGCTTAGATGATATCTCAAATTGAAATCATTGAACATTCTGTCACTACTAAAATTCTTTCTACATATCACTGTTCAACATAATACGTAAAACTTGGTTCACTTAATTGGCTATTGGAACCCACACCCCCAAAAAATACTAGCTCATAAGTTTTGAGTTAGTTGCACAAATTAAATACCTTCCCTGTGGAAAAAACCATATGAAATGTGCAAGAACTTGCACCGGAGAGTCTTACAGATAAGCAGAAATACAAAAGATAGATCAGTTCAAATAAAGCCATCATCTCTCTGTTAGTCTGTTTATACCAATGCCACCATCTCCGGACCTTCGAGTCTGTTCCTCTTCTTTTCTTTTCTCCATTTGTATTCCTCTTTAGGCAGGGCTGTATTTGCATTTATTTGATTTATTTCCCCTTGGGAAAGGTCAGAAGGAGGCGAGATCTCCAAACACAGGGCTTGGCTTCTGATAAAGGCACACAAGAGAACAAGTTATGCTGAAAATATTATTACTTAAAAGTTCATTAACATGTTATCTTGAACTTGACATTGCTTATTATACATTATTTTTATTTTTTTGAAACTTACTTATTACACATTATTTTTCTAACCCTAAGGAGAAAATAACGAACACCCAGGGATTCAGGAACCAGAGAAAGCGAGAGAGTGTAACCTTTGGTCATTTGGTGGTGCTCTCCTTCTTTTCTCGCATTTGATCATAAGCATTAAGGAGGTCTGCCCGTTTATTTGCTACTTCCACTAGAGTTTCAAGAGCTGCAAAAGATGAAGCCACCAATTCTATCAGGATGAGGCACAGAAAGATTGCAAAAATAGATACACAGAATTGATGCCAGATTTTCGCAGGTTCTATAGATGGCTAGACACACCAATCCTAGAGTAGTACGGTATAGTTTTGGCACTTTTAGTTCTCGGAGTTTAATTTTACCAGGGATTCTTTGTTACTCCGAGCCACTTTTATTTCTAGTATACCAATGTGAAAAGATACTTTGATCGTTGCTGGAGGGATGAAAGTAATTTACCTGTCTCAAATGACGATTGGGCAGCTCGAAGCTTTGGACAGACCAGCACTCCAAACATGGATAATGACTTGAGTCGCTCTTTTCGAGCCTAGAAAAGAAATAACAGTACCATTAAATTTAATGTACAGAATAGCACTCAATTTAATTCCAGTCTAACCCTGCCAAATTAATAAAAAGAGAGGTAAAGTTTAAACATTGCAGATTTGCACTCCACCTATCCAATTTTGGAAAATAGCATGGAGATAAAAACACGGGGAATTTGATGGACTCTTTCATTAAAGTTGGTGAAGGGTGCTTTGAAATGATGACAGATAACATGCAATGTAAAAGAGAAATAGTTTGTTGAGACGGTGTCACATCAATGATGTAAAGGAAGAAGAAGACACAGAGAGAGATTATTTCTTCACTTCAGTTAATCAGTTCACAGAGCAAAATTGTAAGAAAACTTGGATGAGAAGGGATCATATAACTGAGGAGATAAGTAAGTTGAAAACAAGATTAAAGTTAAAAACCATTTGGTTAACCTTGATCTATGTTCACTTCTAATCACATCATAAAGAACATTTGGTAGCAAAGCTGAAGTGCAAGGTGATTCAATGATTCTGAACAGAATTGTCAAATTATAAATGAATTTATTGGCCATGAAGCATTTATATATGTTGTCACAGCCTGAATAAAGTACTCAAAGGCTATTTCATAACTCTTCATGCATTCTTTCTCTCTCTCTCTCTCTCTCTATATATATATATATATATATATATATATATATATTAAGGGGATGTACTGCATGGCTGGGGAAATTAATTTAATAATGCATGTATAGGTGCCAGAGGCGAGCATCGCTTTATAAAATCATACCACCTGGAAAACACTGCTTGATTAGAAGTTGTTGTGAGAATATAAATTGGCGAGGTCACTTACTTGATCCTCCACCGTGCATGGTGATTCGGTAGCTTCCGGTGCTTCTGACACTTCTTCCTGAACTTCTGCAAAAGTAAAAGAAAAAAAAATTATTTATCAGAGAAGCTCAATTCAGGTAAAGGATTTTTTGATGCATCCTTTATTTACTTATTTGAATACATATCTTATACTATTTTTTACTTTAAGTGTAGAAGAAGCATTCCTTAAGCTGGACTTACATGGCACTAACAAACATCAAGTGCTGAAGGAAAAAGGTTATAGATATTGTCATGCAGTCTGAAACTACAGAAGTTGAGAGAGAAATATTTCCTTGCTTCTACCTCAGTAAGTGTAGCTGAAAATTCAGGTCTATTATCATATTTGAAACAAGGTGTCTTACATTATATTAGCAGCCTAGTATCTTATTCTTCTTAAAACTGCTTTTTAAGAAACGGTGTAAGTGTTAAAAGAGCCAGGAACATGCATCTGTACCAGAATTTGATGAACCATCCTGATTCAGAACCTTTGGGCTATTGGATTTCTTCTGTAACAGCTTATCCTCCTCAAATTTTGCTTCCTCAGAACAGCTTTTTGGACTCTCAGATGATGCCCACTTGCACAAACTGAAATGTGATTCCTCCGATTTAGGCCCAGCTGCATAACAAAATCAGTATACATCACAGCTAGACTTATAAAGAAAATCTAGGATAAAAAATATAATCAAATGCAAGTCCATGAGCCCACTTTATTCATATAATCAATTACATGGAGAATGGAAGAAACGCTGGTCCTAAACATGTAAATGAGGAAAAAGATAAATCGGGCATCGTCTTATAAATGATCCCCTAGATAGAAAATTCCATCATTATAATTTGGGTAATGGATGGTTACATAACCGCATTAGAACTCCCACGAGTCCTACAGATTAAGCATTTTCTAACAGAAAAGGAACTCCATGAATCACAGGCAATATTGTGTGCCGTCTAGTAAAAGGCACACTACCCTCCCCAAACCCCACCGTAGGATTACACAGGGTATGTTGCTGCTATCAACCCAAAGGCTGAAATGCTGCAAAGAGTATGGATTTACCATCCTGATGGTTTAATTGCAATGTAGTGGCAGCAGAATGAGATTTGAGATCAAACAGTGCACTGCTGATACGTGAAGCGCCCATGGAATGCCTAGCACTCGCCAGCTCCAGCCATCCCTGCCATGTAAGCCAAATTCAAGGTCAATACTATAACAACTTGTCGGATCAATAGACGGTACTTGCGCGGATTCGAATATCATCCCCTAGCAATCATCTCAATCAAACTCAAATTTTCATCCACTTGAATAAGCATTATATTTACATATGCATCATTACAAGTTAAACTACATTCTGGATCCACCTCTGTTAATGACTAGGAGAAGATGCTACTCAAAGTTAAATCAGGGATAGTGAGGATTACAGCGGAATCAGTAACTATCTAATGTAATATTCAGATGTTTTTGAGCGAAATCAGAAAAGAGGGATAAAGAAAGAAGTTGAAACCTCGCGAAGTGATGATGACAGAGAATTCATAAAAAGTAGATAGCTGTCCATCGAATCCATCAACTCCAAAACAATTTTATCGGAACTCTGTATTTCTGAGTTTTCTCCACTCACCATGTTGAATCACAATCTGCGTATTATTCTGGAAGAAAGCTATAATCCTTAATTTGATTTTACATATCCTTGATTCAACTTTAGTTTTACCCTCTATAGCGTGCCCCGACCCGATTCTATTAAATCAACCCAACATTTCTAGGTTAAATTGACCAACTTACCCTCTCATGTCAAGGCATTGTCAAACATAGGTCGGTTTGGTTTGATTTTTCATTAAAAAAATCTAAACTAATTATGTCGGTTTATTAAATCTAAATATCAAATCAAACCACGCAAAGCCGGTTTTTTCGGTTTCGTTTTTAGTCAGTTCTTTTGGTTTTTTACAACTTAACGGTGTTTGAAAAAGAGATCAAATATATTTTCACCTACCTGTGTGATAAGTTAAACTTGAGAAATGTTAAATGAATAGAAATTTTAGAAAAGACGGTAAAATTCACATGAGTACAAAATATTTTTTTTTGAAATGTCAACGTTCATTATATTAAATTAATAAGATTAAAGGATACAATCAAACTGAATACAAAATGAAATATTTACAAAGCAAATTGTTAACTTCGAATTTGAAAAACTATAACAATATAATTGTAACTTCGGATCTTAATACAAAATAAAATATTTACAAATTTTGCAAGCCCAAATTTGAAATAAAATATATAAACATTGAAAACTATAAACTAACTAAAAATATATTAACAAAGTAGATTATAAGTAATATTCTTTTATCTATAAATAAAATAAAATTATATATATAATATTTACAAAATTTTACACGCCCAAATTTGAAATAAAATATATAAACACTGAAAACTATAAACTAACTAAAAATATATTTAAAAAGTAGATTATAAATAATATTTTTTATCTATAAATAAAATAAAATTATATATATATATATATATATATTATGTCGGTTTGGTTTGGATTCAGTTTGACTTTTTTTCATTTAATACCAAACCAAATCAAGAGTGGCCGATTTTTTTTTTTGAACCGCCAAATCAACCAAACCAAACCACAAGTCGTTTTTTTTTCCGATTTGATTTGATTCGTCGGTTTGGTTTAACTTTACAGTTTGACTTGTACATCCCTAGTCAAACATATGTGAAAGGAGCTTAAATTTATTTAGAAAAATAATTGAGTCAACAAAACGTGAATGATATGATGATGATATTAAAAAAAAAATCATATTAACATTATAGTATGGTGAAATTTTAAACATGTATGGAACAAATTACTTTCAGAAATTAACTTTAGCGATGTCTGAGATATAATTTTTTTAGTGTTAATTTTCTATATTCAATTAGTATATGATATGTATTAAAAAATTAATGGAAACTTAATCCATTCGTATTATGTTAAAAATAATAATTGTTCTTTAGTTAGTCTCTATTCTCTTCGTTCACTTTTACTTGTCACAATTTGACTTGACACACCCATTAAGAAAATGATAAATAATATAGGTATTTTACCAAATTATTCCCTATTAAATGATGTCTTAGAAAATTATTTGAAAAATAAGTATTTAATGTTGAGGGTAAAACATGGAAAAAAAATAATGTTTTTTTTTATATGTCAAAAGTGACAAGGAAAAACAAAAATCTATTTCGAATAAGTGACAAGTAAAAATGAAAGGAGGAAGTAATTATTAGTAAATGAAACTAATATTTTGGCCTTCTACTTGTACTAGATATAGGACCCCGTGCCAGCACGGGCCCAATATATATATTTTTTTATTTTAATTTATGTCATATATGGAATTTGAGAAGTTATTGAAATTTTTATATGATTTTAAAAATATTTTAAATTTTTAGCTATTGTGATTTGTAGTACTTTTTTTTAACATAATTTTGAAAATAATATTTATTACTCTGTTTGTTCTAATTTATGTGGCACACGCAGAATTTCAAATATTAACCATTTTTTATATGTCTCTTTAATATATTAAGTTGTTAATTATTGTATTTTATAGTACATTTTGAACCTAATTTTTTAATAATATATGTTATTTGCCATGTCCCAATTTATGTGGCATTAATTGATAGATTTGTTGGAGTCGAGAGATTTATTTTATTAATTATTGTAATTTATAAAAAAAAAATTTGTCAATTTCAAACAATATATGTTGTTAATTGATATAATACTTTTAATGTAATTTTTTAAAAAAAATATGTGTGACTCTCCATGTCCCAATTTATGTGGCACATGTAAAGTTTTGACAATTAACCAAAATTTTAATACATTTAAAAATATATTTTTAAGTCGTTAAATTTTAAGTAATTTAAATTGTTGTATTATTTATTACAATTTATAATACTTTTAAAGTAGTTGAAATATTGTACTATTTATTATGATTTATAACACTTTTTTTTTAAATTTATGTTATATTATGGAATTTGAGAAGTTATTGAAATTTTTATATGATTTTAAAAATATTTTAAATTGTTAGCTATTGTGATTTGTAGTACTTTTTTTTAACATAATTTTTAAAATAATATTAATTACTCTATTTGTTCTAATTTATGTGGCAGATGCAGAATTTCAAATATTAGCCCTTTTTTATATGTCTCTTTAATATATTAAGTTGTTAATTATTGTATTTTATAGTACATTTTGAACCTAATTTTTTAATAATATATGTTATTTTCCATGTCCCAATTTATGTGGCATTAATTGATAGATTTGTTGGAGTCGAGAGATTTATTTTGTTAATTATTGTAATTTATAATTTGTTTTTCGTCAATTTCGTCGACTATTTTTTTTTTATTAATTATTGTAATTTATTGTTTCTTTTTCGTCAATTTCAAACAATATATGTTTATCATATAATCCATTTTATGTGGTACCAATAGAATTTAGAGAGTTAATTAAATTTTTTATATAAGTTTTAAATAATTAAGCTGTTAATTATTGTAATGTATAGTGTTACTTATATTATTTTTAAATATATTTAAATATTATATGTTAGGTTTTTTATCCTAATTTATATGACATTGATAGAATTTAAAGTGTCAAATAATTGTTAATTATTGTAATAGATAATATGGAGTATTCAAGTCATTTATAGTATAGTAATTAATATATAATATGTAGTATTTAAGTGTTATATTATAGAATTTGAGAAGTTATTGAAATTTTTATATGATTTAAAAAATATTTTAAATTGTTAGCTATTGTGATTTGTAGTACTTTTTTTTAACATAATTTTGAAAATAATATTTATTACTCTGTTTGTTCTAATTTATGTGGCACACGCAGAATTTCAAATATTAACCATTTTTTATATGTCTCTTTAATATATTAAGTTGTTAATTATTGTATTTTATAGTACATTTTGAACCTAATTTTTTAATAATATATGTTATTTGCCATGTCCCAATTTATGTGGCATTAATTGATAGATTTGTTGGAGTCGAGAGATTTATTTTATTAATTATTGTAATTTATAAAAAAAAAAATTGTCAATTTCAAACAATATATGTTGTTAATTGATATAATACTTTTAATGTAATTTTTTTTAAAAAAATATGTGTGACTCTCCATGTCCCAATTTATGTGGCACATGTAAAGTTTTGACAATTAACCAAAATTTTAATACATTTAAAAAAATAAAATTAAGTCGTTAAATTTTAAGTAATTTAAATTGTTGTATTATTTATTACAATTTATAATGCTTTTAAAGTAGTTTAAATATTGTACTATTTATTATGATTTATAACACATTTTTTTTAATTTATGTCATATTATGGAATTTGAGAAGTTATTGAAATTTTTATATGATTTTAAAAATATTTTAAATTGTTAGCTATTGTGATTTTTAGTACTTTTTTTTAACATAATTTTGAAAATAATATTTATTACTCTGTTTGTTCTAATTTATGTGGCAGATGCAGAATTTCAAATATTAACCCTTTTTATATGTCTCTTTAATATATTAAGTTGTTAATTATTGTATTTTATAGTACATTTTGAACCTAATTTTTTAATAATATATGTTATTTGCCATGTCCCAATTTATGTAGCATTAATTGATAGATTTGTTGGAGTCGAGAGATTTATTTTGTTAATTATTGTAATTTATAGTTTCTTTTTCGTCAATTTCAAATAATATATGTTGTTAATTGATAGATTTTTTGGAGTGGACTATTTTTTTTATTAATTATTGTAATAGAATTTAAAGTGTCAAATAATTGTTAATTATTGTAATAGATAATATGGAGTATTTAAGTCATTTATTGTATAGTAATTAATATATAATATGTAGTATTTAAGTGGAAGGTGGTGGGGCCCACTTATATAGTTTGATAAATATATTGGATATTAGTAGTGATTTATAGTATAGTAATTAATAATATATAATATGTAGTATTTAAGTGGAAGGTGATGGGGCCCACTGATATATTTTATAAATATATTGGACATTAGTAGTGATCTTATTGGAACATTGGTAGTCATTCCTAGACTCTTCTATAATATAGTAATTTGTAAACAAAGGACCAAATTGAATACTAATGAGAATGTAAAGATTCAAATGGGAGATGCTATTTTTGAGAAATTCTTAAACATGACAAAGAAAGTGAATACATAATAAATAACTGTCTTTTAATTTAGCTTTAGTTTGTATTTATGTCATTTAATTTTGAGTGTGCACAAATAAACAGTTAAAATTGTATAAAGTTGTACATATATATGACACTTTATGTGGTGTTTTACGTGGTCAATTGATATTTTATGTGTATAAAGCCACGTAGGATGTGTGTGCCTCTTTGTACAATTTAATACAAATTTAAGTGTCTATCACTATGTACCTCCAAAATTGAAGGGCATAAATATAAATTAATAAACTCAAAAAATATATTTATGTATTATATCTTAATTTTTGTAAAATTACTTAAGCATAGAGTATCAAACGAGGTAAACAAATATATAGATTGCAAGTACTAATTGAAACTTAACAATATAAATATTATACAAGTTCGAAAAGAAACAAACAAACAGGGTTAGGCATGGTATGATATATACCAAATTATCATATCATATTGAAATTTTTGATATCATGATTTTATTATTATGGTATTTGGTATACATTTTAAATTATTTTGATATTCGATACGGTATTTGGTATTTAGAAATAACATATCCACTATCATACCGAATTATATATATATATATATATATATAATACTAACAAATATGCAACCTAGTATTATTATAAACTAAATGTTTAAAAGTAAAAACTTGACTATTCTATTTTGATTGAAATGTATTTAAGTGTAATTGATTAACAAAATGAGTTGTTTTTACTTTCTTTTGAATATATACTTCTAAATGTGTAATGTGTTAGTATGATACATTTGAGGTTATTTTTTGAATTATCGAAGTCATAATACTCTAATTATATGAGTATATATTAATTGAAGTTGAACAAACTATGGTTACCAATTTATCATACCGTATAATATCGAAACCAAACTTTAAAATACCGAATCATACTGAATTAAATTGGTATAATAATGATATAATAATTTTAAAAACTGTATACCAAAATTTTAAATACCGTATTGTACCATACCATGCAATACCACGTCCACCCGTACAAACAATATATAAATTTCTAACAAATGAAGGTCACATAAATAAAACAATATCTTTATATGATAAGATATTATTTATTATTTATTTTTATTGTTGCTCCTAGCCTCCTAGTACATTTATGCATAAATAACTATGAAAATATTTAACATTTCTATTGAGTAGTAGTATTTCTTAAAGTTAGAAAAAGTAAAAATGATTTGATTTGATCAAAATTTTATTTACCCATATATGAGGTGCTTTTGTAATATACTCGAAATTCGGATGGGCATTTTTGGAATAAAAAGTGAGGCATTCGGAATTAGGGTTTGCAACAGTACATACCCCAGTATATATATGCATCTCCTTCACAAGACTTCACCCCTTCGTCCATTCTTGTCTCCATTAAAGAGAAGCGGAGAAACTTAACCTAGAAAATGGTTCAGAGACTTACGTATCGAAAGCGGCACAGTTATGCCACCAAATCCAATCAACACAGGATTGTCAAAACTCCGGGTAAATTGCTCCATACTGTAACCTAATTTTCCCCTGTTTTCATTGACTTGGATTTGTCTCAACATTGTTCTTATTGTTTGTACTAAGACAGATCCTGAATTTAAATTAGTGTGCATACTTATCCTAATCATATATGTAAAAGTGTTAAGACCTAATAGACAGTTCGAGCTGAAGTTAGTTTTGATTAGTAGTGTATATGTACACCCGTTGATAGAATTTGTTTGTTATATACATTGTATTGAGAGTACTTAGTTATGTGATCACTGATGTACCGTTATGTTCATCTTTTTGTAAATTAGGTGGAAAGCTAATTTACCAGACCACCAAGAAGAGAGCCAGCGGCCCTAAATGTCCAGTTACTGGGAAGAGAATCCAAGGGGTACTTTTCACTGTTCCCTTATTGTTTAATCTTCTAATGATTTAGTTCTTTTCAGTATGCGATCCCTGGGTTATGTGTTAGCCCTCTCTCTTATTTGTGACTCGATTCTAAAATGAAGGATTCCTGCTTGAAGATTATTATTCCTTTTAATGATGTGATACTAAGACAAGTAAATGTACTTTTTATCTAAGAAAATAATTAATTGGAATTGTTCTGAAGTAATTGAGTGGGTTGGCTAACAATCCTAAAGGCTTATGGCTATGCAATTAGTTGTTTTCTCTTTTCCCCTTTAGAACTTGGCTAATGGATAGAGTAAAGCTTGCGTAAACTAAGTAGTGCTTTAAAATTATCTTTAGGTATTTATCCATAAACATGCTAAGAATCACCTTGGTTCTGTAAAGGACATAGTTACCAATTACTGAGAATGCAAGACCTTATTTAGTGTATATAGACAAACATTTCTTGCCCCAGCCTCTTCTCATCTTCAAGCATGTATTTAAAATAGAAGCAACAACTGGTACCATAGAGAAGCGGCCATAAACTAGAGAGTCATGACCTCGCATTCAGCAAACAAAAGAATGTAGCCTTAGTCAGTGAAGACTCTTATTGAGCTATTGGTTTACAAAAGTGGTCATATTAGAGTTTCATTTTCCAGATTTATAGTGAATGTACTATTGCTGGTGCCTATGTCCCTTTTATTCCATTTTTAGTGTATGGAAATACCGAAATAAATTATTTTTGATCCTAGCCTGTGTCAGATTGTAGTTTTAAACTCTTTTATGTGTACTATTTACACATAACAAAAAATAGTATGAAGCCTTCTTGAGTATATTAAATTTGAATTCTCATGTACTATGCTAGACAATAAAGTTCCAATCTTTAAGCAAGCAAATCTAGCCGAAGGGAAATTATTGTTGATGGAGTCTGAACGTTTGGTGGGGGAAGTGAGGACATTAGTAAAGGGGTCAAAAATACCCATTAGATATCCGTATCCCTCCATGATTAGGTGAACTCATGTTTGTCGTCTTATAGCAGTCTTAATTTTACTACAGTGGGAATTCTTCAAAATCACCAAATATTAACTTGTTTTATTCCTTCTTCTCTGTCCCAGAGTCGAAAAAAGGACCTTCAAGCAACAACCATATATTGATGTGTTTCTCTATCTTGTTTAGATTCCACATTTGAGGCCTGCTGAATATAAGAGATCCAGATTGCCAAGAAACCGCAGGACTGTGAACCGCGCTTATGGAGGTGTGCTATCTGGAAGTGCTGTAAGGGAGAGGTATGCTTTTTTTGTCAGCAAAATTTCATACTTGCTTATGATATATATAACTGGAGTTTCTCAACACATGTATATTAATCTAATCCATGATTTACCTATGTAGAATCATCCGAGCTTTCTTGGTTGAAGAACAAAAAATTGTGAAAAAGGTGTTGAAGATTCAGAAGGCAAAGGAAAAACTAGCTTCAAAGAACTGAGTGTAGAGACCCTGAAGTCTCTGTCAATTCTATCATGTTTTCAGATAACTTAGCTTTGATGACAATGAATATGTGTGAAAGAACTTGTTGAAATGCAATTACTAGAATTCGATTAGAATTTAAGCTTTAGTATGGTTTTGCAAACTCCTTTTTGGAACTATTGCCACCTGACTGGAAGAGGTTGTTTCCTCTTCCCAGTTAAGTGATACTTTATTGCATGATTACTTGAGTTTACTTTACTGTTGTGATTAATACTCAATTCAGAATGTTATCTTTTTTGGATGAGATGCACAGGAGTGGTGGTCATTAGAAAATTAGTATTACCTTGAAATGTGAAGGAGGCAGGGTTGGTTGTCCTTGCAAGCCTCAGTATGTGATGATGCGGAAGATTTAATTTAGGATTGTTTTTACGTTTCCCTTGAAGTAGTTGATAGTAAAATTACGTTGGAGAAGGTATAACTTAGGAGGGTATCAGAAAAGTAATTGGTAAAATTTGAAGCAAATACAAGAGCCATACATACATAAAAGAAGAGTAACTGTGTTGATCCAAACCCAAAGAAACGCTGAAATTATGTTTTGATGAGTTGTATATTCTCAAGTAGCCTGTCCAGATTGGTTCATTCAAACCTTCCTGTTAAGTGCCATAGTACATTTAAACTCACGATTGGTTCTACTTACCTAGTGGCAGAATTAGTTGGTTCAAATTAAGTTTTTGGAGATCCAAGTGGTAAGTTTTTTTTTACTTTTCTTTTCTACGATTAAAACGTTAGAAGGCACCCTTGCCAAATCAAGGAGAGAAGTTTCGTAATGAAGAACACTGCATGACAAGTAGGCCATAGCCTAAATCTGAAAAACATACATGGGTTAAATGTCAAATCGTAAAAGAGTACAAAATGCAATTTCGTGGTAGGTTGCATGTCAAAAATGGGAATCTTTAATTTAGTAGATATAAATTTGTTGCTTATTATTGAATATATGTCAGGGTGGCCGAGTGGTCTAAGGCGCCAGACTCAAGTTCTGGTCCTCGTGAGAGGGCGTGGGTTCAAATCCCACTTCTGACATTTAATTTAATTTTTTTTACCTTTTCATTTATAAAAAACAAAACAAAAGTATGACTCTAATTCAAGTAATTGCTTATCTCTATAGGCCAGCCCTTAAACATGGTGTCGCTCCCTGGTAATTAACAAAGCACTACAAAGTTTGTTTTTCATCTTGGTAAGTCTATGTTCAGGTTTCCGTTTGATCCAATTTTATTCTAGTTTGAAGTTGATCTAACTTGCTATTTATCCAATTTCAGTCCCTGCCATTTTAGGGTTACAAAACGGGTCAAGTTTGCTCCCAGCAATTTCAGGTTTTAGAGAGTACACAGACAGTCATTATCTCAACTAGTGTTAGGCTTTAAACAGCATCTAATCTGATATTAATGGTTTTGGGGGAAAAAGAAAAAGTCCAACTTCAGAAAGGGTAAACATACCTAATAGCACTTAAATACTAAGAAAAAAACATGAAATTTTATCCAAACATATTACGTTTAAATTCGAGCAAGCTAAAGCAGTGAAAATCATAAAGCTGTACAATAACTTTTTAACAGAATATAGCTGGTTTTTTTAGTGCTATGGCTAGACTCTTTTTTTTCCATAGGCATCCGGTATCTGAAGTTGATTGAGTCGACGACCTTAGCTACTGGATGCCGAAAAGGAAAAAAACTAGATGTACACAAAGCCAGGAGGTTCTCTATTTGAATGTAGAACTAGTTGTAGCATTTGTTTGTTGAGAAACTGGTGGATATCTCACTAGGACAGGGAGGAGAATCCCATGACAAACTAGGCTTCCATTCATCAGCCAAACTAGCTGTCAAACTAAAAGGAAATCCCACTGATCTCATGTTTTCCCATTCAGTATTATCATTTGTTGAAGTTTGATTACTCCTTAATCCTGCTTCATCATCTTCCATGCTTATACTTCTTTGCATCTCTTGTGATGAACTAATTGCGTAGCTGTTCAGTTGTTGATTTGGACCGTCAAAGTCAATGGACTCGGAAGTCTTGCTGATATCAGTGATTAAGCCAGGGGATGCGTTGAAAAACATGGAATTCGCGTCTAGTAAACACCTGCTGTTTTGTCCTGAAACCTCAGGAGACGAAAACATGAAGTTATAGGAAATGTCTGTGCTAGGACTTGAAAGATAAGATGGTCTTGAAGCCATAGTATTGAGGGCCTTATATGAAGGAACATTTGAGACTCCTTGTAGTAACTCACTATTATTGGCTAGGTGGAGAACTGATCCTGCTTCGGTTATAGAAGAGACATTCTCCGAGATGAAATGAGTATTAGCACTTTGATTGAACAACTCTGGAGATGCTACTTCAGATAACGGATTTACCCATGCGTAAGATAGAGCTCGATTTGCCATTGAGTTGGTTTTCTTGAATATTCTGCAGATGGCCCATGAATCCTGCAAGGACCAAAAAGAATATATCGATTTAAACTAAGATAATACAAAGTCTTCAATGGATAATAAGGGGTTAATTAAATTACATAGTGAACCTACATTTGGTGGAAAATTCTTATCCAAGAATTTCTTAGGTGGTCCTGACTCACTGTTAGTCGTAGGAAGGCGAAATTCGTGCATCATCCAGTCAGTTTTTATGCCTCTTGCAGCCCTGCCTCTGTAGAAGACTAGGGACTTCTTAAGACCAATGCATTTGGTGCTATCAGATGAATAAATTGGCCTGTCAGTTCCAGTAGCCTTCCAAAAACCAGCTCCTGTTACACGGTTAGGACGGGCACTATTCCTGTACTTACGGTCCCTTGGACAGTAAAAGTACCACTCTTTTTCCCCTGTAGATGCTAGCTCTGGACAAAAATTGGTATGACAAGGAAATATTAGACTATGGTTCATAATTGTTAAGAATGAACCAGGCTCAAAATCAAATCAAATTTCATGACCAAACAGAGATATATGAAGATAAAATTTTCAAAATCTGATGGACAAACGCTAGCTCACTATATTTAACATCCATAAAAGTTAGATAATCAGTAACATGAAAAGTAAAACAATTTAGTTGCTACTAAGAAATTAGAAATGAAAAATGAACCTAAAGTGTATGAAATGCAGAGTTTCTTACTTGGAAGGTCCCATGGATCATATTTATATATATCGACTTGCTTGATGAGCTCAATAGGAAGAGATCTCTGCTGAATCTTTCTCTTTAGGTAGAACCCAACCAGCTCTTCATCAGTCGGATGAAATCGAAAACCAGGCAGCATCACTTCATCAAGCTTTTCCACATCACTTTTGTCATCCATAATTTCACTAGTAAAAGTCTCAAGGCAAAGGTTAGATTGTGATTGTAGTTTAGAGCAAATTAACAGGCAATACTGTCCCTTAAAAATGATAGCAAGAGACCAAATTTATGATCTCGAAAAGACTACAAAGTTAGTTTGTATGGAGATATGTTTTCACACCTTCCATGATGTGCTTATGGTTGGCTATCCTTTATATTCTTCTGAGTTCTGGAAATCTAAACAAAATGACAAGTCAATCTTCTAATGAAATTAGTGCATGCTAATATTATATATAATATGTTGGGAGTTTGAATAGTTTTTTGTTTATCATGCATTGCCAATGTTTTGTGTACATCCTCCGATTAAATTATTATTTTTTAGGTCATTGGATCTAAAAATAGTAGTTTCTATTCTCTGATATAAAAAACTTCTATTCTTTCTGTCACCTACGACCACGTGACCCTTCCCCATTTAATATCTTCGATAGCTAGAGATTCATTAAACAAAAAATTTGAAAATACTACTACTCGTCCGTCCATTTTTACTTGTCATATATTTAATCATGGTTAAGTTTTATTTTAATCTCACTTTAATTAAATTGTTTGGTATGGTAAAAACACTTAGATACATATAAGTATATTTAACCTGGTCCTGGTTGTTAGGACTGATAAAAGGCTAAAGTTGGATAAGGCAATACTCGTCATAAAATGTTGTCTTAAGTGTTTGTCTTGTAGCATTTGTCTTTTCAAAATATCCATTTATGCAGTCGAATTCTAATTACTTCTTATTCCAACTTGGTTGCTAAAACATATATAGAATTATAGAATTCATGTTCTATATGTGAGATAATGTTACAGAAGATAAAAATTAGAATTCTCCAATACTTGGTTTACCATGAAGTATCTGTATTACTTTGAAGCTCTATACGTAGAAGAGGTTAAAGATGATACAAATAAATATATTTTCTGGCTATTTTTACTTGTTCAAGTTTGACATGACATACCTTGTAAAAAGTAAATAAAAATGATAAGTTTACTATACCATCTTTTGAATATACTAGTAATAAATTCATTGTTTTGAAAAATGCATTAGGAAATGAATAGTATTTTCTCCGTTCACTTTTACTTGTCCACTATACTAAAATTAAATGTTCATTTTTTACTTGTCCAATTTGAAAAACCCAAACATAAATTATCACTTCGTTCCTAATTTTCTCTTATTATTACCTACAATAATTTCTCGAAACATTGAATTAAGTATATTCAAAGGATATTATATTAAACTTACCCATTTAACAATTAGTTTTAGAGCTAGGGGTGTTTCAAATCAAACACGAACAAGTAAAAATGGATTTCTCAATTTTATTTTAAACTGTACGAGTAAAAATGGTCTGAGAATGTATTTTATTTAAAGAAATGGGAAATTAATAAAGTTGAATGAGAAGATTGGTGGATCTGGAAATTTACGTCATGAGTGCATTGATTTAGGTTGGAATTTGTACAAGGGTTGAGTATATTTCAAGACTAGGTTAACCACATATGATATAGATTTAATTACCAGTGTCTAATTAAGTGGTGCGCATGTGCAAACTATATATATACCAAGGTAAATACTACTTATTGCAGTTCACCAAACATTAAGCAATGAGCAGCTCACCTACTAGATATATACTATATCGTTGACTGCTTCTCTAATCTTTTCATCATTATTTCTATTATTGGAAAAAAAACATATTTACTAGCTAATTAGCTAGGCGTCATCCAACAACAAAAGAATTTTAAAACTCAAAATTACATTGAAAAGGAAATATTTAAGCTAAATTACATCATATCGATCTTCATTACTCCAATTAGTATTGAAAATGAATTGAAGCTTTCCCATAGTTGCAATCATTTATCAATGCACATAACCCTTATATAGACAATGTTAAGTGGAAACCTTGCATGAGATTGCTAACCCCATGTCTGCTGGCTGAAGAGCATATAATTAAGAAATAAGCAATCCATAATTAATAATTAATGGGGGAATTGAAGTTCTTCAATGGCCAACTCTTTTAACGTTTCTGGTTTCGTTAATTAATTTCAACTTCCAATTAAAAGAATAAGTCAAAGTTCATCTTGTAACCTGAGCTAACCACACTCTTTTCCTGTGTCAATTTCATTATTATAAACGATGTGTTAGAGGATTGAGTAGTAGTAAAATTGTAATTATTGCCCAGGAACGTAGGGATAGTGTTTTACGTACTTTGTAAAATAAACAAAAAGGCATAGCCTAGCGAGAATTTAAGTTTAATGAGTTTAATCATTAATATTATGTTTATCGGAAACAACTTACCTTTGAGATAGAGGTAAGATCTGTGTACACTCTACTATTTTGAGACTCTATGCACCTTATGAGATTATACTGGATGACTATGATGTGTGAGTCGGCTGAAAAAAACACAACCTTAACACGTCTTTTTGGATTGTAATTTTAGAAAGTGATAATGTTGTTTGATTTAAAGATTTTGTACATTACTCTAGATTGAGATAGCCCACAAAGACTAGTTGATTGGCTTTGTCACTATACATCGTTGGCAAATCAATTAACATCACCAAAAGAAAAAATAATATTAGACATAAATATATTGATGGAATCTTGGGGGGGAGAAATTATTTTAATTTGCTTCTAAAGTTAAGAGACAGTTTTCACGAATAAACTAATGCTCTCGTTGTGAGACATTACATAAATATATATAGTAAGGTTAAGATTTAATTAAGGATATTTGGTTTAATATATTATTTATTTTTAGATAGAATAATTGTACTTAATTTAGAAGTTTCATATTACAGATCAATCCTACTCTGCCAGCACTAACAGGATCATTTTTGTTGGAGAAAAATAGAACCAACATATGTGATTTTGACACCATGTCTGAATCTTTAGAGCAAAAAGATCGAATTTTTAATGGATTTAAAATGAAACTCTACAGCATGAGTTCAATCCATCCTCAACCTCTAAGGTTCGTTTGGGTTCCTTAGAGGCTAGCTAACGCCTATAAAAAGAACATGTATATATTTTCTTGAAAATGCATTTCGAATATCGCAAATTGAGTAATCATGATAAAAAAGATCAAAATATCAAATAATTGTCTTTCTCAAATTTGAAGTAATTAAAAGGGGACATTCCTCAAGATCAACCCGACGTTAATTTTAAGCGATCAAATACAACCTCCAATAAATTATCCCACTTGAGAAATACGTTTCTAACGACCCTCAAGGTAAAGAGAAAATTGTGAGAGAGACTCAAGAAAGGAATAGAATTATTATACTTACAAATATTGATGAATAAAATATATGTTTTTTCATATTTTATGTGTGGTTGCAATTAATTTTTCATCACTGTATAATTCGCTGCAAACATTATCATTCTATTCCTTGTGTAGTATTCGTTGTCTTATGGTTACATCATCGAACATCAATCTTCAAGTAACAAGACATTTTAGACTTAATTATATCAAATTTTGGTTTAGTTAATAATGACTGCTATTTTGTTACATAATAATACAAAATTACAGTTACTAGAGGACCCATCCATTGTTTATTAAATTTATGGTTTCATCCGTGAAAATAACAGGATATAACACACCAAATAATTGTAGAAAAAAAAAAACATATGTTGATGTTAACATGAACAGCATCACCAAGATTATAACCTCTATTCACATTCATCCACCCAAAAGTTTGCCGCAACATTATCATGACTCATGAGGCGCCACACAGATTATTTAACTTCCTTTTTGGCGTTTGCATGAAAGTTGTTTGTAAATAAGTATTTCATAAGTGATCTGATTGTTTGTATATAAATATTTCATAAGTTGTCTGATTGTTTAACTGTTAGTGTATTTTGCATTAAGGTTGAAGGGATTGCGATTTATAGAAGGCTAAGTGATTCATAATATAATTAATGGGTTGTTCTCTTGTTTTCTGCAATGACTGGGAGCATTGAGCTTGAGCCACTGCAGGAACTCCAGTCTCCAGCTTGTTACTCCAGGATATATATTTTTATACACTTTCTGTATGGGGGTAATGTTTTCGTACATAACGTTCTATCCTTTATAGTAGGCCTCACTTATGGAATTACACCGAACATGTTATTGTTGTTTGTATATAGTATGAGCCTTCTGATTTTATGAATATATTCATTTACCCTTGTATTAATTTGGATTTAATAAGTGTGGTTAGCTCTACATAGTGGATCCACATATATATAGTATGACATTATTAATTTTTCCTTATTGTGTGAATATATAAGATGGAACTTAACAACACATAACATACCAAATAATTGAACTTGCAATTTTAGATGATGACGAAGGAAAATAATTAGTACTCAAATGGATGAGTTTGTCCAATTTGAGCGGATTAAAATGACTTGAGTTATTAAATGTGTGAATTATTAATTTACTCAAGTTTGGACGAATTGGGCAGATCATATTCTGTGAATGAATATGTATGATGATAATAAGAGTACTAGAGAGATGAACAAAAGAGCTAGCTAGGTAGACATATTTACTTTTATAACATTGTTAATATTTAATACATACACACAATTCACAATTGGGAGTACAATTAGAAGTATATATTTTGCACTCGTTGGTTAATATTGCATTTGCAAACGCTTCCTCCCATACTATTTATTGTCCACCCATGATCTCAAGGAACGCTGCAATAAATAAATAAATAAATAAATAATTCCAAGTAAAGAGAGAAACTAATTAATTTGTCTGTCATTGTATATAAGTTAATTACCTTTTGCAGTTAGTAGTAGGAGAGATTATTGGTATAGCAGTAGTAACACCACAGCGTGAAGGGAGATTAGATGCAGCATCTGGTTTAAGATTAGAGTAACGAGCTGCAGCAGCTTTCATACATTCACAAGCATCTTCCCTGTCTTGTTGTGTTGGCGTTAGTTGTACAACTTTTTTCACACCATCACAACATGAACCTGATGGATCTCCACCTTGTGTCAAATAAGGCACACAAGGAGCTACTGCTCCACCAACTTCACCACAATTTATCGCTTCTCCTAGTTGCACTACCAACATAAACAAACTCACTAAAACTGCACCTCCCTTCATTTTTTTTATTTGTTTTATAATTCAATTGTGTCTATGTTGAGGAGATGGAGCAGAGTATTTATACTAGTTGCGGGGACGGATAGCTTTCTCGTATTTTTTGATGTAAAATATATGTAAAAATTTATTAAAATTGCAATAAATAATAAGTTTGAGCCAATAAATTTAAATTCTGGATCCGCGTTTGTAAGTGACAAGATTCGGTGGAACATGAAAAGCGTGTTGGAGATATAGTAACGCTTGCGGAAATTTGGTCTTTTAATTCCTTTTTAGGGTGTCGTTTTGTTACTAATTTTAGCAAATTAGACAACTTTTTCATTTCCTTCCACATTTTGGAACTTTGTAGGTTGCGTACTGCATGTTGAAGGAAGGATTTCAGGGAAAGAACCGATCGAGCTCTTTGTGAAGAATTATTCACGTGAATACGGAGTACTACTTTGTAATTTAACATTATCAATAGGTGCTATTAATTAAATAGATTCACCGATAATTATACAAAGTGAATATTTTTTAAATCGTCAATACATAAAATGGTACTACTAATTTCAACCGTTTATTACTTATATATAAGTGAGTTTTATAGTGAAGACCAATGCCAAAATATTGTTGATGTTATTACGTCGTAACTAGTACTACTAAAGTCTCATAAAATCAAAGATTTATTTGTTTTACGCGAATGTGTTTGGTATGCTTGATTAAATTATTTTCTATTACTTGATTATGTAAAATTATTGCATCAAAAATGAAGAAAACTGATTTCCGTCACTAATAGGCACAAGTCATGTTTCTTTTGGATTATTTACTTCAGCAAACAATTACACAGATTCCACCTTATATATAAGTTAAATTAATTACCTGAACATCCAATCAAACACAAAAAGAAAACCTACATCGAAAATAATTTTTCAAAGAAAAACATAATGCGTTATCCCAAATACACCAAATCAAATTTTTTTTCTAAACACTTTACTCGTGCGTACACTAGTTCCATTACACGTATAGTTCTTTTCTCACATCGTATTAAATTTATCAACCACATCTTCATATAATTGTGTTCTCTAATATTAATATATACCTCAATATATTATTCATGTTCTTTGCTTTCGAGAGAAGAAGTTTGATAAGATTATTTACATGTTCTCCACTACTCAACACTATCTCTATCATATTCTTATAGTTCTGTCACAAAAGTAATATACCTAATGTATATTCATAAGTGGAGTCTGTAAAGGATATAGTATACACATACTTCACCCTACCTCATAAAAATAGAAAGACCGTTTCCAATAGATTCCTGATTTAATAACGCATTTCTACATTGTTATAGTTCGTTAAAAGATTAAAATTTGCCAGCTACATAAATTGAGAGATTGAGGCCCATGCCAAGTTTACTTTCGATGATGGGATATCGTCATCGCCCTTAATTGGCCTTCACCAGAACTACATGATTATTACAAAAATTGCTGCACAATAAGGGGTTTAAAAATTGTGGACATCCAAATCACTCAGTCCGAGTCCATAAATAAATTTAAAATCATTTCTGGTGGAACCTTTAAGTTTGTCAAAACAAGTCTGGAATTACCATTCTACAGTTGGCTACTTAACATAGTAATATTGAACCCATTTTCCAGTTCAAGTTACCCTCTATTCTCTTTGAGAGTTATAAGCTTATCTAGTTGAGAAGGAAAAATTAAAAATAAAATGGATGCGTTGTACCAACAAACAACTGTCATTAAAGCCCGCCTGGGCACCAAGTGACTTGATAAACATTCAAACTTACATAGCCAGGCCCCAACAAATCCCGAAAAAATCACAGGTTCAGTGCCTGTGGCTTCTTCAAGCCAGATAACGATACAACTTCCTATCGGTTTTATCCCTCTCCAAGAATTCACGCTCAATCAAAGACTCAATTCGTTTCTTTATGACAACAGGGTTTGGCAGGAATCGAGACTGTAGCTGCTTTGTTACTTCGGCAACTATATTGTTGTGATCTAGCACCCTCCGAGATTTCATGATTCTGACAATTGCTGCCTCAATCTGTGGTTTTCGGTCCTCCTCCACTCTCTGCCTAGTCTCCTGTTTCTCAGGCTCTGACTCCTTTTGTGCAACAACAGTACCTATCTTCACCTTGTAGAACTTGCTCGAGAATTTATCATTGAAGTAAAAGGCATCATCTTCAGCAATATCCTTGCTCATTGGCTCCTTCCTCAAAACATTCTTCCCCTTGACACAAGCGAGAGATTGTAAGCACCTCTTTAAGTCTGAAGCTGGTATTTCTGTAGCCTGTTCAATTTCTTTGTAACTCATTCGATCCGCTTTGTTAAACAACATAAGGATGCACATCTGATAAGTGGAAACATTAAGCTCATGCTTCTGTCCCTTTCCAAATGTAGCTTTCAGATCAGCAGTCCCCATATTTGTCTGCCATGACAACCTCCTACCCGTATGGGTCCCCAGGTAGTATGTCTTGAACCTATCACAGACCCCTAAGATTTCCGAAGGAAGATTGCAAGTATTAACAGATTGTGTTGGCCAGGACCCAGTAGTAAGAACCTGGACAGTAAGTGAAGGACCCTCTGCAAGATCAGCACCCGCAGCAGCATGAAAACCCTGCATTGTATCCTGTGAGGTCTTCATATCAGTAAACATGCCTTCCAGTTTTGAGGTGAACTGGTACCCGCATTCTGTTTTAAGCTTAACTATCAAACTTCTCTCTGCGTCATCAGATACCGTCTTCCCTGAGAGTAGCCTCTTTGCCAAGTGCTGCTTGTAGTACTTCTCAAACACATCTTTCTCCTGAAGGTAGCGGAAGAGCATCATCACTTTGTCTAATATGATCTCTACATCCTCCTCAGTAACCCCTTTCAGCCCTTTCCGAAGTTTGTCATCCACAAACAAAGAGATGAACTCAGGTGATCGTGGATTCAGATTAATGAAGAACTCAAATGAGGAATTGAGAGCATTCTGGAGTGTTTTGTCATTGTTAAATGCTGAACTAATGATCTTATCATGCTTATCCTTCTCATCCAAAAGCCTCTGCACAAAGTCTACAGGATCCTTCAACTTTTCTGGATCAGTGACAAGCTGCTTACCAATTTCTCTAATATGAGAAGTCATGACATCTCTAATCAGTGCGAGCCCAGTTGACACTCTTCGGAACAAGTTGTACATCCTTCCTAAATCTTCGTATTTGTCATTTACGATCATATTCACTAAGCCCGAGTTCTCCATTTGAACCAGCCTGTGCATATGGCTTTCAATCATCTCTTTCTCCACGACATTAGTAAGTTTGGGTTCACTTTTTGTATCTAAATAGTGGGACACTCTTTCAATCTCTTCGATAAGACGTTTCTCAGCTTTCTTCAGATAATCCCCACAATCACAGCACTCAATGTATTGCTGAGACTCAAGCCGATAGAAATCAGCCGAGACATCAAGAAACGGCTTTTCAAAGTCTTCTTGGTATACTGAAGAACCTAAATCCATTAGCATTTGTATTACATTCCTCATCAAACCCCTGTTTATCACTTCACCGGTCCTCTCATGCTGAACTAGTTCAAGAAGTGTGTCCTGAAGCCTTTTGTGTATTTTGCTAGAGTGGATGATGTTGTCTCTCCATAAATTCAAACCAAGCTCATGAACAGGTGTTTTATGTGTACTGGGAATGAAAGTTCTATCCATATACATCAATATATCTCGAATCATTTGCAGTGCCTTGTTATGCTCTGCCCATATCCGATTCAGTTCTTCAAGAAACAGCCCTCCCTGAGTAGATTCAATATGTTTTGCAATTTCCTTCAAATGTGCTGTCATAGTTGACACAAGTCCTGAATAGAGCTTCTCCCCAAATTTGTGTAGTACCATGTTATATGCATTTCTGCAGATGTCAGATAATAAGAACATCAAAGTAACAAGACGGCTATTCAAGAAGAAAAAACTATCAAAATAAAGGTGGCAGATCACCTCCTTAAATACAAGAAATAGAACTTGTCACTAAGCTCAATTACAGAAGAAAAAGATTTAGGGCCTGTTTGGATTAGCTTTTGGCTTATGACTTATAAGCCAAAAGCCATAAGTTAGGATTTCGAAATTATGGCTTTTGGCTTATTTTTGTTATTTTGACTTTAAAATAAGTGCTTATAAGCACTTTTTAACTTTACCCAAACACTTCAAAACTGCTTAAAAACTATTTTGGCTTAAAAGCACCTAAAATAAGTCAATCCAAACGGGCACTAAAGCAAGTAATTTTATAAATATCTAGACCCTCACTCCCCAATAAATGGTATGTGAAGTGATATATTGAAACTATCCGTTCATGTCAACTGGGAAGCTGTATGGTTTATGCACCAAAACATTTGGCAAAAAAGTAAACAAGTTCTAGGATTTCAGTCAATATCTATAATGATGCAATCAAACTACATCAAGTTTTCAATAGATATCTACTACATCTGTTACTAAACTACTGGCATATTATTTTTCTTTTGACAATAAGTGCTATACCACCTACATTATACCTAACAGAATAAGCAGGAACAGTTTGGACTTGAAAGGGCAAGGATAAACTTGCACTTTGCACTTAAAAGACATAGACAATACTTAAAGGAGGAGCACACTTCCATATAAATTATCACATTGCTATTTAGAAGTCTAACAGGAAGAGAAACCTTTTACAGAGATATATACTCCACTTATTAGAAGTAAAACCTCTAAGCTCAATCTTCAACAAGTAACGTTATGTGCGGGATTTTTTGTGTGAATCTACAAAGACTCTGTATGTGTCCCCCTAAACGAAAGAATAGTATCTCTATATCAAATTGCATTTCCTTCCCCTCAAATGAAAATATTCGCGCAAAATTAACTACAACGATTAAACTTACTTAGGTGGAATGAGGTAACTTTTTCCTCTTGATAAAATAAGAACATCTACATTTGACAAACCAGCCTGAAGTATCAGCTTTTTATGTTGCATCAAAGTCAACCTAACCTTGACTCACATTGTAATAAATTATGGTCAAAATTGTGACCACAAATCCTCCTCTTGCAACCATCAGCATGGAAAGGAGCCTGATCGGGTGGAACAAAGAGGTATTAAATTGAAAAACACATTCAAAAAAACAACTATTTAGGGTGAATGTGAGACAGAGACAATAAATCATCTCTTTTTACACTGTAAGGAGACAGTGAAACTTTGGCAAATTTTCATCAATAAAAGGGGCATCAGTTGGTCTATGCCAGGAAGCATAAAGGAAGCTTTGGCATGTTGGAATCGGGATGGAAATCAGTCGGGGCACAGGGAGAGATGGAAGATTGTCCCAGCCTGCATTTGGTGGACTATTTGGCTGGAAAGGAATCAAAGATGTTTTGAGGACAAGAGCTGCTCTATGGAGAAGATGAAGCTGAAATGTTTAGCTCTTTTCTATTTTTGGTGTAAACATGAATATCCTCATGAAGATGAGGATATCACTAGTATGTTAGAGTCCTTAAGGAGTTCATAGGAAAACAGCAACACTTTTGTATTTCTGATTGTAAGTATTACTGGAATACATCCTGAGGAACAGTATTCCTGTGTTTATAATACAAGTTACCTTTTCAAAAAAAAAAAACAACTATTTAGGGTTCTCTAATATACCAGCCTACAAATAGACTAAATGGACTACTACCAATTAACTAGTTAAAATCTATATACTAGTATTTATCCTATAGTTTCAAGTCTCTAATACAGTTATTAGAACAAAATTAACCTTGCACCAGCAACAAGTACCAAGTTACTCTGTCGACAAAACTAGGACAGATGGAAAGAAATCAGCTAGTGTTTTCACTTCTGCTGGGTTTTGAACCTGAGAACTCACGATTATCGACTTACTACATTGACCACTATACCGCATCCTGGGGTGCCTATGTGTTGAGTAATTTAACAGCTATTAATTCTTCCTCAAACAGCAGAATACAATCAATTACTTCTGCGCTAATCAAACAACTTATAACAAGTAGCAACATCACCAAAAGAAAATCTTAAACAAAAAAAACAAGAAGCAAACCTATAGAGCTCTTCAAAACTTAGACCACTGGCGTTATGATTGTAAATCTCATGAATCGCATGTTCAAGGATCTTCCAAGTTTTTTCAGCATACTTCGGATCCACAACAACCCGATGCTTAAATGCCTCTATCTGGAAAATTTTTTTCTTCGGTGCACTCATTTTTCTCAATTCCCGAAGTCACACGCCGCCTGAATATTCCAACTTCCACAACCTAAACTTCCTAAACCCGAATATAATCCAACTTCGACCGATCAGGTTTTAAATCACCGATCTAATAATTAGGAATTTAGGGTTTCTCTGCAAATAAAAAAAAATTGGGGAAAAGATAACTTAGCGACTAAGAAAGTAGAAATGGAATTGAACTTTGAAATTAACAGACGAAGAAGATTGATGGATTATAAAAGAAACTTGATGAATTAACAAGTAAAGATGGCTAACCAGATAGCCATTTTTGGTCGGTTGAAACTTCGAGCGTTTTCTTCTATGCTTCCTTCCTATCTGTCTCTGTTATTTATTTCAATCATTTTTTAATTTCTATGTTGTTCCTTCAGCCCCTCGAGTCTCGTTTTTCCTGTTTTGAAATTCTTTGGGTTTTTCAGTCGATATTTGGGACTTTAAAGCCCGGCTAAATGGCCCACGAAATTAAGTGCAAGAGCATCAAGAATTTCAATTTTTGTAGAGTCTAATTGGAGATTTTTTACATTGGTATGCTATAATTGGTGCATAGTTATCATCGATAGTGATCTAATTACGCAATTTTATTCATATGTGATGATACGTAATCTGTTATTTTTACATAAATCAAAATCTTTCATTAAATATTATCGGAAAGATTACATAGAGTGATGTGTTATACGATTTATTTCTTCTATGTGAAATATTGATACAAGAAATCAAATGCAATAAGTTTATTTTCAATTTCGAAGGAGTTATAGTTCATTCGAAATATTTTGCGCTAACAGGAGTGTCAATTGCAAAGGAAAAGGCAACGAAGTTGATGAAAGTTGCGTGAGAAAATACAGAGGGTGATACAAAATACAATCTCCTTCTCATATGTGAGATATTTATACAGGGAATCAAGGGAAACAAATTTATTTCCACGGAATTACAGTGCATTCGAAATATTTAACGCTAACAAGGGAAAATCGACATAGAGATTTAAGGAAGAACAAAGGTTGCAATGGAAGAATCAATGAAGTGAACGGAAATTGCCTGAAAGAATACAGAGGGTGATACGATATACAAATTTTTTTTTAATCATATATGAGATATATGTAGAGTATCAAACACAATGACAAAGTTGTCTGAAAAATACAAATAATAATACAATATACAATTTAATTCTCATATGTTAGATATTTATAGGGAATCAAACACAACAATTTTATTTCCAATTTTGAAGGAGTTACACTTCATTCGAGATAGTTGGTGCAAATAGGGAAATATTAACTCAAAAAATCAAGGAAAAACCTAGATTCCAATTGGAGAGGATTTGAAGTGCATGAAAGTTGATCAAAATATTACACAAGGTGATTACGATATACATTTTCTTTCTCATATCTGAGATATTGCTACAGAAAATCAAACGCAATAAAATTATTTTCAATCTCAAACGATTTACAATTTATTCGAGATATTTTATGCTAATAAGAAAATATTGACACAAAATTCAAGGAAGAACCTAGATTGCAATGGGAGAGACTATGAAGTGAATGAAAGTTGATCAAAAAATTACAGAGGGTGATTATGATATACAATTTCTTTCTCATATCTGAGATATTTGATATAGGAAATCATACGCAATAATTTTTTTCCAATCTCAAATGATGTACACTTTATTTGAGATATTTGGTTCTAGTAGGAAAATATTGAAACAAAAATTTTATGAAGAACCTAGATTGTAACGGGAGAGGCTATGAAGTGAATGAACGTTGATCAAAAGATTACACAGGGTGCTTATGATATACAATTTCTTTATCATATATAAGATATTGATAACAAAGAATCAAACGCAATAAATTTATTTCAATCTCGAAGGATTTACACATTATTCAGAATATTTTGTGCTAGTAGAGGAATACCGACAAGAGATTTAAGAAAGAACATAAATTGAAATGAAAATAACGGTGAAGTGAATGAAAATTGCCTAAAAAATTACAGAATACAATTTCATTCTCAGTGAAATTTTAATTAAAATTTACTAATTAATATTATAAAACATAAGGAGAATTAAGATTTGATCAAAACAAATAGATAAAAACTAGAAATGTATATGGGTAACAAGAAAGAACAGAAGACAGATGGGTTATTTTTCCCTCCCAATGAAATGTTGTGGATTATAATCCAATTATCCTGTCGCAGGCCCACACCAATTATTGGGCTGGTACAATATCATGTGGATAATGGACTTTTGCTATTCCATTTTACAATGGGAGAATTTTCGCAAATAGTCAATATAATACATTTAGAAAAAATTACTGAAATACACGTATGAACAATTTTCACATATAATAAATATAAAAATTATATTTGTATGTTATAGTTATATTTTGTATAATTGGCTCCATAGCAAATATAATATTTGCTATGGAGCTTTTGATTTGTATAATTCGCTAGATACATCAAATTTTATACAAATTGTTTAATTTTGTATAAATTTATTTATACATTGTAATTTGTATAATAAGATATGTATTTGTATAATTATAAGTGTGTGGGATGAAAATAATGTATTTGTATTTGTATATACACTTTTATCTCGCTTTATACAAATACAAATGCATTTTATACATTTGTATATCGAATGGCTAATTATATACCAAATCAGATGGCAAAAAAATGGGATGTTTGCTGCGAATTACAAATAAAATAAGTTATGGCTATAACATTTAATTTGAATTAATAGTTTGCTATTTCATACAATTTCCCCTAAATTTAATTATGTTTCATAACTATAGTTTGCATATTTACAGGTTGTAGTTACAGTTTAAGCTGCCTCGTATAATTTGCCGGGTGAGTTTGTATTATTGAACTATTTTTGTATAAACTCGAAATAACGAATTTATATAAACACAAACACCTGAACTTTAAACAATTATTATATTATATTAAAATTACATTATACAAAAGTTATACAAAATTTGAATTATACAAACTCAATATCTCAGCGCAACTCAGGATTTAAAGACTTCAGATGCACCAAATATGATTTCCAAGCTAAATTTTAAATAAAAATAATAAATATTGTCTAGCTAGATTCGGATCCTAGTCTCATAAGTGGTTCTTTTGCCTTATACCAACAGTACAAGAACACACCTATGATCCTCATGGGGTGCATTGTTAATTATATTCTAGTTTCTTTCAGTTTCTAAATATAGATATACATATATACACATGATATTTTCTGAATTTAACGGGTGCACATGCACCCTCACTAATTATGATGGGTCCACCTCTGTTGATTGCAAATAATAATTAACTAAAACTATAGTTACGATAACTAATCAACTAGTATATGTTTGTTTAACTATTTAATTTTCCCTATTATTTAAGTATTTGTAAAGGGAATAATTTCCGATCCTCTGTTTTTATTTCCCTCTATTCGTCAAAAAAAGAAAAAAAAAAGTAACGGATTGTGCTATAAATTTATATTAGGTTGATTTTTAGCTTGCATTTCATAATTTATTTTTTAAGTGACTTTCATTTTATCTCAATCCTAGCCTATTTTAAGATTTACTTTGATTTGATTTATTGCTTAAATTTTTAAAGCATGATGAATATAACACGGTAACCCAACATTCAGTAAAGCAAATAAATGGATTTTCAGCCTTAATTAATTTGTGCTGGTAAAGTGCCTAATATCCCATACTTGCAGGTATATTATATGGCAATCTCATGACCGTTTATCCCTAGCTCTGCTAATTTAATTTCCTACGATACATTGAAAGAGACACAAACATGCGATCCATATAAAAAATATATAATATTTTGGTAACTGACTTCAGTAGCTGCAACATTTGTCTACTACATAACTTTAATTTACTAGGTACAATAAATAAAGGCCAAACACATATACTGCTCCTTAAATTTGTCCTCATTTTTCATTTTGGCACTCCAACTTAGCTTTGTTCCATTTTAACCCTTAAATTTCATTTTTTCTGTACCATTTAAATACTTGAACTAATTTTTATGATTTGTTTTTATTTATGTTCTTCAATTGCAATATCTTATTTTAAAAAAAATAGACGTGAGCCTGTTAATTAAAAAAATTAAACATTTGCGAACGAACATAAAAATTTTCAAACAATAATATTATTTTTTGATATTTCTCTGTATTTTTGCATGAAAATAAATTGACGAAAGTTCTTTGATTTTCTTTCTTAAACATTCAATTAAATTAAATAACACTACTTATTTATTTTTTCTTATCATCTAGGCTATCTAAATTTAACGCAAATACTCACTTTTAATTTTTAATATAAAATCAATACGAATAAAAAAACTCATCTTCAAAAAGACTCGACTGACTTTGTTAATAACACTACTAAAAAAAGACTCTTGTTCATTGTTAATAACACTACTAAACAATGTTAAAACTCGACTGACTTTGTTAGGTTGTCGGTGATTTTAAAGAAAGAAAACCAACACAATTTCGTCGATTATTTTTCACACAAAAATACATAACACTCTTAAAAAGAAATTATTATTTTTTAAAAAGAATTATTTTTTGTTAATTTTTAATTTTTTAACTAAAATTAAATGACACATGTCGATTTAAAATAAGAAGTTGCAATTGAAGAATATATATAAAAATAAATAAATCATAAAAATAGTATTTCGTGTTAAAATGGAACATAAAAAATGAAATTCAAGAATTAAAATGAAACAAGGCTGAGATAAAATGTAAAAATGAAAAGTGTGAACAAGTTAGAGAGCTTGTATATGTGTTTGGCCATAAATAAATATATTTATATTCATCAAAAGATCAGTCTCTTTTTAGATGCATTATTGAATAGTCATCAACCAATAGAATCCTAAAGTCTACTTGTAAGGTGGCTGCTGCTTGTCATTTCAATGAACATTGAGAAAGAGGATGAAGAGTACAGAACATTTTTGAGTTTGACACAAAATCATTTTATCTATCTATTGGGTTTGGCCTGTCTTCATGTGCTTTACAATAACAATAATATCATATTGAGTATACTTTTGTGAAGTACAATTTTGTGAACTGGAGTTGTGAGATAGAATATATACAAGCCTTATTTTTAAGTCAAAACAATTAAAACAGTCAAGAAAAATAATATACAGAAGTGAAGTCATCACAAAAATTTATCAAACAGTGAACAATAACTATAACAAAATATACCATAATCGAAGTACAAGAAATATCAAACGGTAACAAATGGCTTGATTCACCAATATTAGGTTAATACGCAATTGCCTAAGAACAGAACCTTTTTAAACCTTTCAACAATTCCACATGTCTGGTAATCCAAATATGTTGATATATTATCGATAGCGATTGTCAAAATTTAAAGCCTAATTCTGAAATACAGAGGCGTATCCAGGATTTTGAGATGATGGGTGCACTGTTATAAAAAAGGTTGATCTATGATATAAATTTGATCAGTTCGACATTTAAGTTTTTACTACTGAAAACCGTTAAAATTTTAGGTCTAAAATTAATTCTTATATATATATAGCAATTACCACTTAGAGAAGTGTTATCTAATTTTAGAAAGAAAAATAAAACAAGATAAATATAAAATTCAAATTTCTAACCTCGCGGAGAGAGGTGCACCCAATCATAATCGCATTATGTGATACTTCAAGTGTGGGTTCACACATCTATATTTCAATATTTTTTTAAAAATATAACACTACTACATATGATCTTAGGAGGGGACTATGGGTTCACGTGAACCCAGTGACCCCCTTGGATACGCCTCTGCTGAAATATCTATCATATTATAATCTTTGATTTAATAGCTAAAAAAGATGCCACTTGTTTTCCAATTTCCTCTCACGTAGAAATCCTTGTATGAGCATTGACCCACCCATAATTGCAATTCCCCTGCCATTTGGACACCACTAGTAGTTGAATTATTGTAAAAATATTTGTCTTTCATCAGTTTCTTGATTGTTTGGCAACTCTGTTGGGACTGTGCAGATTTGATAGAGACCTCCCATCCAATATTTGTAGCCCACTTGGGCTATATTCAAGATCCTCACATGTTTTTTAATACTCAATTGTATCGACTAACTTCATGAATAGACGTTCCATTAATTAAAAAAGAGTAGTAGAGAATATCTATATGTGAAATCAAGATACTCTCTGTTCAATTCAATCAATATCTGCTTTAACCTTAGTCCTTATGAAGAGTAATACATATAACCTTTCAATAAATAGATTGTTATTGTCATTGGTCAAATATATTCTAACTACTAGTTTGAACTTTGAAACATGAATAGATTAAGTAATGCTTTTGTTAGTTTATAAAAATGAGTTTGAAATAAATTAATATTGCAAATAATATATTTTTAAGATCATAAGATTAAAGAATATTTTGATATATTTAATATCTTTTTAATTTAAAAAATCTTACTTATTTAAAGTTTTTATCAAATCAAAATTACCGATTAAATGTTAATAATGAACTCTACCAATAGCATATATGACTTGTCAACAAATGAAGTACATGTGTAAATTAAAAAAATTAGGCAAGGGGCTATACATGTGTCAACAAGTTAAAAAAAGGCTTAATTTTAGCTCCACCTAAAATGCGTAACTCAGCAGGTAAGTCAGCTTCCCACCGGCCCACCGATGCAGCACAAATTTTATGATTATCATTAGTAATTAAGAGAGGACACATGTATAACTACTATAAATACTACCAATATAACCATGACAAACCAAAGCGGCACACTTTTGTTTTCTTTATCATCACTTGCTTGCCTCAAATATTCATCTATCCTTTTTTCCTCAATATATATTTGGATCCAAAATGATATATCAACACTTAGAGATGGAGAGTAATCAAGAAAGAGAGATTGAGTATTGTCGTGCTAGGAAAATGAATGCATATATTCATAGCCAAATTATGAGAATTAGAGCAGAGGATTCACAGCTTGGGGAAGATATAGCTAAGAAGCTCAGGCAGAGAGTTGTTGATCAGGATGTTGCTTCTGTTTTTATGTTGTCTAAGCCTATGTTGCCTGCTTCACCACTTGGTGGGAAAACGCCCATTAAGTCTGCTAATTAGGTGCGTTTGACTTGTTTATTTTCCATTTTTTCTCTAGTCACAGATTCAAAATTTGAAATTAAATGTGTGATATATAATTTTTTATAAACGTGGTGAATGCACATGTACTCACTGGTTTTTGAACTTCTAACATAGCGGGGTTTTAATGGACTTTTTTCTCTTGTTTTGAAATTCAATTGAATTCCCTTCGGAACTGGTATCTGTTCAAGTACCCCTTCTTACGTTCGAGCATGAGCAGAGCGTTTTTTTTTTTTTTTTTTTAATCTCATTATTATTGTAAGGAATTCGAAAAGACTCTTTCATATTGCACTGGTATTGGATCCTTTAGGAGAAAAAGAAATATCAGACTATATATAAATGGTTGAATTCTCTTAATTTTAGGAATTTTTTTTTATATAATGACAAAATTGGTTCAGAAATTGCGTTAGGCCGCGGTACATCTCTTTGACACTCTTGTTTAACATTTTTTACTTTACCACTTCTTGATATATCAAAAGAAGGATTAGTAGTAGTATAATTTTTAGGTACTATTTTTTACTGTAGAATCTTTCTTCGCTTTGTATACTGCTATAAATCTTGTAAATTAACAGTTAATAATTCTGCTTGATTGGAACAGGAAGATTTTCTCTACGCTGGGGCTACCGGAAAAAGGAATAGAGATGGAGATGAAGTTCCTTTCTTATCACTTCCGTTATGTATATTTTGATGTACAGTATATAATACGTAGGAAGAAAATAGACGAAATCTCCAAACTCCACTATGTATATTAAAATATTGAAATACCAAAAACGTAGTTGAGAAGCAAAGTCTTGAGAATAGTATGGTGAATGAAAAAAAAGTTAATGAACACGTATGTGGGATTGTGAAATTAAAATTAGTATGGTGAATGATAATTTCAACGAATATATCAACATCAATGTGTTTGGAAAGTCCAAGACTGGTCCATAAATTAGGGATAGTTGATAAGACACAGGATTAAGAAGTTGAAAATAGCAAACTACATATTCAGAAGAAAGTTAATCAAATACATGAACCTACTGAATATGAACCACTTCTAGTTTTAGGTACCAATGAGACCATTGGCTACATAATCATCCAAGCAAAACATGGAGAAATAAACCTAATACTCTTCATTTTCATCATCTTCACCATCACCAGACTCGCATCCAACTTCCTCATAGTCCTTCTCAAGCGCAGCCAAATCTTCTCTAGCCTCAGAGAACTCTCCTTCCTCCATACCTTCACCCACATACCAGTGAACAAAAGCCCTCTTTGCGTACATCAAATCGAACTTGTGGTCAATTCTTGAGAAGACCTCAGCAACACTAGTGGAATTTGAAATCATACAAACAGCTCTCTGCACCTTGGCTAAGTCTCCACCAGGGACAACAGTTGGTGGCTGGTAATTGATACCACATTTGAACCCAGTTGGGCACCAGTCCACAAACTGAATGGTCCTCTTAGTCTTAATTGTGGCTACAGCAGCGTTCACATCCTTGGGCACAACATCACCTCTGTACATCAAACAGCAGGCCATGTATTTCCCATGGCGTGGGTCACACTTGACCATCATAGACGATGGCTCAAAAGCAGTGTTAGTAATTTCAGCAACAGAAAGTTGTTCATGGTAGGCCTTCTCAGCAGAGATCACAGGCGCATATGAAGAAAGCATGAAATGAATCCTTGGGTATGGAACCAAGTTAGTTTGGAACTCATTTACATCCACATTCAAAGCACCATCGAAACGCAGAGAAGCTGTCAGCGATGAGATAACCTACAGAATCGAACAATTGATTAGCCCATCTCTTAAATCAAACAAAACATTTCAAAATAGGAAACAGTGAGATGCTAAAAATACAATACCTGAGAAATAAGCCTGTTGAGATTGGTGTAAGTAGGTCTTTCAATGTCGAGAGATTTACGGCAAATGTCATAAATGGCTTCATTATCCAAAAGGATAGCAACATCAGTGTGTTCAAGAAGCGAGTGTGTTGAGAGGACAGAGTTGTAAGGCTCAACTACAGCAGTAGAGACCTGAGGTGAAGGGTAAATGGTGAATCCAAGCTTGGATTTCTTTCCGTAGTCAACAGAAAGCCTCTCAAGAAGTAGAGAACCAAGCCCTGAACCAGTCCCTCCACCAACAGCATGGAACACCAAAAATCCCTGAAGCCCAGTGCAGTTGTCAGCTAGCTTCCTTATTCTATCAAGACACAGATCCACAATCTCTTTCCCAACTGTCACCAAAATTAACCAATAAACAACATATAAAACAAAAACGAAATGAACAAATGAAACTCCCTCTTCATGAAAGTTAGAGGTTTCGAGTCTTACTTGTATAATGTCCTCTGGCAAAGTTGTTAGCAGCATCTTCTTTGCCGCTGATGAGCTGTTCAGGGTGGAACAACTGACGGTAAGTTCCGGTCCTCACCTCATCAATAACAGTAGGTTCCAGATCTACAAACACAGCACGAGGTACATGCTTTCCAGCACCCGTTTCACTGAAAAACGTGTTGAAAGCATCATCTCCTCCTCCAACAGTGACGTCTCCGGGCATTTGTCCATCAGGCTAGACAAATTATCAAACACAAGCCGGTCAATACAAAAATTCCAAATAGAACTACATCTATTGAAGTAGAGAGATAAGGGGACAAACCTTGATACCGTGTTCGAGGCAGTAAAGCTCCCAACAGGCGTTTCCGACCTGGATTCCGGCCTGACCAATGTGGATGGAGATGCACTCTCTCATTTTCTTTTATGTAAGAAATTGCAGAAAATCGAACTAGAAAAGTAGTGAAGATGGATGAAAATTTATGACAAGAGTGAATTGAATAAGGAGCTAGGGTTTGTAAGAAATGGGTTGTTTATATAGGAGAGGGAAAGAGGAATTATAGCCGGTGGAATTTTGAAATTTGAAATGCTTTCTTTCCAGCTGTTTGTGACCGTTGCCGCTCCTTTACGTTTTCTGGAAAATTTGAATTTTTGGTTTCGTTGGGCCTTACGATACTGGACCGAGCTCATCAAACTATAAGAAATGGGCTCGTTAGTTTTCTCTATTGGGCCAAATCTTGTGGATTTAGCCAGAGATCTCAGCCCAAACCTTCTACATAGGCCTAAACCAATAACTGGAGAGCTATCTTTTTCTCTCTCACACACATTAGTGATTAGACCCCCTCACTTCCAACCCGAAAGTTGCGAGTTCGAGTCACCAAGGGAGCAAAAAGGGATGGACGCTCGTAGGGAGGGTAAAAAAAAAAGATTAGACAATGTTTTTCTCTCTTTACTTATTAATTATTATTGGTGAGCAAAACGTGAAGAGACATAAGATTGTGCATTTAACATGCTTAAAATTATGATACAATTGATGTGTCATTGTCTCATCATCTCTTATCATTCAATTTAAATGATTTGTTCAAATTTTAATTGTTTCACCTTATATGAGAAGCTTAATCTAAATGAATAACAACTATAAACGGCAAAAAAATAGGTTTGGAACAAGGATATGCCGTGGTAAGGCATGTTGGAAATAGTTTTTCTACCCCCACAAAATAAGGATAAGGTCTAGGTTTGATTCTCCTCAAACCTCACTTGTAGAATTTCTCTGCATATGATATTGCTGTTGAGCTCCAGTGAAAAGACTAAATTTGTCCTAATGAAGTTAAATGTAGTTTTGGTTTACTAGTAAATTTAGCCCTATGGACTATACTAATAAAATACAACACAATTTCTCGTAATTCAGTGACCATTCATCAACAAGGCCTAAAACTATTTTGACATGATTGTTCCATGTTAACTTTGAGATGTTTTATTGAGGGATTTCAAAATCCAGTATCCATCATGTTCATTATATGTGGATTAGGTTGGAAAGTTTACCAGAATTAATTTAATGTATCCATATAGGCCTCATTAGAAGAAAAGGCAGTTGTGGTCCAACACAAAATGAATTTAGCTTCACTGTCTATGTTTGTGGTCCAAATGTCTTTATGTCTGTCTCTAATAATCCCATTGCAAACTCATACTTTTATATATCATTGTTCTTCATTATTACTCTCACCTTCTTATTTTCATTGCTCTTATAATCATTTATATGATTACTATCAAAGTCCCTTTTAATTTCATTTGTTTTTTTTTGTTGTATAGTTTTTCCTATTTTCCTAGCTTAATTATTAGCCTAGATTTCAGCAGGGAGTAAAGGGAATGAATTGAATGATCAACCGAATCATTATTAATGTAATTAACCTCATCAACCAAATCACTTCATAAGATTGCATGCAAAAATTAAGAAGTTACATATATCCTGTTTGGTAAAGTTTTTTGAAACTTAAAAAAGGATTTGTTTTAATAAATTTTTTTTATTGGTTTAGAGTGTTAAGGTGTCTAAGGAAGATTGTTTAGGAAAAATAAATACTTGGAATATATAGTAAAAGAAGATGCTAAATAAAATAGCTTTTTCCTATAAGATCTTTTTGAACTTTGACAAAATACAACTTGTTGTTCTAATATTGGCAAAAACTTCTTTTTAATTTGAAACACAAAAGAGATGCTATAGCACTTTTGGTTCCTCAAATATGAATAAATTCTAATTTTGATTCTTATGATGTATGATTCAAATTTATTTAATTAAAATCTGTGTTTTTGGTCCCTTATGTTCTGTTTAGACTATTTTTTAGAAATAAATTACTATCTTCAAACATGGAGTGACAATATAAATTTAACATACACTCAATAATTAAATGGTGCAACGTACCATAAATCTGTAGGAAATTTTTTATTATTCTCAAGAAAGTGAATCAAAAGTGCATATTTTAAGTAATTGAAATTTGATTGTTCTTGATCAAATATTACAAAGAACTAAAAATAGAATTTATTAATTAATAACTAACGAATCAAAAATGTTATTAGCATATATGAGCTATATACCTATTATTTTTTAAATTCTTTTTATATGATCGTGGTGTCGGACCATCTTTCACATACCTCAACTTATTTTAAAGAATACCAGTCATCTCACCCCTTCGACCAACAACAAATATCATCAGGTACCTCTAGCGTTCTTTAGAAACAAAAATAAAAACATTAGGATGGGAATTTTGAAGAGATGAAAGATAAGTGGAAATCTTTGCATGGAGAAAGGAGGATAATATCCACAAAAATAGCACATGGGTAGTACTCTGGTGGGCATGCTAGCTAATTAGAAGAAGCTTAAATTAGTATAAATTATTTCACCGAAACGGATCTTATGTCTCCAAAAGTGACTACAACACAACAAAAGCCACTTCATTTGATTAATAAATCCTTTTACTCAAATACAAAATGGTTTTTTGTTCCTTATAATAATATATCTTTATTTACTATCATTCTAATCTTGACCCTTATAGTCAATAATCACATCTTTTCTAGAGCACCCAACTACATTTAGGATTCTCATCTGTTAATTAATTTCATGTTGTTAAATTTTATTATTGAACAAACATTTAATTATAAAAAATTACTTGAACAACAGCCACCATTTGTTGGCGCCCTAGCTACTTTTCTTTTCACACTAGCTAATATATAGTTTAATGTATTACTGTGATGAAGAACAGATCATATTTCTCATGATTTGATAGTTTAACTCATAGTTTATACTATAAAAACATTATAATATATTAACCCTTTTGTACTAGAGTTATTGATTCCTTTAAGAATGAGAATCAAGGCAACTAAGAATGTGACATGGTTATCAATGATGTTGTGTGAAAATTAAATCCTGAGAGATCAATATTCAAATTTCAGCAAAAAATAGTAAACACTAACTTATTATGGGCGAACTTAATTAAAATTTATTGTTTTATGTTAATTTCAGATTAATATTATACTAATAATAAGTGACTTCATAGTTATTTAATTATGATTATCTAGCGAATTTCATAACATAAATATACATACACCATCTGAATAAAAACTACCATGTGGACTCAAAACCTACTCGTGTCTTGCATGATGGTCTGTCTAAGCAAACTTTGTTGGATAAAATTATTCGGTGCCTATGCTAGTGAAAGGTAACATAGTAGAATAATTGACTAATATATAAATGCGCACAAACTAACTTAGACACCACTGTTCTAAAAAATATGACCATTCAATATTATAGAAAGATGGGACTTTTTGGTAAAGCAACTGCCAGATCTTTAAAGCCAGGATTTGTGCGTTTGAAGTTTGTAAAGGTGATACAAATGACCTAAATGGTCTATCAACATTCAACAGTGAAGCAAGGGCTAGAAGGTGGACACCCTCATTCTTTCTTCTAATTGGGTTATGGGGTAATGTTTTTTTTTTTTGGAGAAATTGTAATCATTATTCAAGAATAACAGAGCAAAAGGTCACCTCTTTTTTTTTTTAAGTGGCCTGGCTGAGGTTGGTTTGAGACATCGATGAACTTTTGAAACGTGTGATGGATATATAAATAATACTAGTGTGTTTTCAAGATTTTCTAATTTTTAATATCTAAAAATAGAACCTTTTGGGGTTGTTCATGTGAGGAATGGAATCAAAGATTTTTTTTTAAGACCACCAAGCTCAAAATAATTTTTACATTTTAGAATTGTATGTGTAGCAATGTCTGACACAATTTTTTCTAAGTCATACTCCCTTTGTTATATATTACTTGATCATTATTGATCTTTCATACTATTTAAGAAAACTTTAATTAAAGATGCATTTTATTCCCTCTTGGGAGAGTTGAAAGATCATGAGGTTATATTCACCTAATAAATCTATTAAGTTTTCATTCATTTCAATTGTGATCCTTCAGTCTAGTTACTTTGTTGAAAACTCGATAACTTTTATATATATATATATATATATTAAGAAACATAATACCTGATTATAAATCTAGCTATTATAAGAGTGGTAACTTAAGATTATTGTAGGATTTTGCTAAAAAAAACTTTAAATTCTAAGTTCAATTCCATTTTAAATTTGTCTAATCTAATTCCAAAAGTTCCTCTCATAGATTCGTTTTATCAAGACATCACTACTACATTTGATCGTTCATTTTCTAATTAGCCTAGCAATTCCAAAAAGTACCATCAATCTGTTATGTGTAAGTTATTCAATGCTTGTAATTTTTATGCTTTGTTTCTTGGAGACAACAATTTTAGTAATTCAATGTAAGTTTTATTTTGTTGGAAAAGGAATCTATATTGTTTATCAACATAACCAATTGGGCTATTTAATTTGGGCTGGATCTTAGCAGGCTGGACTGCTTTTTTATCTCAACAGTAGCCCAGAAAGAGACATTTCTGGCACAGCAAAACAGTGCAAAAGAAAGATATATGATGGCATTATTGATATCTTTCATTTTCCATAGAATTATACGTTTTGTCCTTCAAATTATTTGGTCTTTGATTTAAATAGTTGGTCTTTAATTTTTATTCATTAGTAGTCAAACTTATGCCTAAAGAAGCATAAGCTAATTAGAAACTGAAACTTATGCCTAAAAAAGTATAATTTCAGTAATATAGCTCGTGAAATATTATGAAATAGGAATATAAATTTATGCCCTCCAAAATGACTGTTTGTTACCAAGGGAAAAAAATTATGATAAGAAAAAAATAGGGGCAAAAATGGAAATAACCTCATTTTTTTCATCTACACTTGGATGTGACAAAGCTTTAGTGGACTGTCTTTGTAAGCACATGCATTTGTTAAATCTTATGATTGGAATTGAGTGAATCAGGAAATAACCAGATAACCTTTGAATTGATTTGACATGAGAAATTAAAATAAATATTATCTAAATTTTGGGTTTTCATCTTAATAAAGAGTTTTATTTTTATTTTGAATAGGCTATATATAGCACAAATTCAAATTAGTATTCTAATCAGATAGGAACGATAAAACAATTCATATTTAATATTTAGTTTTTAATGGACTCCATAACTTTAGACATTAAAAATAAAAGAACTAGTACAAATTCATTGATGTATGTGATATCTTTTGGGAGGATATTGTAGAAATATTAATAACTGAACGAAATATATAAAATTAAATAATAATATATAGTATCAAGTCACATGTGTAACGAAACTGGTTTGTTTGATTGAAAATGGCCCATCACCTATTCCAAGCATGGCAAAGTTGTATCATCAATTTTGTAGCATGTCTCTCTTGACTTTATTAGCAAGTTTTTTCTTACTTCTGCGCATCAAACATGGAGTCGCTTGGTAGCTGATCTGAAAGTGAGTTATGCATGTATTAAATTTTATATAAATTATGTCATATTATTTAGGTATAAAATAGTATAGTATTATTATTTGATTTGCAATTGTAAAACAATCCACATAACTAATATTATATAGGTTATGATGAATTTATGTAGTATTATTTTATGCAGGATAGAAGATAGAATACCTAATACAAATATATAATACATGAATAACTAAAAATTGCATAAATATACATAATTTTTCTCATAATTAATCCATACATTACTAATATCCCCGTAACTTTAATCTAACTACCTAATGATCCCTGGTTTGAATTCCTCATATACCTTCCAAATATATACGAATTTCAAAATATATATCCTGGATTATGAGAAGACCATTGCCTTTCTCTTAGAAATAAAAGGGTAAAAACAGAAGGTTATTTTTTTATTTATAAAATCTTTCGCTTAGGATCATATGTTATTATATGGTACTTGCACAGTATAATATCAGGAAAAAAAACTATAATTTGACCTATTGGATGAAGAGTCTTAATTGAGCTATTAAAATTCTTTTAAACTAACAATTGCGTGTCAATTTCAAGTCACAAGTATGAAAAACAACAACCACGACCAACGTGCCCCCAACACTCTTATTTACACCTTAAAATACAATATTTGAGGTTCCAACCATATACAATACTTATTGTGATAGAATACATTTCTACCGCATATTATAAAGGAAACTTTTATGTTCATTCATATTGTGTTATCTTTACAATTCGAAAATAAATCTGTCACAATTGCTTACTATATGATGAACACGGGAGTAACTAAATTTTTGCAAAGTAAACGATGTTTAACATCTGAACCACTAAAAAGTAAATAAATTGAACAAAAATTATCGCAAGATTATATGGTAAATAAATAATAATAATAATAACCATTAGTTCATAAAATGAATTTTATACCGTCCAATAAATCCTTTTCTAATTGAGTTTGTATTACAAAATTAAAATCAAATAAAGAATAAAGAATAGTCCTCATTATTAGTCATTAGAAATAGAGCTATCAAAATGGGCTGGTAACCCCATCCGGGCTAACTCATACATGCTTTGCAATTTGACGGGTCAGACCGGGCTAGCCCATTTTTTATGTGGGCAAAAAAATAGTCGGCCCAGCCCACATGTGCGTGGGCTACGGGCTTTGCCGGCCAACCCTCTTTTCTCATAAGTATATTTTTTATAATTTTTTAAATTAAATTATAATTTAAAAATATTATCATAAATATCGACTAGTGTTACTACTTATTAATCAAATACACAAATAAAATTATCTGTATAATATTTATTAAGTTTGATTTTAAGTAAAAACATAAATAACTAAATAGAAATATTAACGTAATTATTTTCCAATGATCATAATAAAACATAAAAACTATGATAATATTTCATAGGCTATGACCTATGTAGTGATTCCCTAGAAATTTTAGGAATTTTATTTTATGTAGTACATATTTTATAAATATAATTTGTATTTAAATTGTAATATTTCAAACTTTAAACAGATTTTGAGTGTAGACTCTTGTTATTTTTAATACTCTATTTTATTTTTATTTTTTTAATTAATTTGTATTTATCCCACGGGCCGGCCCTATCTATATTTCTCAAGCCCCACAAATCGACAGACTTATTCAGGCCGGGCTAAAAAGCCATTTTCTTAAATGGGATTCAAAAATCATAGCCCAGCCTTATCAAATCACGGGTTAGGCCAGGCCAGCCAACGGGTGTAGCCCATATTGACGGCTCTGATTAGAAAGTTGAATTTCGGCAACTGTGACTTTTTACATTAAATGAAAATTCTACGATTTATTTTATTTGAAAATAAAATTGTTTGACTTTAATCAATTAACAAGTCATAATCATTCCCATTTATGAAATTTATCCAAAGAGACGTAACACTTTTTTCAACAACTTAATACTTTTCCTCTTTATTTTATTTTATATATAAGAGATTGAAACTTGTAAGGTATTTATTTTAAATATGGAAATAAACATGAGAAATTAATGGCTCAGTGTCACAGTTTTGCCATAAGGAAAACACAGAAGTCGAAGCTGCAGAGCAGAGGGAAAAAGATCATTAGATTCCGTTGAACTCAGTAAAAAATATCAAACCAAGTTTAAACAAACCAATAAATTTTTAGTCAAATTCATAACTCTTAAAAAGGAAATATAGGTAAAAAAAAATATTAGTCAAATTCATATCGTTTGACTCTTAAAAAAAAGAGATTGAAACAAATATTTTCTATGTCTAACAATTGTTGTTGTTCTGTCATTTTTATTAAATATAAGTTATCTAAATATTGAAGAATGAATAGTATTTAATAATACGAATAATACAGACACAACATGATAAATTATTTATTAATTTTATAAATTTAATAAGCATTATTAGACATCCTAAAACATTATAATAGACAAGTAAATACTTACCGGAATAATAAAGAAAGAAGGGAGTAACAGAAAAAAAAAAATCAATTTACAAAGGAGACACCCCCATACCCCCAAATAAAGTCCCTCTCTGAATCTCTGCTGCTATATATAAGTATAGTTTAGTGAAGTGAACGATGTCTCACTCTCACTTGCACACACTTTTACGCTTATTTTTCTCTCATTCCTTTGACTACTGGTCTTTATTACTCCCCCCACCTTTCTCTCTTCTCTTTCTCCATTTTCTCTTAAGCTCAATCAAGAAAATATTCTGTTTTCTTCAACAGATCTCTCTGATCCCATCATTCAATGGTGTTTCTTGTTTCTTTCAAGAAATGAACTTTCTTGACCCCAATTAATATTCTTGAACTGGGTTGTCAACAAAATTTGTTTTTTCTTTTTGTTTCTTGGGGGTTCTTGAAGTTCAATGGCGGAGACTACTGAAGGGAAATCAATGCCAGAGGCAGAGAAAAAGAAAGAACAAAGTCTTCCTTTTTATCAGCTTTTCTCTTTTGCTGATAAGTATGATTATCTTCTTATGACTTGTGGAAGTATTGGAGCTATTTTACATGGCTCTTCTATGCCTGTTTTCTTTCTACTTTTTGGTGAAATGGTAAATGGTTTCGGAAAAAATCAAATGGATTTACACAAAATGACCCATGAAGTATCAAAGGTTAATTTTCTTTCTTTTGAATAGATTTATAAATTTCTTTTACACGGATCTGATTTTTTTTTCTTGGTTACAAAATTTGCAGTATGCTCTGTATTTCGTGTACCTTGGGTTGATAGTTTGTGCATCATCCTATGCAGGTGAGCTCAGTGATCTACTTACTTTTCCTTTTTTAAAAACTTTTATGGGTATCTTGAAACAAACTTTGCCTCGAGTAGAGACATTTTGTTTCGATGCAAATAGTAGTTTATATATATATATCGATATTAAAAAAATGTTTGTATTTATGCTAGTTAGCCAGTTCACACTGGATCAAGATTAGGTCTCATGGTTGCACGTGGTCCGTGGACCGTCTTCCTGTCTTTTAGCTCTATATTTTATACAGTTATAATTGTCAATTTCCTCATGTATTTTCCACCTATTTTTATACAATATTATCCCAATCACACGTCCCTATCATGGATCTGTAATATAAAATTTTGTTTTCTATTTCTTGTTTTACAGAGATTGGTTGTTGGATGTATACTGGAGAAAGGCAAGTAAGTGCACTAAGGAAGAAATATTTAGAGGCAGTGTTGAAACAGGACGTTGGGTTTTTTGATACAGATGCAAGAACAGGGGATATCGTTTTCAGCGTTTCAACGGATACTCTACTGGTCCAAGATGCCATTAGTGAGAAGGTCCGCCCTCTCTTCATTAATTATTTCGAATTTATTGCCAACACTGTTGCAATCCATTTAAGTAAAATATTCACAAGGCCAACGGTGAAATCTAGTAGCATTCATAACTGTAAGGATAAACAAGGAAATACGTTACACATACTTTTGAATAATGATGTGTGTTCAGTCTTCATTCAGAGCGGGTCCCATACAGTGGCAGAATAAGATATATAGTGTAATTTTTCGACTAATAATACTCTAGTTACGCCCCCCTGGTCCCAGAATGGCACATGTTAGCAAAAGATTGCTTGCTATCACACGCCATTTCTTGGCTTGTTTTGTTTGGAATGCTTGTCTTGTTTTCATCTTTTTCCTTATTTTCCGGTGATAAAGCCATATTAGTTAAACTGTATCCTTTTATTTTTTTAAATCTACTTTAATGATGTTTACTTGCACTAATAATTGATGAAACGACTTTTTGACGTAAAAACTTCAGGTGGGCAATTTCATTCACTACCTTTCGACGTTCTTGGCGGGTTTGGTGGTTGGTTTCGTGTCAGCGTGGCGGTTAGCTCTCCTAAGTGTGGCGGTTATTCCTGGAATTGCTTTTGCTGGGGGTCTTTATGCTTATACTCTCACCGGTCTCACCTCAAAAAGCAGAGAATCCTATGCCAATGCTGGAATTATTGCTGAGCAGGTAATTCACGATCATCCTGTCTGTCAGCTAATTTCCTTTTGGTTACTTATGAAGTACTTTAAAACAATATGAATTAGTCCAGATGAAATGATCCTTCTACATGTGCAGCCATGATAAAGTTTCACTGTTCCTTTATTGGTTTTTGAGTACTTTAGCCTCTAATTATCCTTTTTTAGCATGCTGTTCCAGTTATCAAAGTTAAATCTTTCTAAATGTGACTTTATGAAAGTTATCTTTCTGATATGATCTAATTATGAAAGCTGTCTTTATACTTTGACTAATCAAAATGTTTTTGTAAAATTACTATTTGTGTTTTTTTTCCTGGATTCTTTGCATAAAGAAGCTAACAACTGATTTGAACCGGTTTATCAAAATTTTAAAAATGATGTAGAAGTTGTTTTAGGAATAATATACAAGATTTACCGAGTATTGCCGCATATTACACAAAACAGGCATTCCTTATCTATCCGTATCTATATCACTATTTTGAAAGTTTTTGATGTATAAAATTTTCAGAAGTGAGAGCTTTTTTATTGGGCCTTTGCTTTGATTTTTTTGTTCTACTAGTCTTCGCTCACGTGCGTTGCACGTGTATCCTATCAATTAATATTGAGTTTTTAAAAATGACACAAGTATAAAATATATAAATGAGACATAAAAGTAAAAAATTTTTAGAAGAAATATACTCGTAAACTTAAAACAATGAAGGGTTATATGTATACTCCAAATTTTGTGAATCAATTGAAACACCAAGTAATTTTACCCTATTATCAAATATAGATATTGGGAACCATATAGTTATTCACTGGTCACTTGTATTACATATTTGCATTGACTTTTCATTTTTTCATTTTAATTGTTACCATAAAAGTGAGATTAAACCTTATTATTTTAATTGTTACCATAAAAGTGACATTACTACGATGACATTTCTTAAAGGATGAAAAAGTCTGTCAAAGGAGATAAAGAAGCGATAAGTACTGAAATTATTTTTTTCCAACAAAAATTGAAATCCCAAGGTAAAAAATAGAAAAGTATCACACGTATAAAATTGAGCAATACCTCGAGAATACATTTCAAAATTACTAAAAAACTCATCAAAAAATAGACATCAAAAAAACATTCAAGGGTACAACATATTAACAAGACCACACAAAAATAAAATAATAACCGCGAAAACCTTTTCTAGTCTAGATAGAAAGCACACTGAGGCTAAGCAAATCAAATACCATAAAACTAACAAAAAAGATGATACTCAAAGAATACATCAAAATCACTAAACATTAAGAAAGAAGAATCAAAAGCACATAGCACTAAAAAAACCACACAAAATTAAACAATACAGACAAATTGTATTACAGATTATTAGCACAATTTGATGAAAACAAGATCAAAAACTTGAAGAAAATATATTAAAATACAATAAAAAAATTCAAGATTAAACAAATAAAGTAATAAAAAAGAAAAAACATAAAGATTCAATATGAAAGAAATAACCTTTAGTGTCTTTGCTACTTCTTGTATATCTTTTCTCTATTAACAACAAACAGTGATAAGAAATAGTCACTGACACAAGTCCCAAGCCAAAATTTAAATTGTTTTTTGATAAAGAAGAATTGATATACACATTTATTAAGGAAAATGGAACTTTTGGTCTTTCCTCTTCATTGTAACTGTTTCCCAAAGAATTTGAACCATTGTGTCTACAGGCATGAATTTAAATAAAATTATTATTTAATATTAAATTAATTATATATTAATATTTTATTTAGTTTAGAGATACAATAAGGGCAGAATGGTAATTCAACTTTTAAGTTAGGAGCTTCCCACTTATAATAATATATGATAACTTGCACAAAATGTAATGGCCGTTCTCTTCAGATTTTCAGTTCTTCTGGTTTATGATGTTTACATTGTCAATGCAGGCAATTGCACAAGTCAGAACAGTTTACTCATATGTGGGCGAGACTAAAGCCCTTAATTCATATTCCGATGCAATTCAGAACACATTGAAGCTCGGATACAAGGCTGGCATGGCTAAAGGATTGGGTTTGGGATGTACCTACGGAATAGCATGCATGTCATGGGCCCTTGTTTTTTGGTATGCTGGGGTTTTCATTAGGAATGGACAGAGTGATGGTGGAAAGGCATTTACTGCTATTTTCTCAGCCATTGTTGGTGGCATGTAAGACCTTGGAAGTACATTATTTCTGATCACTTCATTTATCTTGTTAAGTCTGTGCATGTAACCTGTTATTGGTTGTTGAAACCTTGGTTTTGCAGGAGTTTAGGTCAGTCATTTTCCAATCTTGGGGCATTCAGCAAAGGAAAAGCAGCTGGATACAAGTTAATGGAAATTATTAGGCAGAAACCGACCATTGTGCAAGATACTCTAGATGGGAAATGCCTGTCTGAGGTCAGCGGGAACATTGAATTCAAAAATGTGACCTTCAGCTATCCGTCAAGACCTGATGTGATTATCTTCAGAGATTTCTGCATTTTCTTCCCTGCTGGAAAGACAGTTGCCGTTGTTGGTGGCAGTGGCTCAGGAAAAAGCACAGTCGTCTCATTGATAGAAAGATTTTATGATCCTAATGATGGTAATTTAACACTTTTCCGCGACTTATGTTTGAGTTTTATAATGTTGATTACCAATTATCCCATTTAAAAATATGGTTGATCATGCAGGTCAAGTTTTGCTTGACAATGTGGACATAAAGACGTTACAACTTAGATGGTTGCGTGATCAGATTGGCCTTGTAAATCAAGAGCCTGCGTTATTTGCTACTACCATACTCGAGAACATTCTGTACGGAAAGCCTGATGCAACCATGGCTGAAGTTGAGGCGGCTACCTGCGCTTCCAATGCACATAGCTTTATTACCTTGCTTCCTAACGGATACAACACCCAGGTTATAGTTTGTTTAAGCCTTATCATTCAATTTCCTAGAGCATTGAACTTGATTGGGTCGACTAAGATGATTTGCACTTCCTGAGAAGTTAATACTGATTCTATATCCAGGTGGGAGAGCGTGGTGTACAACTCTCTGGTGGACAGAAACAGAGAATTGCAATTGCAAGAGCTATGTTAAAGAACCCGAAGATCCTCCTGCTTGATGAGGCCACCAGTGCTCTTGATGCTGGTTCTGAAAGCATTGTCCAGGAAGCTCTAGACCGTCTCATGGTTGGCCGTACTACTGTGGTTGTAGCTCACCGTCTCTCCACAATCAGAAATGTCGATTCAATTGCAGTTATACAGCAAGGGCAGGTGGTTGAGACTGGAACACATGAAGAACTGATTTCCAAAGCTGGGGCTTATGCTTCTTTAATCAGATTCCAGGAAATGGTTGGGAACAGAGACTTTTCAAATCCATCTACTCGCCGTACTCGTTCAACTCGGTTAAGTCATTCATTATCAACAAAGTCTCTAAGCCTTCGCTCTGGAAGTTTAAGGAATTTGAGCTATTCATACAGTACCGGTGCAGATGGGCGTATAGAAATGATTTCTAATGCTGAAACAGATAGGAAAAATCCTGCTCCACAGAATTATTTCTGCCGGCTTCTCAAACTGAATGCGCCTGAGTGGCCTTATTCAATCATGGGAGCCGTAGGGTCTGTCCTCTCCGGTTTCATTGGTCCAACTTTTGCTATTGTTATGAGCAACATGATTGAGGTATTCTACTATACAAATCCCGCAACCATGGAAAGAAAGACGAAGGAATATGTCTTCATCTACATTGGAGCGGGTCTTTATGCCGTTGTAGCATATTTAATACAGCATTACTTCTTCAGTATTATGGGAGAAAACCTCACTACCAGGGTTCGGAGGATGATGTTGGCAGGTATTTTCCCGTGCCAAATCATTTAGTATTACTAAGATCTTGTAATTTTGAGCTAATTGTTTGTTTTGACTTGTTCAGCAATTTTAAGGAATGAAGTCGGTTGGTTCGACGAGGAAGAGAACAATTCAAGTCTACTAGCAGCTCGTTTAGCTACAGATGCTGCAGATGTTAAATCTGCTATAGCGGAGAGGATCTCCGTTATACTGCAGAATATGACATCTCTTCTCACTTCATTCATAGTTGCATTTATAGTCGAATGGCGGGTCTCACTGCTCATCCTCGCCACATTTCCGCTTCTCGTCTTGGCCAATTTCGCTCAGGTAATTTTTTTTGCATTCCACTCAATTAGAAGTAGTACTCCTCCACTAAAACAAGCATGTCAGGTTTCATTCTTTATTTAACATTTTAAATATAAAGAAAACGGGAAGAAGGAACATAAAATAATTAAACATTGAGCTGTGAGCTTTTGAAATTGAATTGATGATAAATTGTTTAAAATACTCTATTAAAAAATTTGAAATGGTTTGCTTGGAATCTGGTGCCTTGTAAAAGCATAGGACAAGAGAGTAAGTAGAAAGTGGTACCATACTGGTGCCTTGCATGTGTTTCCTCCAATTCAGCTGCTTTAGTTCTTCGATACTCACATCTGACCAAACTTTTTTAAAAAAAAATATTCATATTCAAGCATACCTATTTTACTAGCCATGACAGTAAAAACTGAGCAGCAGCCCTTTCCCTTTTTCTTTCTTTTTACTCCCTCCCCTCCGTTTCAAAAAAATAATGTCTTTAACTTTTCACATGTCATGCTTAAGACTACTAGAATAAACTACATTTTGATATATTCTACTTATCTTTGAATTCCGTGTCAAGTTAAAACTAACAAACAAATTGAAACAAAAGAAGTAGTATTTCCTTAGTTGTCCACTTCTCAAATTACTATTCCGCTTTTTTTCCTTTTTTAATGGTGATGTGCGGGACTATTCCACTAGATACCTACTATCTTCCACCTATATAAGTTCCGGATAACTTTAACCATTGCTTTTTTATCACACTTCTTTTGAGCTAATGGTTTACCGGAAACAACCTCTTTATTCATAAAGGTAGGGGGTAATATCTATGTATATTCTGCCTTCTCCAGACTCCGTTTGTGGAATTACACTGGGGTGTAAGATAAAAACACATCCAAAGACAGTGAAAAGGACAAAGAGGAAATGGGGTTGAATAGGAGGTGCAGAGGGTTAGATTGTTTTTTTGACTTTGTTAGTCTCTTTTTTAGCTCCTAGATATTGATGCCAGAGTCTCAGAAGTAGCAGAGATTCTTTACCCGTGATCATCTTGTGTATATGACAAACTGGACTTAACTTTTTTCTGTTCAATTTTTTTTTTTTTATCTTTTTACTATATTATGTGAGTAAGTTATTGATGGGAGAATTGTCAGAAATGCCAGTCATGTGCCTAGCAGAGTGCTTGAATATCACAGATCTAATATAGCTCAATAACTTAAATAGTGAGCAACATGTAGAAGAGATCAACAATTATTTTTGTCCTTATACATGGTGCTTATTCCTTTTTGGTTTTTAATTATTCCCTAATTAGAGAAAATAGTGATTTACCTCTGGGAGCGGAGGTAGCATATAATATGTCGGTTCGGCATAATCCAGTAACTTTGGTCTAAATTCTGTATTTATATTTAAAAAATCACTAAATATATATATACAAAAGTTAAATTTTTAACCAAATTACTAGCACTTGAGACCGTGTCGTAAAATCTAGAACTCATAAATTTAATTTGCATGCATGATACAGCAACTCTCACTGAAAGGATTTGCTGGAGACACGGCCAAGGCGCATGCGAAGACTAGCATGATTGCTGGAGAAGGAGTAAGCAATATTAGAACTGTAGCAGCCTTCAATGCCCAAGAGAAGATTATCTCTTTGTTCTCCCAAGAGCTTCGAGTTCCACAAATGCAGAGTCTTCGACGAAGCCAAATGTCAGGACTCTTATTTGGTATATCACAGCTTGCTCTTTATGGTTCTGAAGCTTTGATTCTTTGGTATGGTGCACACCTTGTTAACAACGGGGTCTCGACTTTCTCTAAGGTGATTAAGGTCTTTGTAGTCCTTGTGATCACAGCTAATTCAGTCGCTGAAACCGTCAGCCTAGCACCCGAGATTATTAGGGGTGGTGAAGCTGTTGGTTCAGTATTTTCTATTCTTGATCGCTCTACCAGGGTCGATCCTGATGACCCTGAAGCCGATCCAGTTGAATCAATTAGAGGGGATATTGAACTCCGTCATGTTGATTTTGCATACCCTTCACGACCGGATGTCTCTGTGTTCAAGGACCTCAATCTAAGGATTCGCGCTGGCCAAAGCCAAGCTCTTGTTGGGGCAAGTGGCTCGGGAAAGAGCTCCGTTATAGCCTTAATCGAAAGGTTCTATGACCCAACCGGTGGAAAAGTTATGATCGATGGGAAAGACATAAGGAGATTAAACTTGAAGTCTCTAAGGCTTAAAATTGGTTTGGTGCAACAAGAGCCAGCTCTGTTTGCAGCTAGCATTTTTGAAAATATTGCCTATGGTAAAGAGGGTGCAACAGAAGCTGAAGTCATTGAAGCAGCTCGCGCAGCAAATGTACACACTTTCGTAAGTGGTTTGCCTGAAGGTTACAAAACCCCTGTTGGTGAGAGAGGTGTTCAACTCTCTGGAGGACAAAAACAAAGGATTGCAATTGCAAGGGCCGTTCTTAAAGATCCATCGATTCTACTACTTGATGAGGCTACAAGTGCACTGGATGCTGAATCCGAATGTGTGTTACAAGAAGCACTTGAAAGGTTGATGAGAGGTCGAACCACCGTTTTGGTGGCTCACCGATTATCAACAATTCGAAATGTGGATACTATTGGAGTTGTGCAAGATGGACGAATCGTTGAACAAGGAAGCCATTCTGAGTTAATCAGCAGGCCAGAAGGTGCATATTCTAGACTATTGCAACTACAACACCACCGCATATGATGAAAATTACAAGAATCTCTTCTTCCTTTTTTTACTTTTAATTTTTATGGAAGCAAGCAACATGGCCTAGTGTTTTTGGCCTTTGGGATGACAATGTTTGGGTCCTAGTAACTGTTGCTTTCATATGCTTTATTGATTATTATGATGATGATGCTGATAGTTGTAGATATGGGATTGATTGTCACGATCAAATATTATTATATCATTGGGAAAGTTTACAACTCTATTCCCTATGGAGAAGAAGAAGTATATGTTAAAATATTACTCCTATCATCCATGGAGCATTCAACTTTTCTGTATATGCTTTGGATTATTTCATTATACAGCTTGGTTTCCCTTTCTTTCAGCTTTTGTAAGTTTTTCAAACTCTGAAAAAAGCAAAAGACACACCTTTTCCAGCTCACCTAAAATATTGCTTTCCACTTTTTCTCCAGCATGTGTTTGCTCTTTTGTTATAATAAGATCAAGAAAAACAATTGGGGCCTCTAGATACAGACTGGATAATCATAATAATTCACAATAAACCTTGAAGCTCAATCGTGTTTAGGAACATTGTTATTAAGGATGATATTTCACCCGTGTTGGGAATGGGAATAAGGAACAACAGAGTTTGATAAGTAAAACCCACACTTGGACGTTTTTGGAGTAAGACCAGGAAAATATTGAGGAGAAATCTACCACATTTGCTTTTCAAGCCATTTCTAGTGTGTGAACCTAACCCCTTTTCTCTTTACTCACCAATTGAATGGGTGAAAAAAAAATCTTTAATTAATACTTTCTCCATTTCAAGTTTGTCTAGTTTTGATTTGACCATAATTTTAAAAAGTCAAAAAGAAACTTTTGAATCTTGTGGTGTTAAACAGAATATCTTAAAATATTGGTCTCAAAATGTTTTGAGATACTTTACCTAAAGTTCTTTTTAGGATACTAATAACTAACATTCTTTTTAGCTAGGTATGAAGTTGAGACATATTCATTTGGAGTTGATGGACTGAATTATTGTTTAAAAAGCACGAGTACATCAAATATTAATGAAATTGTATAGAAGAAGTCTGTTTCTCACATTGTGACCCTACCATGTTTAGATCAACAGTGTCTGCAATAAGGACTCTGCCTACAGAGTGGCTAAAGTTTGAAAAGAAAAAAGAAAGATCAGTGGGATACGGTCGGCATGAAAGTGATAATTGCATAACTTTGCAAGGACAACCCATATGCGTTAACTTAAAAAGGCTTTTCAATCAGTGAATGGCTTCAATTTCTGATTACTCTGCAAAATGTTACTAGATATTTCAAAAGAAGAAAGCATACGACTTATGGGGTTTGATGGATGGCAGAGCAGTAATGAGAGTAGAGGTTTAAATTATTTGGACCCATCCAACATGGTCCATGGATTATTAAATACATCGAGTGATGAAGTAATTTGCACACTTCAGCTTCTTGGGCAAGACGAACTCGATCCTCTTTTCTAACATCATTTTCCGCATGATTCCTAACTTAATTAATAATGTCTATTCACCTCCATGATTTACAAACTTTAACTTGTAATCTCCAAAATTACATTAGAGTAGTAGAGTATACCAATCTGAGGAGAACAATGTAGTCCCACTAGTGGAAAAACAATCTAGATAAAAGAAGTAAGGAAAAAACAAGAAACAGTTGCAGAATTATATGATTGAAGTACAAAAAATAATAGATATCCATAACATAGGAGTATCCAGGATTTTGAGAAGATGGGTCTACTATAACGAAAATACGGATCTAAGATATAAATTTGATCGGTTTAACATTTAGGTTCTTATCACTGAAACCATTAAAAATTTAAAATTATAGGTCCGAAATTATTTTTATCTATCCAAACTACTTAGAAAGGAATAAACTTATAAAAGATTCAAATTTCTAGTCTCACTTAAAAAGGTACACCTAATCATTATTGCACGACATTATATGATGATACTTCAAGTGTGGATTTACACATCTATGTTTAAATATTTTTTTTAAAATATAACACTGCTATATATGATTTGAGGAGGGGAGCATGGGTTCATAATCACCAATTACAAATATTATGATTTTTTTCTCTTCTTATTTCCTTTAGTTTTTGTTTTAGAAGAAGAAGCAACCAATTTTGAGAAGTCCAAGGGAAGAAAGTATTTTGTGTTCCTTACTTCCTTTAGTTAATTTAAGAGTTCCTCTGTTTTATTTTTTCTTTTTGTTGAATTAGTTGATGGACCAGCCCGATGCATCTAGTCCCGTGACCATGAGGCCAGAAGTTGACTTGGGCTCGGCTGAAAAATCGTTAAGTTGGACAAATTCATTTTGATGGCTCTAGTTAAAAAAAAAAAAAATGTACGCTACCAAGTTTTACGAGATAGTAACGTTAATAAAATTTGAGAGGTTTCCCTAAAAGACAAAAAAGAAGAGTGGTGAATACTAGTATGAAGCATAAATAATGAAGTGAGTCAGGCTAATAGAGAGTGGGGTACAAATTTTGAAAGACTCTACACTATTACTATTATGGGTCTTGGTAGAATATGGAGATCGGAGATAGAGTTAAATAGCCTCTGCAATATTTGACTGTTGGTCTATAAGAAACTTTCTTCAGAATCAGAAAAAAAAGGGCCCAAAAACCCAATGGCTTCTCCACTCCTTTTCGACGTCCGTATTCTTTTGTTCTCTTCTTCTGCTTAATAATGTTAACGCACCTACCTAACATGCACACTAGAGACTACTACATAGCTTCATTAATTCATCATTTTCAACAAAATATATTTACCTCTACATAAATATTAGTAACTACTTAACTATGTATAGGTAACTGAATAAATTTTGTTAAATCAGTTGTTTTTTTGTGAATAAATTATACAATTAGTAAAATAATTTAGTAGCCAAGTTAATGTGTCAATACAACATTTAGAATATTAATAAAAAGAGAAGCGCAAATAATATCTAATGAAATGGACAATCTAGGATTTATTATAGTCGTACCTTTTTCCCAACATGGTAGCTAACCTGTAGTTTTCTTCATGTACTAGGTTGTTTACTTGATGTTAATTATGGATGAGCTTAGATATTAGATAAAATTTCAGAAATTTAAAAGGATTTTGTGCAGGGATGGACCCACCCTTAACCAAGGCCCTTCCCATGAAAATTATATTGTATATAGAGGTTAAATTTTTTGATAATAACTATATATACAAGCATTGACACCTCTTGACAAAAATTGGAGATTTAGTCTAGTAGTTAAGGCGTTGCAAAAATTTCTTGAGATTGTGTGTTCTAGTCCTACTACAATATATTACAAGTTTTTGCATGGATTACTCCTACTTCTATTTTGGGTAGTTTTTAATTTCTCATTCAAATCTGTGATTTGTTGTTCGTCAATTTAACAGAAATGACTGAAAATGCTCTTGACAATGAAAATAATAAATCACAAGACACAAATTCAATTAAACAAGTTACGCTACAAGCAGAGGTGAACCCATGTGTACGTATGAGGGTGCACACATTAACTTTGGAAAAAATAATGTATTTATGCGTATATATAACTTGAGATATGAGATATATTTCAATAGGCAGGACAAAGAACATTGAAACTGATTAGTGCACTAGTTTAAATCTTGCGTCCCTCTTCATTTTCAAAAGAATATATTTGGGCTGGACTGGGTTTTGGTTAGGAGATCATGCCTATGGGTCCTTACATTTATAGCCCAAAAATATTAAGATCCAATTCATCATTTTTCATCAGCAATTTTGACGAAAAAATGGCACAACATGACATGTTATAGTTAAAATTGACAATAAATAGCCACTTATAATTTTTTAGCAAAAAAAATATTTTTTAAAATCTATTTGTCATTTATTAGCCATGTTCTCTTTTACTCGTTATTTTTTTTCTTTGTAAACTTCTTTTTTTCTATGCCTTTTTAAGAAACTTTTTTCTTTCATTCCTTTATTTATTGAAAAAGTAAAATTATTTTTTATCCTTTCTTCAAATCTCTTCTTATTTTTCTTATTTTAAACAGTTCTTTGGTAATAACAACTCTTCCAACTTTTTTTAAAAAAAACTTTTTTGTTTATCTCTTTAAAAAAAATTCATACATGCATATACTCTTTTTTTTGCCTAATTTTTCTCCTCCGCATCTACATTCAATCTATGTATAATGATATGCTAAATCATTTTTTTTCATTTTTCTTGACTATATTTAATCTATCATATATATGTTGAAAATAAAAGGTTCATTATTTTATTGTTCCTATTTTCTCTCTTCTTATTATTTGTCAATTGTTTTAAAACAAAATTCTCTCCTTTTTGTCTCTTTTTTTTCTATCTAAAATTCTTTCTTACGATAGTTTCCCTTTACTTCACTTCTAAATTTTTCTATTCTATTTCTTAATTTCCTCTTTCTCCACGTATTTCAAACTTCAAATAAAAAAGTGAAAGTATCACGAAGAAGAAAGTGGAAGAAAATGTATACGCTATTTCAATGAATTATTTGAGACATATATAAGATGTGTATACATATTAACTTTTAATTTGATAGACTATATATATCAAGAGTGTATACATTTCAGAATATAATTTAATGGTGTATACATACATGAGTGTATACATATCTGAACTATATAAATTACAATTTAGTGGCAAATACATACCAGAAGTGTATACATTTTTGAACTGTACAAATACAAAGTAATGATGTATATATATATATTAGAACTACACAAATATAACTTAAAGATGTATACATGTCAGAATTATACAAATATAATTTAATGATGTATACGTGTCAGAATTGTACAAATATAATGTAATGATGTATACATATCAAAATTGTACAAATTTCAAATTAACAGTGTATACATATGAATATGTTTCATATTACTATCTACCCTTTTTTCTTCTGTAAATTTCATATATGACATATATTATAGTACTATTTTCAAGCTATAACAGTAGATTTAGACTTTCAAGCTATAGCATTAAAAATTTCAGGTTATAACAAGTTAAAAAAAAATATATATTTTTATTAATTAGAAAAAACTTAAAAAATAAATAAAAAGATAAACGAAAATTAAAAAAAAAATGGAATTAGAAATAATAAAGTAAAAAATTGAAATTATGGGCTGTAATTTAATTTGAATTTATTGTAGATAATGACTGATTAGCATGAAATAAGGGATCCAAACTAATTAAGAATATTCAGTTTCCTTAATTCACTCTAATTTGTTAAAATTAATTCAAAAATCTGATTTTAAAAATCAATTTCCATTTATTTAATAAATGATTAATCTATTTATGGTTTTTTATTATTAATTAATAATATGTAATTAATAAGGAAAAAATGAAAAAAAAAAAAACAGAAATAGGGGTGTCAATTAAATTTGAATTAATTTAAGATAATTATTAATTAGCATGAATTAAGGAATCTCAAACTAATTAAAAATATTCAGTTTCCTTAATTCACTCTAATTTGTTAAAATTAATTTACAAATCTGATGGATGTCAACTATATACAGTTTGGATACCAATTATATGGTGTTCATTTTGATCTCCAATTAAATATCAAAACTAAACTGTGTATGTATCCAATTGCTATGTAGTTTGTATATAACTGATATCCAGAAATTTATATCCAATTGATATGCAGTTTGTATATAACTAGTATCCTGAAATTATGAGAGTCGATCTGTAATTCATATGTAGTTGAAAACTGACTTGAAGAAAACAATGCATATTCTATATCATTCAATACCTAAAACTGTATCAAAAACAAATATATATCGTTCAAAAGTTAAAAAAAACATGAAATACAAAAGAGTCTAAGCTGCAATCAACTATCTCAAATTTGATCTTCGTAGTCTTGGTGTAGGATAATTGCTGGTATTTGGAGCATGTTCTTTTGCTATGCGGGATCCATCAAATTTGCTAGCAACAATCCCAGTTATTTCACTCTCAGTGATCGCGCCATCATCGTTCTTTGTGTTTCCGCATTGCCATCAACCTAGTTGGAGAAATTGAAAAAGAAACCTTCTTATTATAAAAAAAAATAGGTATTATAAGAAAATACCAATTTCATACCAACATTAGTCATAATTTATACAAAAAAAAAAATGGGTGATTTAACAAACTACAATCAATTCACATAATTGGACCACTAATATCATACCATTTTTTGATAAAAATAATACACAACTTAAGTCAGCTTTCATACCAGCAATAAATCAATTTCATACCAATGTTAAAACACATTTCATACCATATTCATAAATCGTATATTAAGTCAGCTTTCATACCAATATAATTCATGTTTCATGCCAGATTAGTAGACATAATGAAAATAATTTGAAAAAAAAATAGATTTCCTCTAAACTGTGTACCAATTTATACCAGATTTAAACTAGTTTCACACCAAATATAAGTAATACATCATACCATTTTTATACCAAATTTTACACAAATTCATGCCAACATTAAACAAAATTCATACCATATTCATAAATCGTTTATTAAATCAGCTTTCATACCAATAATATGCATAATATAACAATTTTAACAAAAAAATTTACTAAATTGATTTAACCATATCTCATGTAATAAAAAACCCAATTAACTTTTGGAGGACTAATACAAGAAACAAATCATGTAAATCTTTTCCTTTTGAAAAATGTACAAACAAAATCATGTAAATCATACATAAACAAGAATTTGTACAAACACCATACATCACATGCATAGATATATGTTATATAATACAAATTGAAAGATCAAGATCATACCTTTTTGGTCTAAGCCAAATCAGTTATACCTGTGATCACAAACGACATATAATTCCTTTCTGTCAACTATTAACTCCTGATGAAAAATGTTCTTTTTTTTCAAAAAAAAAAAAAAAAAAATTAGATTTGTAAAACTGATAAAATCCATCACCCTCTCCCTTTTAACATCCTTTTCCAACTTCATATCTTTAACAATTTTGGGGCAAAAATAGATAAACCCTAAACCCTTTCACCTTCACCTTCACATAATTAAATTTATGGTAAAATCGTCAGTCCCAAGAAAACCCCAGAAATTCTACAGCCAAATCAGAAAAACATAACCTTTTCACATGAAAAGCCTCAAAGCACTCAACTCCAAAACAAGTCTTCCTGTAAACACAACAAAAACACCAAAAATCCTTTAAGCCCCATTGAAAGTCCATGTCTCACAAGTAGAGATCTGCCCTTTTATTTTGATTGTATGGAGAATATATTTCTCCTAATCCATTTTTAGATGTTGAAAAACCGGCTTCAATGGAGTATGGATGAAAGAGATGAAAGATGATTTTTTTTATTTTTTTTTAAACGTGAAATTGTTGTGGGGTGAGGGATTTAGGTGGGGTGTGGAGGTGTGACTTGTAACTGTAAAAAAGGAACATTAATCAATGTAAATCCCTATAATTGTGTAAGAGATACTTATGGGGTATTCTTTATTTAAATAATTTAATATTAATATAAAATAATAAAAAAATTACTTATTTAATAAAGTAAAATTTAATTAATTTATAAATAATTAGTGATATGTTATAACCCGTAATTAAACTGTTATAAACAAGAATTTTTTAAAAGTAGATTTAAAACCTGTAATATTGACTCTTAAATGTGTATATGGGGTGATTTTTCCTTTTTTCTTTTACATTTCAATGAGATTAACTAAGTGATGTCAATTTTGTGTTGTATTGTAAGAGAAAGAAATATGAACAAAATAATTTTTTTATGGGAAAAATATGTGACTATTCAATACACGTTAATAAAGGGATAAAAATATTTTCATTCTATAAAATAACCGCATTCTTTTCAATTGATTAATTAATTAATGTTGTTTGACAAAAAAAATTCTTTCCTTAAAAATAGACGCATCTTTTTATTAGTGGCTAAGTAGTACCAATTAATTGAGGCCTTCGGTTGCTAATTAATTTTTGACTACTTAGTGCCAATACTATATGCGGATTGTACCTTTGTGTCAATTCCTCTTTGTTGACTTACATAAAGATATGGGCCAATGGCCCACCTTCTTTACTGGGCTTTGTAAGAGTTACTACTGGATCAGGTTAATTAGTGCTTGTTATTGGGCTTTACCGAGTACTTCATGAATCGGGCTTCCAAGAGTTATGTAGTACGTCTAGCAATTTGAAACAATACAAAAATGAATTATTTATTTATTTTTAATGTAAAATAGCAAACATTTAGATTATATTAAATACTATAGCTATGGTTTAAGAAAATTGTAATTCACGGCTACAGTTTTCTCAATTTTTGTTATGTCCCTGATTTGTATAAATCCAGAATCTGTATAATTCAGTTCTTGATTTTATAAATCCAGAATTTTGTATATGTTTATCCTAGCTAATTGTATACAATTTATGAAAAATTCACAACAAATTATTATCATTCAGTTTGTATACTGGCAAGCGTATATACAAACGGTGTCCTGAAAAAAAATATATATAAATATAAAATTTGTATATACTTACCCTATTTGTATATTCGCAAGCGAAATATACAAACGGGCAGAAATATACAAATCGCAATCTCCATAACAAACAAAATTATAGCTATGAAGAGGAATTATCGAAACTATAGCTATAGAGCCTCCTTATGTCTAAAAAAATAGAAATTAATTTAAGGAAAAATATCTAGTTAGATATACATTCATATATTATCAATTAATTCAATCTTTTCTTTGAAATAATTACTTATTACTCGTATCTCACTATTTACTTTTTTCTTAGTTTTGTTTAAAAAAAAGAATTTTTATTTCCTTTTGTAATAACTCTTCAATTCTAACTTTTCACGTAACAGATTTAAAACCTCAAGATTAAATGACATTTTAAAACATTCTATTTATTTTTAGTTTCAAACCATAATATTCAAAAGTTACTTCTACTTTTTAATATTCCATATCAGATCGGTGATAAGACAAGCTCGAGCCAAGTCATTAATTAAAGAAATGGTTTTGTTTTCGGTGTATTTATTTTGTTTCCATTTTTATTATGACTGTATTTACTAACGCGTAGTTAAAACCGAGCATGTTATGATATTTGTATTTATTTATTTTAGATAGGAACTAAAAAAAAAGGGGTAAAATTCATGGAATTTGGAGAGGGGACAAAAGAAGATGCTTTTGAAATAGAAGTAGAACCAAAATAAGTAACAAGTCATGTGGAGTCTTCGAAATACCTAACAGATAAAAGCGTGTTAATATTTACTTACAAGAAAGTACCGTTCCTTTTTTTTATTTTTCTAACTTATTCGGAAAATTCATTGTTAGTAGTAGTATTTTTTTATTTAACGGCTAACGTTAACCCCTTTATGAGATTGTCATCTTCAATTGGTTTAATTTTATTTTTTTTTTAAAAAGTTTCATAAGTAATATTACACATGAATTGTGTTTTCCATATCCTTTTACCTCATCCCTATTTTTAATAATATTTGTTTAAATTTTACATTTAAATTTTTTTTTTTTTTTTTACTATCATATTGATCAACATAAAAAATAAGCAAGAAATCCACCTAAGATAGTTGGGGTTAGGCGCTACCTGATAAAGATATGGGGGTGGTGGGCTGGTGAAAAGACATGATGAAGTTGAGTGCAACTTACGAATTTTGTCTTTCAAATTTACTGCAAAAATTGATTTTTCTTATATCTTAGAAACTTGATTATTTTTCTATAAGAAATATTTTAATCAACCAAATACATCTTTAAATGTATCAATGTGAGCATATTCTTTTAAAAGAGATAGTGAGGTGAGGATAACCAGTCCAAGAAACTAAACGACTTAGAAATTATTTATTGAAAAAGGGAAGAATTTTAGAATAAGGTGAAAAATATGCATGAGAAAATGAGGAAATTTGAAGTAGTTAATGGTGTGTGGTGAAAAAAAATAATTAGAGCATAAGGGATTAGGAGGTGTTTACTATCGAAGCAACTCATTCTTGTATGGATTCCTAGTCTCAATCAAATACATACACATCTTTTTATACTTGTTCGACTTTTTCATTTACTATAATACCTGTTGAACACCTATAAGAACCTCTAAAAGTGTACCTAAACACATTTTAGCTAAGACAATTAAAAATGAAATTTCGGTACTAACCTGAATTTAGGTGTTTAAACGAAAAAAAATCCAATACAATTAGGGAGCCACATGATGAATAGCCATTTTTTGAAATACGGCACGCGCTCATTAAGAGTGAAAAATACACACTCGCCATAGTAAATTAAAATGTGCCTAATAGGTAAGTTAAACACTAATACAAGGGTAAATGAAAACTTTGGAAACATTTAAGGACCGCGTTTATTTTATATTACTCAATCATGTTGACCTAATATATCTTTTAAGAAAACTCTAATAGAGGTGTATTTTTTTCTAAATTAATTTTATTAATAATGTTTAAGAACTCTAAGGTTGACTACTACTGGAAAAAAAAAAAAAAAAATCAGTTAATTTGCTAAAATAAACAATAAAATGAAACATTTACTTTTGATATAGGGATCAAGTAAAATAAAACAAAGAGAGTATTTTACATCGAGCTGAAGGCTAAAGACAAAATTTTAATCTTATGAGTTTTTGAATTTTATAACATGACATCAAGTGTTTATAATTCGAATTTAAAACTTAATATTTATATATATTTAATATAAATATATTATTTAAATAAAAATTACTGAATTTGATCGAATTCATATCCAAACTTCTAACTCCGAAGCTGATTTTGGGTGCGTGGTTAATTATGGGGTCAAGGGAGTGGGGTGGGGATTTGATAAAACTTAGTTTTGGACATGTGACTATGGTCGACAGAAGCATGGGGGATTATTAAATTTGGTTGCTTGATTTAGAAAATCTCCTTCCTCCTAAATTTTAATAATATAAGGTGTAGTACGCCACGTGTCATGTCGAGGATGGAGAAGAAAGACATGTGACATGAAGTACCCCTCTCTCGTGCTTATGTTCCTAACAAGGTGGAAAATTCATTTAATTGGAGGGTTCTTCACTTACATGGCCCCTTTATATAGTAGAAACTTTAAACTATTAGTATTTTTTTAATCATACATAAATTCCAATTCTTGCACGACAATGGGGTCACCCTTTTTTCTCCTTCCAGCACTTCGATATTCACATTGGAGCCTTTTTTAAATTTGAATTCGTATTAAAAAGTTTCACATTAGAGGGTAAAATGCTCTCTAATAAAAACAACTTCATACTTAGGGAGATTCAAACTTGAAACCTCTAGTTATGAATTATGAATATTAACTACTCCACCACAACCCTTGTTAATGGGATCGTCACCCTTAATTTCCAAACATTTTCATTTGAATATTTCAATCGACCTGACTAATTTTACCGCGACATCTCTTACTAGCTAATGAAACTAGCAACATCACATCATATAGAATATCGATTGATCTGCAATTAGGTCTATAATATAATTATTGAGGATCTCATTATTTCTGCAAGCATAATTTTAAAATTGAGAAAATAAATGAGATTATTTAGTCACCAAAAATCCTTCTATTTTGAAAGCTTTTTCATTTTTAGTTTTTCTATATTATATAGACAAAATAGATCAAGGAGACACTTAACTACAATTGAATCACATTTTTTATGTTGAGACGATAAAAAAACTTCACTTATTGACCTTTGTTGTATTTGAAGGTAAGAGCGAAATCTAAATTCTAATTTTTGTATAGAAATAATGTTCATTCTTTATTTTTTGGTTTATCATCAAAACAAATAGTCATAATTATTTAATTTTAAATTTCAAATGAAGATTATCTTGAGTGTTTTCCTGGAACTTAAAAGTTAATAATAATAATAATATATATATATATAATAAGTCACAATGCAACTATCATTGTAACTATCTTGTTAGCTTTCAACCAAAAGCTAACAAGATTTTTAGTAAATAATAAGTATGTAATTTCTATATATATTTATTACTCATTCTTTTTGAATTTGTTAATCTGATTTTGATATGACACATAGTTTACAAAAGTAAATTAGATTTTGAGAAAAAACATTAAGTGATACTTGAAGATGTCCCAAATTTTCAAAAAGACACATTAACTTTGTGTGCGTCCTATTACCCCACAAAACATTCAAAATCACAATAAATACACATTTTTTACACAATATTTCCACTTTGGACAAAAATATCCTTCGAATGTGTAATTTCTTAAAAACAAAAAGTCGGACCCATTATTGATGTATTCAAGGATGCTTTGGTAATTTCCTATGATAAATTCGTTTTATTTGTTTCTTTTAAATTTATTTTACTATACTAAATAATTCTATAAAATATCATGAATCACAATAATTAATTACTTAAATATTTAAAAGATATAAAAATATATAAAAGATCTGATTGACTTTTCAAATTTTACCAGTGACACATAAATTGGGACAAATGAAATAAGATATATTATTTGAAAATTTCTTAGAAAGTACTATAAATTACAGTAATTAACAACTAGAAATATTTCAAAGACAAAAAAAATTGATTGAATCTCAAATTTTTTTTAGTACTACATAAATTGAGAAAGAAGAAATGACCTCTATTATTTGAAAATGACATAAAAGTATTACAAATCATACAATAAGAATTAACAATTTAAAATTTTAAAAGACTTTAATGCTTTATACTTATTCTATTTTCACTTTGGACAAAAATATCCTCCCAATATGCATATTTTTTTAAACAAAAAGTGGGACCTATTATTGATGTATTCAAGGATGTTTTGGTAATTTTCCTATGATGAATTCGTTTTGTTTGTTGTTTAATTTTTTCTTAAATAATTGTATAAAATATTATAAATCATAATAATTCTTTACTTAAATATTCAAAAGATATAAAAATATGTAAAAGATCTGATTAACTCTTCAAATTTTATCGGTGACACATAAATTGGACAAATGAAATAATATATATTATTTGAAAATTACTTAGAAAGTACAATAATTTACAGTAATTAACAATAGAATATTTTAAAGACAAAAAAAATTGATTGAATCTTGAAATTTTATTAGTACCACATAAATTGAGAAAGAAGAAATAACCTTTATTATTTCAAAATTGCGTAAAAGATATTACAAATCATACAACAATAATTAGCAATTTAGAATGTTAAAAGACATAAAAATTTTTTACCATAGTTAACAATAATTAAAAATTTAAACTATTTTAAATTAATATTAAAGTTTGATTAACTCTTTAATTTTGTCTTTGTCACATAAATTGAAACAAAAGATGGTATATATTGGGCCCGTGCTAGCACGGGCTCCAATGTCTAGTATATATATATATTTCAATTATAAAAATTGAAAATTAACTATATGTGAATTTTACCCAAATTTTAACGTTGCTCAGTAATGAGCCCATGAGGTCACCATCAATGGTCCTACCTGCTTTATGTCCTAATATTGTTTATATTGCTTCTCCTATACAGTGCTGCTATTGGTACATTCTACATCCAACATATTTACCGGTTATTGACACTTATCCTCCTATTTGTGGTGGTCTTTAATTTATGTCTTTTACCGCATAATAATATTTTATTTTATTTTAAATCAGGGTATATAATTACATATTTTATATCATAATATTTTAAAGTTATGCTAGCCTGACATCTATTTCTAAAATAAATAAATTATGTTGGACTAGACATAAGTTCAATGTTGAAGGACATGGATTAAAATCAGACCATTTTAAGGGCAATTTGTGCAATTTCAGCCATACTTACTTTCTCCACTTAAATAAACAGTATTTGTTTTAATTCCCTTGAAAACATTAGTAACGTAAAAGACCTTATAATTTTTTTTAAAAAAAAGTAAAAATAATGAGGTTATTTAGCAGCCAACACAATTTGAAAAGAGTTTGACTTCTTTATATTAACAGGCAGAGCGAAATTAATGCCGCAAAGGTTTAAAGGTTTATTTGAATTACTTTCGCAATAAATAAATATTTATAAATAGATGTTGAATCACTTAGCTTTTTCATTAATTCATTTTTTAATATATTGAGAAAAAAATTCGATTCCGCTAATAGTTATCTAGAAATGAAGGAGATAACGTACAAAAATTTAAGTATACTAATATGAGCATGTATAATAAGCAAAATTATTTTAAAATCCTCTACGTGATTATGTTCCTAATAAGGAGGAAACCCGTTAGTTTTAGAGTTAATAGTTTTGTTCAATTTGGTATTGACAGTGATACCCAAATTCTTTATCATGCCTAATGTTTGGCGGCCATGGGGTCATCCTTACTTCCTAATCTTCCTACTTAATCTCATTTTGTCAGATTCTTCATAGTAATCACGTTTAGATGCTTCACATATTGACACATTTACAAAATTGTTTGGCTCCTTATGCTGACACTTAACTTGTTTAAATTTTCTTTATTACATCAACAAAGAAAAAAGGGATGCTATAATATTCATGAAATTCTCCATGTTAATTTAATATTTACCCTTCTTCCATAAAACCTATATATAATCATGAGCAGTGACATTAGTAGTAGTACAACTTGTTGTCTGCTGCGACAAAGCTAGAGTTTTAATTACGATTCAACAAAACTAAGTAATTTTGGTCAAAATTCTATATTTGAATTAAGCAATTCACTTATATGTATATACTTTCTCCACTTCAAAAAGAATTGTCTAGTTTTCTTTTTAGTCTGTTTCAAAAAGAATGACTCATTTCCTTTTTTGACAACACTTTAATTTCAACTTTCCACGTGACATATTTAAAGCCACAAGATTAAAGGGCATTTTGTTACATTTGACATAACTTTAATTTAGAACCACAAGATTAAAAAGTCTTCTTTCATTTCTTAAACTCCGTTCCAAATCAAACTATGCCATTCTTTTTGAAATGGAGAGAGTATAATTTATTCAGAACCTAATGAGATAACTTTTCTTGATATCAAAACCCAAAAAACTCATAATTCTGAATCCGCCCCCGTATATAACTATATATCCATCAAACAAAGTACAAATCTTGGAAGTTCAGTGGATCACATGCGAGTCACATGATCCCTTTAAAACAGTTATGAAAGGAGTGAAGGAAGGTGTGGTGTGAGTGCGAAGTAGGTCGTCCACATATATAGTATGGTATTTCGTACTTAATTAGTACTAAAACAATAAAACACAAACTTGAGGTGTTTAATTCATCAGATATTCATGTTTATAAAACAAAGGATATTTTAGTAATATTTTAATCTTAACTTGTCATATAATATTCTTCTTTTTAATTTTTTTGTACTTATATATTTGGGCAGAAGTTTGAGAGTCCTTGGATCATTAATTGGAAAACATGCTATGTCTGTTGTAAAGAAAGAAACACAATCACAGCCATGACATTCGTAATGATGTGGCATGCATGGCCTCTAATTTTCTCAATTGCATAGTATAATCTCTTCCACTTTTCGTTTTTTTTTTTAATTTTTAGCAGCGGAACCAGAATTTCTACTAACAGATTCAAATCACAAAATAAATCAAAGAAGTCAATATCATCTACTATATGCATATATATAAAAAATATTTTAACCTTATATATACAACATAATTTCAGGCGCTCACATGCTCCGCCCCTTTTCTTTGTCCATTCTTGGAGGGGCAAATTTTAAACATTGGGTTGATTTGACTGAGATTAGCACCAAATGTGGATCACTGTATGAACGTCACGACTTTATAATGTCCTTAGTACAACAGTAGTCACCCAATTACTGCCATGACATCCGTGAATCAAAGTCTATTTAACTTTTTGGGTAAAAATAAAGTCATTTTTATTTATCTTTTTCTTGGTAGTTAGATATATGTGTGGTGACTTTTAAATAGGAAATCATCTCAAATGAATACTACTTTTAGCGGTTGAAGTCGAAAGTGACTTTTAACTGTTGATGTGCCTTTCGAATTTATGACACTTGGTAAAATTAAAGTTATTATTCATCTTTCTTGGTAGTTAGATATATGTGTTGACTGTTGAGTATGTTAGTTATACAATAGGAGATCTATGTCTTAATATACGTAACAGCATTTGTACTATTAGCGGTTGAACTCAAAAAGGGACTTTAATTGTGACAATCTTACATTAAAATGGATGGGAAATTGATACCCATAGAAGGGCGGCCGGTTCATGAATTTAATTGTTGATGCGTCTTTTTTTTACTTTAAAAGGCTTAAGGGGTCAAATCTATATGATTCTGAATGTTAAATCAGAGCGAATAATACATTGATAGTTGATCCAACTTTCTCCATTATATATATATTTTATTCGAACTATATTCTATTAGAAGTTTTTAGTTACTAGTGAGCAATATATACTTAATACTAAATTCGTTTACATTATAGCAACAAAAGATAAGTAATGATTAAATAAAATGATAGTCTATAGCTTGTAAGCTAAAATCGTTGATTTTTATTATTATTATTAATATGAATGAAGTTTAATAAGAGAGAGTTTGGTGTCAGAGTGGAGATGTGTGGAAATGATCACATGATATTGTATATGGAGACATGCACATGAAAGGCCCACCTTGTTAGTACAATAACAAACACATTTCTTAAAGCCCACTTGAGATTAAACCCCATTTGGAAACAAACAAACACAAAAATTTTACACTTAGTTATGGCCTCCCCACCCCCCAAACATGACTAAGTAGTAGTGAGTTACCATTACCTCTTGGCTCTTAAAAAAAAAAAAAAAAAAAGGTTTACTGTGTGTTTCTTCAATGCAATTAATTGTCTTCTTCAATCCAACATCACTATCTATGTTTTCTCTCTCTTTCTTTTGTGGTTCTTCCCCTTCTTTAAAGCTAATTCGTTATCTCTTCTCTTCTTACTCTCTCTTTTTCTAACTACCTTACCACAACTTCCTCTCCTTAACAAGTTTCATACACACACAAAAAAAAAATATCTTCTTTCCTTTCCTTATCCATATGTGTTGTGTAAGCAATTAAATAAAAGAAAACTACGCTAGCACAGAGCCATATTTGTAACGAAAAGAAAGACATTTTTTTGTTGAATTTAAGGATGTCGAGCAGAAGGTCGAGGCAATCATCAACAGGATCCTCGAGGATTTCAGATGATCAGATAATTGAACTTGTCTCAAAATTGCAACAGCTTCTACCGGAGATTCGCAATCGTCGCTCTAGCAAGGTTGGTTTTTAAATTGAATTACTACTCTTCTTTTTATGCATGTTCATAATATATGGATAATATACATGCAGCTACATTTCAATTTTTTTGATTTATTTTCACTACATTGAATTAAGTTGAAAATTAAGAGTGTAGCAGTATAACTAGCTAGGCAAAGTCACGTTATGTGTGGAGCTCTATACATCTCTTGTCTGTGTTAGTCGCATTAATTGTATTATTATTCATGAAGGAACATATTTCGCCTGTTATATTCAAGCATTTATTTTATGTCTCTTTTTGGACTCTAAGGTCCATTTCACATATATCCTAATTTGTCTTCCCATAAAAAAAGATATTCTTTTCTACTAAGAAAGGATATGTATCGCAAAAACTTTTTACATATCAGTAAATTTTAATTTTATGCAGTTATTACTATTTAAAAACTTAATATCAACCATGCACAATTAACTTGAGGATATATAGGAAATAAGAAAGGTCTCTACCTCTTTATCACACACTCTTTATTTTCTTGGAAAAGATATAAGTTTAATTTGGCGTACAAAAAGGAGAATATTACTTATGATTTGAATAATTTGTTGTGACCATGCCTAGGACCATGCTTTGGGGTCCCAACTCCCAAAAAATATAGAGCCAAATTGAGATTTTGTAGGTCAATGACTTGAACATAGTCAAAGATTTGCAATGCATCATTGCACAAATTAAGGCATGTCTACTACTAGTCTAAATAAATTATCACGTAACACAACATGTTGACTCTAGAATTTAGGAGTAAAAAGTGTTGGTGCTTTAATTTAGGAGTTGATTAATCAATATAAAAAGGATTGTTGATCACAAAACATCTCGTATTAGAGGAGTGCATTCAAATAGTGTGATGGACAAGTCTATCCTAATAAAAAGTGATAGTGCTTTAATTAAGGAGTTGATTAGTTGATAAATAAAAAGGGCAGTTTGGTACACAAAAAATCTTGTGTTAGTAAAATCCGAGGAAAGATCGCACCACAAAGGGTGTGATGTAGCTAGATAGTCTACTCTTATTCATGTACTAGTGCTTGTTTTCATGGCTCAAACATTTGACCTATAAGTCATACAAAATTAAATCAATTTTATTGCTGCTCTCGGCCCCCTTTTCGAAATGATTAATTAATAATTTGTAATCTCATATATTTTGTTCATACAAATGCAGGCATCGGCATCGAAAGTACTGCAAGAAACATGCAACTACATAAGAAATTTGAATAGACAAGTGGATGATCTTAGTGATCGAATTTCTCAGTTACTCTCAACTATTGATGCTGATAGTCCAGAAGCAGCAATCATCAGGAGTTTATTAATGTAGTAACCATATACTCCTATGAATTAATTAATGTATTTTCATTTCTAAATATTGGAGCTATATTTATATATAAATCTTACTACCAAGTTCTTGATTTTCTGGTTGTTGTTAAGCTCTAGTAGACTCAGCTGGTCACTATAGCTAGGCCAATCATGAGTTAGAATTTAATTAGAACTCAACTATATAGTAGTACCGATTGAACCAATGTGATCCCCCTAGCTAAGGGCACACGTACGTACGTTTGTATTTATATTTCCCTTACTCCTTAGTTATATATAATTAATTAATAAGATGTACTTTTGTGCTTTTATTAGTACTTAGATATTTTATGTAATCCACGTTGAAGCAAGAAACTAATAACATGAGTGAGATTAAAAAAATTATTGCCTAAGGACCACCTAGGAGCACCTATTAATATGGTGATTAATTTAAACGATTATAAAAAGTCATATCTGAGAAAGCAAACATCTAATTAATTAGCAAAGAAAAAGACGAAAAAGAATAAGGCCGTGCTCATTTTTGGTTGGTGAATCGAGTAAGTTCAGGGTCAATGTTGGCCTGAAAGTTATCAATCACCTGAAGCACCGCTCCGATGCAACAAAATAATGCTCTCTCCGTTTTAATTTTGGTTGTTTGATTTTGACTCGATAAGTTTAAGAAAATTTACAAGAATTTTAAATTTTATGATCTTAAATTAATTTAAGATATATATGTAGAATGTAATAAAATGTCTTACATATTATGTGAAAAATTAGAATTAAAGAATTGTTAAAAATAGAAAGACATTTTTTTTTTAAAAAAATCTTTTTACAATTTTAGATTGTGGTGCTTTGTAATCAAAGGCAAAAACTTAGAGAAAGGTAGTACAAAAGGAAAATAAAAGTAAGACAAACAAATTGATACTAATGGTTAGAAAGACGAAAAAAAAAAGTAATTTAGTACTAAAAAAATTGATTCTGATAAAATCGCACTTAAAAAGTATGATGTAACTAATATATCCATTAACCAACATTAATATTTGTTTTCACGGCTCAAATTCGTAACTTATAATCACACCACGATAGCATTACTATTGCTTCAAAGTTCTCTTTAATATTATAAAGAATGCGGGTAAACAAAGAAAGGAATCAACGGACAAGTGAATTGTAGTCTATCGGGTGGCATTCATTACCGTTGACAATAAATAGTAAAACCTGATTATAATATTGCTATCATTTGTTGGTTATCAATTTAAGAAATAAAAAAGAGTTTCAAAATTTATAATCTTAAATATATTTGAATGAATATAAGATTTTTGAGCATCTAAAACAAAATCTTAAAGCTATGGTGGGAGTAGTCCGGGACCATTTAAATCTCTTGGAAAAACTTCATACAATCTGCTGAGGGACAAATGTTTCAACATCCTCACGTATGTACGTGTCGATCTTTTATTTTATTTTATTTTATCTTAGAAGAACGAATAGTGAGACTAGATATAAATGATACTATATATTTATCTTCTGAATATGCATAGAGTATTAGTAATTCAATTTTAACGTCGTTTAAAGAATCTCGACAAAGGTTCAAAATAACATATGATTGAATGAGCACTAATTAAAATAAAAAAATAAAAAAATGTAGAATAATGCAAAATGAAAGAGAAAAGAACATAAGAAATTTAAGAAGGCTCAATGGAGCGGGCGAAAAAGTAGAAAAAAATGCTGATAAGGCAAGTTAAATTTAACGGACTAGGATTAATCTTTTCCTTCTCAGCCCTTGCTCCGTTTTTTTCATTAAGTATTTTTACATGTTTGTTTCTTTATACTTTGAACTCCTTGAGAGAGATTCTGACTCTGTCACTTATATGAGGTTGTATGATACTTTCTCAACGGAGAAATTGAAGGTGGTGAGTGATGGATTTTTGCAGCGGTGGTATTTATATGGTGGCTAACGAATGGAATAGTGATTATGTTGATGTTGAAGGAGAGACATAAGAGTAAACTTCGCCGGTGATGGCAATCTTAATTTTGTGATTTCTTGGTATAATTTATTTTGCTAGAGGATAAAGTTAGTCTTTTCGTAAGTCAGAAGATCAAATTTTAATTCATTTGCCATCGTAAAATTGGTCTAGAGATTAGTGTCAAATTAGTTATTGCGAGGCAAAATGATAATGGCACGGTGAGCGGTGACGATATAATAAATAAACTCCAACAAAATTAAACTATTTTGCATAGTTCAAAAACTAATTTATCTAGCTTTATCGTTTGAGAATGATGACTCATTATAAATCAATCTAAAAGGAAACATAATGAAACGAAGGGTGTCGTAAGATCACATCAGCATAAAACATTGTAGGAATATCAAGTATATATATATATATATGTATGATTGGAATTGGATAAGAGGTGTCAATAAATGGGTAAATGATGAAGATAGCGATAATAATCTATTGAATAGACAAATTTGCAGTTTGCGCCCTCAACGAGAAGAGAAAAAGACATTTGCTCTGTGTTTGAGCAGGGGTGTGTCTATGTCTTAATCAAATATAAAATGCATGGATTCTGATAACGATGAGCCCAGCCATATTAATATTAATATTATAATATTATTATTGACGATGACTCTGATATTCATCAATATCTAATGGGCACCACACCAAATCATACTCACCTTTTTATTTTCAGATTTAGTACTATTGAAAACGAATTTATGGTGCAACATCAATATATATATATATATATATATGTCTTTTCAATCATTTTAGTTTTTTTTCCTTCCCAATAATTGTTTTCTATGGTCTCTACTATTTAGGAATTTATTCTATTGGATCATGCTACTTTAAAAACATTTCACGTTAAATATGTTCTAATCTTTCCATTTTTTCTGGAAGAACTACTGTTCTAATTTTGTCTTTGTTAATACCTTGTTCTTAACGTATTAGCATCAATAAGAGCAGGGCAGAGTTGGCGTGTCTGTTGCGGATTCAGCGATCTTTAATTAATAATTTAGAATTCAACAACTTAAAAATATTAGAATATCAGATCGAGTAATAGATGTTTGAAATTTTGATCAAGCGATCCAACATAATTTTGACAAATTATCCCAAATTGCATCAGTGCCTGAATAATGGGCCGAAGGTGGTGTAGTTTTCTGTTAAGAAGAAGCCCGCTATTAATATTTGGGCCTAGTTTCAACTTGTATAAAGCCCAATGAATGAATCAAATCGATCGCGAAGGGCATAATGGACCTAGAACCAAATAGTTTCAGACTTTCAGCCCAAGTCTCCTTATTTTATTTTTTTGTTAATCGTCAAAAAAGTGGCTAATATGACAATTTATGAGTTCGATTGAAACAGTCTTATTCTAAAAATAAAATTTTGTCAATTTTTAAGTTTGTGTAATTGTGTATATTATTCAGCCCTATACAAAAAGAGATATAGCAAATTTGGTGTACAAAAATATACATATTCAAGACAATTATGTATTTACCGAAATATCATTTCAGTTCATTATATTTCATATAATCTAGGATGTGATATAATTTTAAAAGATGAACCAAATATAAACAATTTCAATAAGCAATTTCATTCTTGACATAATTACATTTTTAATTTATTTCTGAAACAATGAAAAACACATTGCATTACAATTTTAGTTTGAATCAGTAGAGAAATTCCAAGGAATGACACATTTATTAATTCTATCAAAAATAACTTAATAGAAACTCAACATGTAGTTTAAACTTGGACAATTAATTATCATCTCCTACTTACATGTCAATTTCATATAGTATAGGTGCTTAATCACTTTTCAGTGATAATTATAAAACACGACTTGCTTAAAATGTGTTTTTAGAGGTGTTACCATCAAATTAAGGCTAAATAGGCGGTGAGTAATTTCTCTACAAATTGGTGTGATGAGGTTGCAACTGTCATATGGTGCTATGAAAATCATTAATTAAACTCAATTTGACTTAATCCTCAACTTTTATTAATTTGATTACTCTATATATTAGTCCCAACTATCCTACAATCTACCTTGTGGCACTTCTAATATTTATGTTCACCTTTTCTAATCATCACAAACTGCCGGTGTACTAGTCCATCAAAACAGGTTCAATCTTAAATCTTCTGCTAATTTGTGGGAAATTAATATAGAGAATCACCACATGATGTTTTTTTTGTAATTTACTATCTGGAATTAATGTTGAGGATGCATCGAAAATGATCTTTCTATATTTAGAAAGTCAAGATAAAATTATGTTCACATTATCCTTGTCAGATCTCATTTATAAGATTACGCTGTAATGTTTGGAATTGATGGAACAAAGTGAACAGATCCGGCTCCTCTCCATTTTCTCCAAGTTCCTATTTGGATTAGTAACACATGGCATAGGTTAAAATCAAAGGCTAAGATTTAATTTTCCAAAGTAAATCTCTAACCATGATTTAACTAATAAATACAATATATATGTAGTATTAAAAATTATTATAATCTCACAATCTTAGCTACGCATTATCTTGTCCAAAAATATAGGGGAAAAAAAGTTCTTCCTAATTACTTTTTTTTTACGTGGAATCTTTTTTAATTTTCTTTTAAATATTGAACTACTGCCAAATATAACTAATGTTAATTTTGGAGGAAATAGAAAAAAAAAGAAGAGGTGAAATAAAATAGGAAAAAATAATATTCTTCTATAGCTAATGGTTAAAAAGAAAAATTCAAGGAAAAAATGCAATAAAAATATTAAATTAAAATAAAATAAAATTAACATCCTAATTAAAAAAAATTAGGAAGAAAACTTTTTCCCCCCTAAATTTATGAACAAGATAATATGTTGTTAAGATTGTGGGGGTTATAGTAATTTTTAAAATTAAATATATATAATATATTTATTAGTTAAATCATGGTTAGAGATTTACTTTGAGAAATTAAATCTTAGCCATTTATTTTAACATATGTCATATGTCATTAATCCAAATAGGAACTTGGGGAAAATGAAGAGGAGCCGAATCCAAAGTGAACCAGCAAACTTGCAAACAAAAAAGTTAGGTGAAATGGTCTGATGGACCCTTATACTTATATGCATTTGTATTCTGGCCCCTTCTACTTAACTATTTGTCAATTGAACCCTTAAATTTAATGTAACTTAGCATTTTAAACCCCCTTGACTCTGCGTGTACTTCAAACTCTCAACAAAAATGACACATCATCATCCACGTCAGATTTAAAATTACACATCATTTATTATTTATTTTTTTTAAAAATATCAATTGTGTTTTATTTAATAAAAAGTAAAACAATAAAATTTAAATTTATTCCTTAAGCTAAAAAAGAAACCCAACATATTTCCAAAATAGATTAGGCAATAAGCTCTTCAACTTCTTCTGAACTTTGACAATGGTGGCTCTTCTATGGAGGAGATCAAGCTGCTGGTGCATTTCTTTCTCGGAGGGTGAGTCCCCATTCCCATCTTAAAACATAAAAAATCTACTATTTTCCTTTCCTCCTCCTTCAACCATCACATAACTACTAACCTAAATCGCCGCCGCCGCCGCCGATCTAGCCGAAAATCTCTTCACTGTCGTAGCTAAATCCTCCAACCCTCACCCGCCTCATTCTCCACTGACTAGCACAGTCTCTCTCACTCTACTGCGAACTAGATTTCTCCGACGAGCACCATCACCATCGACCTCTCCCACTAGCGGTGATTCAATGGACTCAAGGAGGTTTCAACGCCAAGATCTTTTAAAGATGATGACAATAGTATGAAGAAAAAAAAAGAGTCGGGACATGTAGATTGCTGCAAATGAAGGTGGAGTGGGTGAAGAAGATGGAGACTTTTTAATTAATTTTTGTATTATTTTATTCTTTTATTAATATTTTTAAAACTGAAATATAGTACTCACTCGCCTTAAGGAGCGTGAAGTCACACACTTTCGCCAACTCAGCCATCTTAAAGACACGTAAGTATGGTCAATGGTCAGAGGGGTTCGATAAATTGTGTTTTATTGAGTTTAAGGGTCCAAATGACAAATGGGTAAGTAGAAGGGTTCAGAATACAAACTGATACAAGTACAAGGGTCTATCAGACTATTTCGCCAAAAAGTTAAGTATAATCAGATATATATTTACTCGAGCAGTGCAATTTCATCTGCTATAGAAGGTTGCTCGACTTATTTTTTTACTAATTTTACTTATTACTAATAAAAAAAAGTACTAGTAACTAATTGTAAAAAGTAAAACTCTTTTTTATCCAATACTCATTGTTGCTTTTCTAAAAGGCCAAACAAAAGGTTCCACAAACACCCTAAAAATGGTAATGAGAAATCATTTTGTTTGGACAATAATACCCCTTCCTTTATACTTTATCATTATTTTTTTACAATATAAATGAAGATTTGAAAGTCATAATCATTCCCACTCAACCAACCAGATTAAAAAACGTCCAAAATGAATTAGTCAGTGGTCTAAATTCTAAAATCTTTGTGGTGTACCACAATCATTTTTAAATTAGACGACGAATTCCTTTAAATCAAAATGTTTCACAATCGATGGCTATATTTATTTATTTTAATGTCACATTAGATACTAGCTTACAACACAACCTTATTTAACATAAATTTTTAACCATTATTAATTTTTTGCGCCACAAAGTGTTGAAAAATTAACACAAGAAAAGGGAAGTTGCCGTCACGGAGAATGATTAAATTGAACTACTAATCGCCTTTTGGCACATCAAATGAATAAATAATAAATTAAAGTTGTCAACAACCCAGATTTGATGCTTTCCAATCTGTTTTTATTTTTTATAAAAAAATAATTTGTTTTTTTTTGTATTCAGAATGGAGACTTATGATTCTATCTGTCTACATCCTTACTTGCTACTTAATTCATTTTTCCTTTTTAAAAAATATTTTTATGAAAGGGCAAGCCTATTGATAGGGAAAGGGGAAAGAATTAAAGAAGTAGTAGGGAGGACATTTCCTATAATTTAACGGAATGAAGTTTTATATACTTTAAAGTTTAAGTTGTATATACTGATAGTTTGAAATTTTTAATATTCTTGCAATAATCAAATTTGATATCAAGCTAATGTAGTTTTTATCATATTATCAACTATTGTATGTCATCTTAATTTAGCTTCTTCTTTTTTTCAATCGTGTTTTACTTATAATTACTTTGTAAGTGATCTAGATCAAACTAATTATTTTGTTCTACATCATTAATGCAAGAAAAACCCAAATTCAATTTCAATACTATTTTTAAATCAGATGACGAATTCTAACACTAACTTCTTTCATGTGTTATCGTTGGAGGTTTAGTCATTAAGCCCAATCATTATTAAAAAAGATGAAATTATATTGTTTATAGTTGTTAAGTATTATACATTATATAGAAGAAGACATAAACTTTAGACTAGGGTGTGCACTATTCGGATTAAACCGAATAACCAAACAAAATCAAACCGAATATTTATTTGGATTGGTTTTTTGGTTTTTCGGATTGGTTTTGGATTAATAAATTACTTTGTTTGGTTTTTTGGTTTGGTTTTGAATTTTAAAAATAAAAACCGAAAAAAACCGAATTATATATATATATATATATATATATTATTTAGGCTTAGAATTAAGTTGGAGTTAACCACTTTTGTCCCTTTTTGGTTATTGCCTTTCATGATGATTACGTTTATATTTTATGTTTGAATTACATCTATAATAGGTATACTTATAAGTATTGTGTTTTAAGTTTTACTTATGATTTATATTAGAAAGTATATTTAAGGGATTAAATATTATTACTTTGGTTATATATGTTATTAATTATTGACATAACCGAATAACCAAACCGAAAAAAGCTGAACCGAATAGAGGAAAACCAAACCAAACCAAACCAAATTTATTTTGGATCGGATTGAATTACACTTTTACAAAACCAAAAATCAAAAATCCAAACCGAATAGTGTAAAACCAAACCGAAAAAACCGAATGCACACCCCTACTTTAGACTATGCAATAAATCAAATTGTCTATGGGATGAGATATCCCAACTTCAAAGTCCTTGAAAGATGCAAATAATGGCGGGCCCAAGAATGATGAAATTATATTGTTATAGTAGTTAAGTATTATACATTTTATAGATATAAATTAAGGATCAAAATAATCGAAAATAAAATTTCTAAATTTGCCATTAGGTGAAATAAAAACGTAACCAAAAGAAGTAGCCATCTATGTGGACACTAGACAACATTTAATAATAAAAAAAAGGAAGTAGCACTAGTAAGACCACAAAATATTTGCCTTGTTTGAAACACATTTGATCAAACATTAGTCACAATTTTGAAAATGGCATTGTTGAATCAATACAAACCAACCCAACCCAAAGCATTTATATTTCGTCGGCTGACCGATGCATATTTAAATCAGTGGCACCACTTCCTTTCAATTCGTTTTGTATATGTAGTTAATTTTCTAAATAAAGATTGTATTACTATATCAGTATTATTACGAATAAATACTGACTGTAACGGTATATTTTTAGTATATAGTATTAATTTAAAATTTCAAATTTCGAATCCAAACTGGATAACAAATGCAGAAGCTAAGCAAACACACAATATCTGATATGAACTACATAGAGAAAATTTCAAAATTGTATAAGCTTCTCGTTTTTACCTGGAAAATGTATTACAGAAGACTTTTAACACCACAACTCCAGAGCTTGGAATATGTTTATGGTTGGTTATGACTATATTAAACTCAATCAAAACTCATCACTGTACAACAAACATCATCCAAAAATAATTAATCCAAACCAAATTAGGGAGAAAAAAAAGGAAGACACAAGAAAATTTTGTGATCAACCTTAATCACAACAAATTGGACAACGAATTAGACCGTTCTCATTGCAATCTGGGCATCGTTGAAAGCCATATTCATCTTCTTCATCTTCGTTATCTTCTTCATAATCTGCTTCATAATAGATTTTACAGCTCCCTGAACATGTCTCACAAGGTACAAATCTAATATCTCCACAGGCCTCACAATTACAACCTCCAATGACAGCGCCATCCTCAATTCTTTCACAGTTTTCTACGAATTTCTCGAGTTTTCCATCCTCGTTCATTCGACGTATTTCATCAGCTCCACCAATGTATTTCCCCCCATAAATATCCTAGGCAATCCCCCTCCACTGTATTCATTTCCCAGTAATTCTTTCAGCTCTTCCTTGAACCCCGAATGCATCGATACATCTCTTTCGTCGATTTTGACACCTAATCCTTTCAGAATCACTCGAACATGACCACAATCCTCATATGTTTTCCTCACACCTCTCAGGCTTGTGAAATAAACAACAAGTTTTTCTTTACTTACCTTGTACTCTGTTACTTTCTTCACATCCGTTATCTCCAATGGATCTTCCTCGTCGGCCACCGGCTTCTGATTTTCAGTAATCAACGGTTTAAGGTGAAATGGGTTTGCCGGTGGAAGATCTTCTAATGCTTTTCTGAATGTAGAAATCACTTCAGAATCAAACTCGGACACGATTGATGTGTCGTTTGAACTTGAGTTCGTTTCATCTTCAGCTACCTCCTCCCACAATGGCTTTGGGGAACCTTCGATATGATCCTTAACTCTGGGCGTAGGCAGATCATACTGAGATGAATTTGGATTTGGAGAAACGTGGAATGAAAAACTTCGAACATGATGAACAGGCTTAAGAGGACTAGAATCTTCAAGACCTTCCATTAATTCCCAAGTATTGATAGTTTCTGGCTCACCAGGTGGAGTTCTAATAGGGGTTTTCGGAACCACTTTGGGGATTTTCTCATTGATCATTTCTGACCATGTTTTTGCCTCAATCAAACCCATAGCAAACTCTTCTTTACAGCTCTTCACTTCATCGAAATCACAGAGATCAAAAGAAGATGTATCTCCGTCTTTGATAGACTGACTCTGGTTCATGGGATCAAGCTTCAGAGATCCTAAAGTGGATGAAGTGAGAGCCACCATATGGTAGCCATCGTCGTGCATTGAATAGCTCCGGCGCACCGGAGAACAAGGGGCCCTGCATTTGTGACACACCTTCGGCTTCGAAGTTGCACAACCCATTATTACAAACCAGAGCAGAAGGAAGAAAAAGTTATACTTTATCCCCAAAGTGGTTGGCTAAAGAAATCAAATGGTAGTATATTTTTTTTAATGTGGGAAGAAGAGAGATTAGAAGAACATTCTCAGATGATTAAGGTGGGTGGTGTAATTAAATTCGGTATAGATTCCAAGATTAAGCAACCAAATCGAGGAATTAAAAATGGAGGAAAATAGCACTGAAAATTAAAAATTCAACAGAAGAGAATCACTGGAATCGAAGAGGCAAAGATAGAGAGAGAATGGAACCTTCTGTTCTCTGAGAAAAACAGGGCACGCTGTTTGCCATCAATGGAAAGCCACACAGATCAAATCTTTTGATATTTCTCTAACTAAAATAGAAATCGGAACAAACGCCCATAATTGATTTAACGACAAAAAAAATAATCAATTGCTTAATCCAAAACTTTAACTTTGATGATACGTCAGAGAGCTAAAATTTCGCATTGATCAAAGATGAGTAACCAAACAGAAACAGTTGATGCCAAAAACTAAAAAGAATGGGAAAAAGAAGAAAAGGGGCAAAGGAAAGTGAAGTCAAAAGAATAGGGCGGAGAACAGTGAAAGACCCTTTCAGCAGTTACCATCACATTTCTTTCTCCTTTCCCTACTACCAAATTCTCTATTTATCTCTGTCACAATCAAAAAGGGCCAGCACAGAAAATGGACAAAAACTAAAAACGACCCAGTCAGTGGGTAGATGAATAATAGTTGTAGAAACAATTAACCTTTCTGTTATGGAAAAGGGAAACGGATTGCGTATCAACAAGGCTGTGGGTGTTCTTGGTGGGATGATCTAAAAATGGCTGCTATACAATTGATAGATAACTGATGAAGAAGTAGCAAGTGAATGGCATTTGAATTTTGAGCCGTCCAAGGGAAAAAATATAACGTAACAACTTGCACATATCCCTCTTTATATATTCCTAACTCCTAAACCTAATATTTCTAATAGTCGTTCATTATTGGCTTTGCATATTTCTTTATAAATAGAATGTAATATTATTTTATCACCATTTGAATATCAATATATTAAAAAATGTAATACGAAAATGACTATAATTAATTATAAAGGTAAATTAGGAACTAAATTTAAAAATATTCATTGATTTCATAAAGTAGATAACTATTACTATTAGACATCCTAAAATAATACTATAATAATATAATGGACAACTATTATTGAATAGAGGTAATATCAATTTATTTCTATATTTGTATATGTTGCATACTTGAGATCCCTGCTTCCTTAGGGTGATCATAGTTTGGGACAATTCAAAATTTCCATTGAAATTTATATTTTAAATTATTAATTGAACTTTGAATTTTGTTTTTTAATTTTGAATTTCGTATAGGTTTTTAGAATTTTGTATGATGAATTGTTAGATATTTGAAAATCCGATATCTTTACATCTTCTATTTACCCCTGCCCATGTTATATGTGTTTTATACTAATAAGTCTAATTTTAAAGGTTCAATAGATTAGTATCTTAATGCCCTATCTATTTTATAGGTTCGACAGATCAGTGCCTTACTGCCCTATCTATTTTATAGGTTCAATAGATTAGTGCCCTACCGCTTACCTATTTTCGCCCTTCTTACTATTTATCCCATTCTTGGAGTATTTTAGAGAAAATATCTATTAGGTTGTTTGTCGGGCGGATAATTTTTATTTAGTAGTTTGGCCTACCAGATATAGGTTTTCCTATTTACTAATCTGCTAGCCAATCAATAATATTGTTTGGTTCATAACGGTTTAACAATTATCAAACAATTATTGGACGGTATATCGGCTAACTATGTCTTTTTTTCTTACCATACTATAAGTATGATAATTCTTAACGGGGTAATGATTTATCCTATAAAGAAACTGAATAATCCACCACCATACCGATAAGTTGTTAATTATAAAATTATAATTCATTCATCAACTATTTATCTGATAACCCAATACAATAAGTCAATAAATCAATTTTATGATTGGCTTATCAGTTACCATTCGATTGTGAACACCCCTAATATCTATATTCTATAATATCTAGATGATCTTATTTAGTCAAACACCTAGTGACAAACTCCTATGTTCCATTCATTACGGTATGGTGTCCTCAATATTAGTTATAGAAAGTTATAGGCCAAACACATATGCAGACCCTTAAACTTGTCCCTAAATTTCATTTTGACACTCCAACTCAACCTTGTTCAATTTTAACCATTCAACTCCAATTTTTATGTTCCATTTTGGCACTTCTAAGTGATGTGGTAGAGAGTGTGCATCACACATTCTCTAAGAGAGTGAAAGACAAAAAAAAAGTATTTTTTAAAAAAATAATAAAAGATTACCCTTCAACTTTATTTCTTTATGTACCATTTAACACAAAATACTAATTTAATGATTTCTTTATTTCTATATATGTTATTCAACTGCAATTTTGCATTTTAAAAATCGACGATCATCTGTTAATTATTGTAAAAAATTAAAATTGACGGATTATCATTGATTTATTTTATAAAAAAAGTAACAATTTCTTTTTAAGAGTTTTCCTATATTTTTGCGTGAAAAATAACTGACGAAAGTGTGTCGATTTTCTTTCTTAAAAAAATCAATGACAACCCAACGAAGTCAATCGAGTTTCAACATTTTTTTGTAGTGTTATTAATTAGCAATGAACTTGAGTTTTTTTTTACTCGTATTTAGTTGAATGAAAAATTAGAAAGCTGATATTTGAGTTAGTCCAAGTAGACTAGATATGAAAAAAATATATATGTGATGTTATTTAAATTAACTAATTGTTTTTTAAAAAAAATCAATACACTTTCACCGATTATTTTTTCACACAATAATGTATGGAATCTCTAAAAAAAATCTATTTTTTAAAAAAATGATGTTCATCCATTATTTTTTAACACAATAATGGCATGTGAAGTACACATATCCCACTTTGTTGATTCTTTGGAAAAAAGTACCAAAATGGAACATAAAAATTGGAATTAAAGAGTTAAAATGGAACAAGATTGAGTTGGAGTGCCAAAATGAAATTTAGGGGCAAATTTAAGGGTCTGCATATGCATATGTGTTTAAACATAAAGTAAAGGCTCAAAATGGAAAATTCAAAAATATCCAAATCAACTAATCTAAAATTTGAACTTAAAAGAATCGCACAAACGCCTACAGCCCATCCCTATTGGTTGCCCTATATATATGACTTTTGCTCATTGATTATTTTACTCCATTTATTATAAGCCCTGTAATTACTTTTCCGATTAAATCACTTATAACGGTGTATGCTCTTAAATGGAACTTGCAACGAACCGTTAATATTGGCTGGGTCATAAGCTGAACTAGAAATTTTAATCTATGATTTCTAAAAGAATTCTTTTTTTTTGGCTTAGTCAATTCTATATAAATTATTTATATGTTATTAAATAATTTTCTTACTTCAGTCAAAATTACTGATTCTGTTTGAACTTGTAGATATCAGGTGGGTCCGCTCCCTGGCTGGGAACCACTTCTTTCTAGTCTTTCAATTGCGTTTTGGCTTTGAATAAAAATCTCAAAGTCAAAATAATATTTTTTATATATATACAAAACTCAGAGAGGAATTTACTTGCACCTTTTTCTACACGGGAGTAATTTTCTAAATAATGGGCTAATCCAATCAGATGGATGAGTACGTATACTAGTTTAAAAAAAAAACAAACTTGTAAGAATATGTCAAGAGAAATATCCAATGAGACCGCTATTAATATTACATAACAAATATGTAATATTAGGTGAAACACTGCTAATTAATGATTATTAATTAAGTAGCGTAGCCGCTTCATTGACAATCTTCAACAAAACATCTTTGACATATAAGTTTAAGCAAAGCAGCTATCAATAGACTCGCATGCTTTATGATATAAGCAACATAATAGGTAAGGGATTTAGAGTTAATTACATATATTTATAAAATAAAAAAAAACGTCATGTAGACGTGTTGCTCGAAATAGTAAGAGGTAAGTTTATATACACATGTGAAATTCCGTCAATTTATGATATATAATTGTTTCAATCAAGATCGAGCACTTGAAATTCGAAAACTAAGTATATATATTATTTTGTTCAATACAAGAAGGCTGGCATCGAATTTACTAACTCACTTGTTTTTAGTACAAGTAACTTATGGTGTGTTATGAACTTTCTAGTTTCTACTACTATATCGTCCATTATCCCTATATTTTGAAAATGACTTTTTAAAAATTTATATATATATATATATGATCATGAGAGAAGTGGCCAGGCAATGAATCGTGGTAGTGATTTGTGCATTCAAATGAAACCAAAAAATCTTATGAAGACAGGGAGCCAGGGCCACCCTTGTGGTCTTGCATAAGTTGTCACATCTTTCAAATAATTTTTTTCCATAATTCAATCCTATTTTTCGTCCTACGAATATATTTTTTGTTTTGTATAATGTTCCCTCATTGAAGTATAATTGTTATTTTTCTCCTTCGTATTTAATTCCTCTTTTTAAAAATAAATAAATAAATTTAATTCATTTCAAATACAATTCCCATAAATATAGTTAAAAGATGTAGAATCTTCCAGTTAGTCACAAGACGCATGGTGAAGGAAGCTAGAAGTAGAAATTAGATCAGAAGGTAAGGATTTTTCACTTGGAGGGTAAATTCTTGATTCTTTTTCTTTTGGGTATATGATCATGCTAATTAAAGCCGTATCAACTTTTTTAGGGGCCTTAAAAAAGAAGCAACAAAAGTGGCACTGTTGGCTATTTATCACTGGCAAATACTAAATACTTTTTCTATTTCAATTTATATGATTTTTTCTAATTATTTTAAAAAAAAATTATATTTAATGTAATAGTTTAATTTTAGAATACATATTTTATCCTTAATAAAATAATTTATAGACATATAATTATCTAATAACTTATTTAAGATCATAAATTTTAAATTATGTAATTTTAAATTTCAACTACTACTATACTAGAGTACTTAAATGGGTGAGAGAGATAGAGACAGTGGGTTCTTTAATACCAAATGTGGAGACAGGCCATTGATCCGATATTGAAATGCAATCATTTATCATCACCACTCACTACACGCGCTCTTCCTCACTATCTTTTACTTCCTCCAGTATAATTTATGTGATAATAATTTTTCTTCAATATCATATTTTTAAAATAAAAATAATTTAATTCTTTAATTAAATAGAATATATAAGATTTGTGCGTGAAGGACAAAACTAACTCTTTCATTCTTTTTTTAAAAAAGGGAAAAAATTTGTCATTTAACTTTCGTTTAATAGTGATGTTTACCCTTTATTATATCACTTATACTATTTGGATTATTCATAATTCCTTCAGTTGCAAATTTGTTATTTGTATCCCTCTTTTAACAGAAAGTCTCAATCTATACAAAATTATCCAATTTCAATCAGATTTATCTATTCAAAATGATTTTTCAATGAAACTCAACCCACAACCTATTAAATAAAAGACAAATATACTCGATTTTATGGTCACCATCAAAAGTATACTTATAGTGCACACAATTTTTCAAATTGAGCTACTTTGAACACACTTCAGATGTACATGACTGAAATTTTTACCCATTTTTAGATGTTGTATTCACACTTTTCTCAATAAATAATTATTTAAATGTTTATTTTATTAGATTATACAATTTATTATATTTGAAACTCAAAACTCCACTTAGAAAATACAATTATTTAATGTCCAATTTATTATACTTTGAAATGATTATTTAACAATAAAAATAAAATTAAAGAGAAAGAAGTAATTTTCCCTCATTTACTAAGGTGTGAACGAATAAAAGGGAAAAAACATACAATATATTATTATTATACCGAAAAATCTATTTGTGTCTTAATCTATTTTGGACTATTTTTGTGATGATTTTGAACCTCAGAAGGTGTGATGGACCATCTAACAATAAGTATACAACGACTGACTACCTTCCTATTTCTATTATTCTCTGCAGAAAAAACCAACCCATAATATCTGTTTATTATTTTCCTATCTAAATAAAAAATGACAAAAAATACTTGTGCATTTGCCACTCTAGCTACCTAAGAAAATATCTTATACCTTATCCTTTTGATGTCTCTCCATTTTTATATTTTCGTGCTTTCAAATATTTTAAATTATTAAAATTTTCTTCTCCAATATAAATATTGCAGGCTCGAAAAAAAAAAAACTTACTCCTTAGGCAGGAAATGACCCTGCCACTTTATGACACGTGCACTCTCTTTAATGGCTAACAATTTATTACCGTACAAAAGTGGCTTGGACTAAATTCATACTCCTTCATTTTCAATTATGACTTATTCTTTCTTTAAACTGGTCTTTAAAAAATGATATATTTAATAATATTATATTTTTAATAAAAATAACTTATTTTAAATCATAAATATCAAAAGTTATTATTTTTTTGAAAACTTATTTTTATATGATATCACATGGTCAAATGCGTACTAGGAGTATAAATTGGAACGAATTGAGTATATATAAAAGTAGTTTTTTTTTCCTTGTAAAATTCATGTTCATGATTGCCAATAATCATTTAATATGATGACATACCGTAAATGTAGATGCCACAATGGGCTTCAGTGGTAAGTTGTCTCTCTTTCTTTTCTCACCATTACTGAAAAGAATGACACCAAGGCTCTCATCACAAATCTTTGGCGTAGTACAACCTTTAATATATGGTGTACTAGCAGCTACTGCATATTTATTTTCTTTCCCAAAATAACTTCATGCATTTAAGACTATACTCTATACTGAAATTGATTTACCAAACTCATATTTTCGGTACCTACTTTCTTTTCCCCCCAAAAGCTTCTTTGGATTTATACTCAAAGAATTAATTGAAGTTGTACACATGACTCACTGAGGCCTCGTTCGAATATTATTTAAAATTAAATTGATTTAAAATTAAAATACTTTATGTTTTATCATTTTAATCGACATAAAATTTTGGAAAAAGTTAAAAACGTAGAACGAGGTACGCAGCTGTTGGATTTTATTTTTTTAGCAAAATGAGTAAACTAGGTAGCCACTAGGCAAGGTATTTCCCGTAGATTATAATTGGATACGCATTAAGAGAAGAGGCCTAAAAAGAAGAATACATTCCCATTTTTTGAGGAGTGAGTGAAATTAATTAAGGTGCTTCACCAAAGAAGAATACTTCATTTTAAAAAAATATTTTTTCTCTTTTAACTTTAATACTCCTCTGTCCCTAATTACTTGTTCACTTTTAATTTTATAGTTATCCCTAATTATTTGTTCATTTTGACAAATCAAGAAAGGACAAATTATTTTTACCTATAATACCCTCAATTAAATGACTAATTATTTTTAAAAATGTAGAACTTTTCATCCACTTCATAATTAATAGGGGTAAAATAGTAAACTCACTATGTCATTAATTATTTTCTTAATAGGTGTGTCAATTCAAAAGTGGACAAGTAATTAGGGACAAAGGGAGTACCTTTTAACTTAAAAATGGAAAAAAAATCAGTTTATTTTAAAATAAAAAAGATATTATACACTTTTTAAATTTTCTGGTCATTTAGCATTACCCATTTTATTTTATATTATCATTATTTGAATATAACAAATACAATGTTTTAGTAATAAGAAAATTACTATATATAATGTCTAATGATTCACTGGGCATGTTGTTGTTGTTGTTGTAATGTCTAATGATAATGTAAATTAGAAACTAATTGTAAAATTATCCATTAATTTCATAACATGAACAAGTATTATTAGATATCCTGAAATAGTATAGTAGTCAACTATTGTTGAATGGAATAAATATAGTATATGGTTTAATTAAGAGGGAGAGGTGTTACATTGACAATTTGGCGTAGATTATGGAAAGAATGTCCCCTCTTTTTTCTGCTTAATCCTCTCTTCCTTCAACTTTACGTTCATGACCTCCACTATTCCACTAACAAATTCCCCTTTTAAATTATTGTGTCTTTAATTTATGCTATTATTATTTTATAAAAGCAAGAGTAAGAAGTATTTATTATATTACGATATGATTTTAATTAATAATACCCATTTAGGCTGAGGTTCTACTTTTTATGATGTCTTGACCACCTCATTTTCTGAAACTAGACGCCATCCAGCTAATATTTTATATTCTTTTCAGTTCACAATAAATGATTTTTTAGCCGTTTAAATTTGATTCAAAATAAGTGATGTTTCGAAAATTATGCAAGTGTTAATTTTTCCTGCAAGTTTAGCTTTGTCTAACAATTGATCTGAGAACATTTATTAAAAAAAATAAAAAATCTTTCTCTACTCGTTAACATATGTTGATAAGAGATAAATGGTAGTTTAGTCAAATAATTCTCTTAATTAAATATGATATGTGATTTTCTAAATGAATGTATCCAAATCTTTAAATTTCTCTTACTTATTATAGACCAAAAGGGAGTATTATTGCAACTTTAAGTGGGATTATAATTAGCTTTTCGATTCAAAAAGAAAAAAGCTAGAGGCACATGCTCCTAAAGGATATAGAAAAAAAACGTAGAAAAAAAATTGATGTGTTGCGAATCAATGAGGAATTGAGTTTAATATCTCTTGCTTTTAAAAAATATTAAATACTCTTTACTTTTATCAAGTATGAAAATATATAATAATTAAATAGTTACACATTTAGTAATTTAAAAGAAAGTGTTGCAAAAAGTTAGTATTCCATTACATCACAAAAGGCGATTTTCTTATATTATAAAAAAATAATTGCTTAAACAAGTTTTATTGTTATTATTTAATATATAAGTAAATCAAAGTAAGATACAAATTCAATTAACATCCGAATATGTCACTAATATTTTAATGAAGTTTTTCCTAGGCACCTTGCCGCTATTACATTTTTTTAGAGTATAGAGCATAGTTTGCAATTCAGAAAAATGTATATTATATATTATTTTAGACGGACAAAATAAACAAGAGAATCCGTCAAGCCTCAAAAAGTCCAGGCCACAAACTGATGAATCCATTTGAATGGCCATTATTTATTCTTTCTTCCGTCAATCCGATTATGACTTCACTACTGGTGCCTGGAAAATATTTTTCATAAAAAATGTATTTTAAAAAAATAAGTGACTTTTTATGTTTAATTTATAAATAAATTATTAATCTGAATGAAAGTAAATGTATGTAATTTTGATAAATATTGTCGGGGTAAGGGTGTGGGATATATGGTGGAATGAGGTGAAAATAAGGTGTGTTGGAGAGTGAAGACTTAAGAGGATAACTTATTTTTCATATTTGTCTTTTTTCTCATTTATTTTTCTACGATAAATATTTTTTAGACCAGCTGAACATGAAAAAAAGAAAAAATAATTTTCTCCATTGACTACAAGAGTCAATTAACCACAATTGTTTGAATAACGGGTTCAAATATTTGTTGGAGTTTTAAAATCAAGAAACAAATTTTTGGGGTTCAAACATTTATAAGTTCAACTTCAAGGAATGATTCCGCTAGAGTTTCAAAATAATTCATGGGTTCAGACTTTTATAAAATCTGAAAACTCAAGAAGAAATAGTTCAAACCTTTATAGAGTATGTTCTAAATGAGCACATGAAGAGGCAATTCAAACAATAAAATGGGCTTTGTTCAGAATGAATATCCTTGATAAACAATAAATTGGGCCTTGGTACAAATAGAATGGGAATAAAATGCATAGCACTTGATGCACTCAATTTCTAAGATTGTGAACTTATGACTAGGTTATAATCTGAAAGCCCATCAGCTTAAAGATCAAACGATGCCCATAATCAAGGAAAAATCACCCCATATACACATTTAAGAGTCAATATTACAGGTTTTAAATTTACTTTTAAAAAATTCTTGCTTATAACAGTTTAAAAAATTTACACCATAATCAACCCATCCCTTAACTCATTTCATTTCTTTTTCAATCCATTAAAACATAAGAGTGTGTTTCGTACGAAGAAATATGTTGTCATTATCTACCCTAAGATAAAATGTTTTCGCCTCCAGGTCAAGGTATAGAACTAACTGCATAGATAAAATAACAACAACAATTTCTAGTGAGAATCAAAGTCCAACAGTTACAAATCTAAAAATTTGATCGCTTGTGAAATAAACAATCACACTTTAATGTCTAGTAAATGAACTTAAAACATCTATATCTATATATTATAATAAAGCTGAATATGAAAACGTTGATGTCGCGCACTCTAAGGGCTTCATTCTTATTTATCTTTCTTTTTGTGATTTTATTGGCATTTTTCTCTTATTTCTTTCAATTATTTTATTTTCTTACCTCTTCAATTACATAAATTTTACTCCTAATAAATTTCATAATTCCTAACCTTTCATATTCATAACCCTCAAATAATTTAATATACAAATTTATGACATCCCAAAATCACACTTACAAAAATCTATTTTGAGACATATGTGATGATTATATTTTTTACATTTTTCCTTATTCTTCATCTTTTATCTCTTTTATTGGTTAATTTTTTGTCTTCTTTGATCTGATTTTGCAGGATGAAGATTGTTAGATATTTCTGTGCAATTCGATTTTACAAGGTAAACTATTTGATATGCCTAATATGGTTATCACTTTTTCTCTGTTGCAATTATACATTTAATATTATTATTTTTGAATTCATGATATTATGAATCACAATTTTTTAAAAAAAAACTGCTTGATTTTTTCTCTTTGCTTCTCTTTGTAGTTTATAGAGATTTTTTTTTCTTCTTTTTGTAGTTTTTGGAGCATTATGTAATGTTGATAACAAGATCTTTCCTTTATCTTTAACTCATAATTAAATATTCTTTAAAGTTTTTATTTGATTAGTTAACTTCATTTTTATATTTTTGTCGTTATTGTTGTTGTTGTATGATTAACTTATTTTGTTTTCATGTTAGGATATTTTTGAAAATAGAACCTGAAAAGATAGTCAACACACACATATATGCTACTCAATAAAGCATGTATATATAATTTTGTAGTCATGTAAATCAACTTTTAATAACTACTATAATAGAACATGAGAATGTAAAGTTAATTCATAATTTTTGTAATATTGTATAATTTATAAAAAAAAATGTTTATTGATATAGAACTTTGTAGTCTTCATATTTTTAGTTTATTTTATTATTAATATTAGAAGTTCTCAAGTTTTTGAGATTTTCAAAGATAATTATTACAATTTGTTTGGTCAGAAATTAAAATACAAAAGTATTTGTTTTGGATAAAAATAATTTAGTAAAATTGTTTATCAATTACTGCACCTCCATTGGTTCATAATTTTTTATATAAAAATTCAAGTATCTTTATGTTCCGTACTTTAATGACTTTTGATAATCATAACTCCTAAATTATATTAATAATCATATTCATAATATCGTTTGATATTTCATATTGTTGTCCTATAAATAGGGGCATTATAAAAATATTTATAAAAAAATGATCAAATTTATATGTATAGTAAAATTAAGATTATATATATAGATAAAACTAAAAAAAATAATTTCCTTAACTTTTTTTTCTCGAGAAAAACTTTAAATTCCATAATTTAATTTTCTCAATGACAAATTTATGTTAAAAGTGTTAAAAAAATATCATATATATAAATTAATTTTCTTCTTAACAACATAAATGGAGTTTAAATAAGGATAATAAGAGTAATATTTTTTTCTCTTTCCTTTTTACCATAATAAATATGAATATATGATTAATGTGTATTAAATTTATTATTATTGAAAGCAAATAAAAGTTTCTTTTATTTTTTCTACATTAAAGAAGGTGTTATCCTTTGTACAGTTATTACTCCAATTTATTTATAATAATTACCACGATAATATTATAATAATAGATTGAGAGAGAACAACTTTTTAACTTTTCATATCAACGTTTATATTTTCAACTTTTTTATCAATATGAAAATTTATTTTTAGCAATTTTTTTGAATAAGTAATATCAAAGTCGTATTTTAATTTGTGTTTCTCTCTTTTATTATATTATTTATTAAAACATTTATCAAATAGTGAAATTAATTTTTTTTAAAAATATTTAAGTTTTTCTTATAACTGCGCGAAGCGTGGACAAGTACACTAATTTCTTAATAAGCATAAATCTAAACAATTTCTTTTGAGATACCATCTTCACTATTTTCCTAACACAAGTCACCTCAATTGCCCAAAACTACTAATCTCACACTTCCACTACTATTCCACTATATACACCTATTATTTTAAACTAGATATCAAATAATTCTGTCCACAAATTTTAAGGCTGACGATAAAAAATCAAATGTCTTATTTTTGGTGGACCATTGCCTTTCTTTTAGCACTAACAATTGACAGGAAACTAAAAAAAAGTTTGCTAGAAAGTGTCACCCCAGCTTTCCCTATGGCTGATTTGGTGTGAGGTAGAGCATACTCAGTCACTCCCCTCCCCTACTGCTGATTACACTCTTTTCCCCTTTTCCCCCCACAAACTAATTCACATCAAAAGCTTCCACTATGCTTCTTTTTTTCCCCCTCATAGTACAAGTACAGCTATTGTTTACTTAACTTTGACAATCTGTTAAATTTTTTTAAAAAAATCTATTTATATATATTGGAACGAAAAGAGTACATACAGAGTGAAAGATAGACACTTTTTTTGAATAACTCAATGGTTATTCAACTTGTAGGAATTAATTAGCTAATGCGATGTATCATTTGTAAACATTCATAGAGAAAAAGAAAAATGGAATTTTCTAGCATGTTTTACTTAAATTGTAGGAGATACTGTTGGGATATATACTATTAACCATGTGTTAAGAAATAATATTTATTATAGAATAAATATTTGCTCAATTTTAATAGATCATATATTTGTTTATGGTGTCTGTTTACTTATATAGTAGATGATTTAGTGTGTAGAGTTTTAGCTTATACACAGAGGATTAAATCATCGGTTCTTATAAGTATTTTTTGTTCACAATCTAGGATGGAAATTGGACATGCCATCGGTACGATTGTAGCACAAGATTATATGTAATTTATCTTGATTATGGAAACGGTATAGTTCCAACTTCTTGTGCTAGTGCATTTTGTATGTATTGAACGGGACCGAGTAGAGATAGTTGTTTTAGACTGACTGACAAAACATATTCTCTAAACTATTAAATGTACTTATATTCTTAATCCTGATATAACTATTATGATATGTATATATTAATTATCGTTTTGATTTATTAAAAGGTGAGATTCTGAGATGAGTCAATATGCTTGGTAAGTTGGATGATAATAATATATATTGGTGAAATAATAAGTTAGTTGATGGAATCCATGTCTTGTTATAGAGATTGATTGATATGCCTTTTTGAGAAACTTATAAGTTTTCATCGTGTCAAACCTTGCAAGTGGATTTATGAATCCGACACATGAAATAAGTTAAGTAGTGCTCTAAAGGAAATTAATCATTAAGTTAAATTCGTCAGTAATTTAATTTATTGATTAGTATCTGAAATCTTAACATGGGGAATTACGAAATAAAATAGAGGAGTGCAATTACGAATTTCTAGTGGAATGATTTGTAATTTATCATGGTAAGAATAATTCAAATTAATTATTTGGAATTATTTCCATAATAGAAATCCTCAGTAATTAATTCTGTGGTCCCTCTCATGCCCATATTTAACTAGAACTCAGAATCATATTTCTTAGGGGAAAAAGGAGTAGGCGCGTGTTTTCTTGTTTTTCAAGAAAACTGGGTTTTCTTCTCCTTTTTGGATTGGGGAAGAAATCTCTATAAATAGAGATTCTCCTAACCTAGAAAAAAATTGATTAGTTTTTTATTCATACTTGCCCATCCAAGTATTGAGAGAGTTCAGATGTGAACTTGGGATCACTATAGAAGACCATAGCTATCTTGTAGATTCACTTGAAGTCTGTCTATTTTGGGGATTCGCTTGAAGGTATCTGTTCACGCTTCAAGAGGTATTTATCAAATTAATTTCAGTATGCTTATGTGATCTAGCATGATTATGTGGTCTAGCATAAACAATATTGATTATCTATTATTCATGTAAGCAGTAAAGATTCTAGTATGCTTCCGCTGTGCATATAATTTTTCAACAGATACAAGCCTAGTTTGATGACTTTATTACGATATTTATATGACTTGAGTTATCATTTGAGAAATTAATTCGAGTTGAAACATACAAATAACTCGCCCTAGGGATAGAATAGATATTTGTTTCTTGTTATGTGGTGTTGCAAGGAATGCGATCAGCTGCAAGAGTTGTTTAAACATATATTCCCAACAGTAACATGCGCCCTTCAGATTTTGCGGCAGCCTATCATTTTATTGTTAGATTAAAATTAAATGTATCAGGAAAAAAATATTTACCGTTTCTATTCTTCCTTATACATAATTCATTTACTTATTTTCTATCGAGCATCGCTATATATGTAGATGCTAAACTAGTCGCCTTTTATTAAATAGAGAAAATGTTAATCTATCACCAACACAGACGACATATTAGAATAATTGAACGCAGAATGATTACTACAAGTTAAAATAGGTGTGTCCCAAATTTGATGCTTGATTTTGACTCTACCATGTCATTTTAATTAGAACTATATACATCCCTGTACTTGTAAACCATTAGCCCTACATAGCAGAGTCATTGTTTTTTATCGTTTATATAACAGTTTGGTTTTAACGAGTGACGGCTCAAACATATTAGTGGTCTAAAGTCAAAATCAAATAGAAGCCTTAAATTTTAATTTTTTTAATGAAATTTATTATAACCAATTCATTTAATTTTTTTGACACATAATATTTTAGATGTGATAAACTTTTTCAAATAATTCTTTCCTCGTCTGAAAAGTTTACATTTTCTACAAATAATACTCAATAAAAAATACGTATAACCTATTATTGCTAAAGAAAATAACGCCCCTCAAATTTAAAGGCCTGACACAACTTTTTTTTCTAGGCCCGAGTTTAACTTCTTTCCATTATAGGTATAGTTTCTTTTAAGAACTTCAAGTTAAGATTTTTTCCAAATTATCATCAATGATGTACTACAACAATATGTAACCGATTAATTGGTATAATAAGCCTAATTTAATAGCCTAACAATTAAAAAACGTAAGTAATATGATATAATCGGTTAAAATATATTGATTGATAGAGTAAAAATAAGTTTTACTATATGACATATTTCCTCGAAAACTTCATGTTAAACTAATGGTCGAGGGCTAGCTCATTCAGTGAGCTCTATCAATAGAATTTTTTTAATATATAGTAACGAAATAAATATCCCCTTCTCCAATCCTTCTTGTATTATATAAAAAAAATTGTATCTCAAATATTATAAAGTTGATCCGGTTAAAAGAATATTAGTGGGCATAGAAGATCTGATCTATATTGACAAATGAAAATATAAATAGATTTAAGGCTAGGTTATAATGGATTTCATGTGATGTAAAATAGCAAAAGTTTAAGAGCATTAATACAAGAGCACATCACATTGCAGGTAAGAAGAATATTTGGAAGACTCTAATAAATTAAAATAAATAACACGTCACGTTATATGCTCTAATTTGTTAAGTATAAACTTAGCTGGCTTCCAGTCTTGCCATCTTCCCACCCCATGTTAATGTCCCCTTCCCTTCCCCCAATTCCATGTTCCCACTTCTCTTACTTAACACCCTTTTTTCTTTTTATAAAAGGTCGCTTGTCACTCTGTCTAGTAATATAAATTCGCTTCTAAAAAATGTTTTTTTTTAAATACCGTCACTCCCTCCCTCCCACCCCCTACGTAGCTGACACGCATTACATATATACAGTAGCTGACTATAGATTTTTTTAGCTAGCATGATTTCTGGTACTAGAGGGATCATGGCTTTTCTTCCTTGTAGTACACCTGATATTTCCCTCAATTTTCAAGATAATAATCATCACCTTCCTTCCACTTCTCCTAAACTATTTTCTTCTCCTTCTCTTCCTCATCAAGATCACTTCAATCATGGTAAGTTTAATAATTTCTCTATTACAAGACACGAATTCAGGTCATATATATATATATATATTTTTGAATTATGATTCTTCAAGTTTGCTCGATTAACATTATCGTTATATAATCCTTCTTTCATGGTCACATATCTTTCTAGTTGATGAGGAATTAGCGATTTTTTTCTTCACTTATCACATGAATTCAATTGAATATTTATTGAAACTAGCGATGTTTGACATATAAATTAAATTTGTGGGATTATATATATATGTGCAGGTGTACCATCAATGTTAATGAGGAGATCGATGTCGTTTTCTGGTGTGGAGAGGTGCAATAATCATGTGGAGGATAATGAAATGTCGGATGAGGATGGATCATCGCAATTACTAGGGGAGAAGAAGAGGAGGCTTAATATGGAACAAGTGAAGGCACTGGAGAGAAGCTTTGAAGTGGCTAATAAGCTTGACCCTGAGAGGAAAATACACTTGGCTAGAGCTTTAGGGTTGCAGCCCAGGCAGATTGCTATATGGTTCCAGAATAGAAGAGCAAGGTGGAAGACTAAGCAATTGGAAAAAGATTATGAGATCTTGAAAAGACATTTTGATTCACTTAAGACTGATAATGATGCACTCAAGGCTCAAAACAAGGAACTTCATTCCGAGGTAGTAATTAATTTCATCTAAAATTCAACTCTCGTTTATTGTTCATTGATTATTTATAAATTTTGGTGTGACAGCTGCAGTTATTAAGTGTGAAGAAGAGAGAATCATCAGGCGCAATAATTATGTTTAATCTAAACAAAGAAAACGAAGGATGTTGGAGTAATAACGGAAGTGACGACAACAACAACAACAACAGCATAGACGTAAATCTGGGAACAAGGACATCATCAGGTGACAGTCCATTTTACTCCAAGAATAATGTTTTTCCACCCGAACCCGGCCCAGTCCCTCTGGCCCAGTTCCTTCAGAGCTCATCAACACCACCTGATCATCTCACCCATTGCAACAAGAATAATATTGATCCAACGGCCCAACATGAAGGATTCTGCAACATGTTTACTCCAGTTGATGATCAGACCAATTTTTGGCCATGGCCAGAGCAGCAACACTTTAATTAGTTCATTTATTTTCTTTAATATTATTATTATATCACCATCCTTTTGTTCTTATTCATAATAGTTTAAATTCTTTTGGGTGTATAGCAAATCATGTAACAATTATTACCAATCAGAAATGGATTTTCTTTCTTTTTTCCCCTCTTTGCGCGCGTTTATACAAGTCTATTTCACTTTTCGTTATTATCTTAAATTTTAATATATTTTTTTTTATACTCCCAATTTATTTTTCTTTATTTTATAATCACACAAACATATGTATGACTTAATTTAAACTGAAAATCAAATTATGTCAAATTAAATGAAAGGTAGAAAATAATTGTTTATTAATATATTTATATTCCGCTTAAAGTATTAATTAAACTCGCCTTCAAGCAGGCATAGTAGTACGTACTGTTTTTGGAAGGTTAGACCAGTTGGGATATAGGAGTTTAATTATAATAATATGTTGTGTGGATATATAATAAAAGAGAGGCATGCAATATTAGGAGAGCCTGTGGTGTAGGGTCTCCACCTTTGGCATTGGACCATTTATAAATTACTACTACTAATATTTTATTTTATTCTGAGAAGAAAAATGAACAAGTGTGGTGATCGTGGGGTTGGGGGAGAAGATTCGCATTTGTTTTTATATATTTAAACGTTTTATATGATATTAAGTTTTTTTCTTTGTGGAGTAAAAAAAAGATTGTATATTTTGTATGAAGATGATTTTTAAGAATCTTCTCTTGATACTGATAATTGAGGATCATACAATAATTTCTTTAATTTGCTGCAAAAACGTAACAATTGTATACCGCTAATCACAAGTCACTACATCAAAAGTTACATTTAGTGCTAATAAAGTTAGTTTCCTTTTAGTATTGTCGCAAATTTTTTAATGGTAATGAGCTAATGTTATTGATATCAAAGTCACTAAAACTTTTAGCGATATTTATAGAGAGGAATGGTTATAAATATCTGTATATGTTATTATAGCCACAATTTTATTATTATTTTGAAATAATTGACAAAAAATCATTTTTTATTGCAGTAGTATCTACTGATTCACGTACACATCAAATATCACCACTTTTTTTTTTCTTTGCTTTTGTAGGTTAAAAAAACCTGTATAGAGCTTTAGGTAATTAATTTGCAAATAATGTAGACATGAAGTCATCTCTCCATGCAAAATTGATAAGAAATTATAATGACAAGACATGTTTTGATTTTTCAGGTAAAAAGGCTTTGAGACTAATTATAAATTAGAGTTAATTGAATAAAGACATGAAAAAGGAGAAAGGCGCACATGCAAAGGATGTCCCATTTCCATGCTCAACACATCCATTTTACGTAAATCGACCCACTACCTTCCTTAATCTCCATTTTAGCCCACAATGTGACGCCTGCTGACTGGTTAGGTCCTACTAGTTTTTTTTTTTTTTTTTTTATATATACCCACAAACCTGACTAATTCGAATTCAGTAACACTCTTAAACTTTTAAATTACGACTTTCTAAGATGGGTGTTCAGTCAATATTTCGTTTGTTATTATAATTGTTAATACAAAAATTAGTATAGTGTTTAGATAAAAGTTAAAACACAATGTTAATAATTTACGTTCAACCTAGTGTAATTTTTCATTACAAAAAATTATAGATTTATTATTTATACACAGGTCTTAGCATGATATATTATACTATTAAAATAAGTTCAAATCATATATTTAATTTTTTTTATTTTTGAAACAAGATTGAACTAAAGGTAGTGCAAATTTTAAATATTGCTGAAAAATATGTGTCTTTGTCTACGTCACTGTGTGGCGGTTCAAACAGTCTTTTAAAAATTGTGTGTTTTATATCTCTATTCTAAAGAAGAAGAAGCAAAAAAAGAAATTAGTTTAGAAGAGTAATTTGATTGTGTCTGGTAAAATTTTAAAGTAAGAATAAATTTATCTGAATTGTGAAAAATGATTATATTTGATTGATGCACAATGCCTTTAATAGAATTGTGAAATAGGTTACTAAAAAACTGTCTGAAAAAAAAATGTTAAGTAGATATATACAATTTTAATTTCATTTCCTTCATTTGGTTTGAGAAAAAAATATTTTCTCTTAGAAAACATGCATGAATGAGTGAAGAAAAAATAGTTTAGAAGGAAAATTTGATTCTCAAGTTTTATAAAATTTTAAAGTCACGTAAATTTATCTGAATTGTGAAATTGATAACCTTTGATGCACAATGCTGTCAATTGGATTATGAAATAGTTTAATAAAAGTCCGACCGAAAATATATGATAAGTAGATATAAATGACTTTAATTTAGTTTTCCTTCATTTGATTAGGAAAAAAAAATCACTCTCTAAAAAAAAACATGCATGAATGTTGTTAATGAAGAAAAAAATGTTTCTAGTGTCTTATAAAATTTTAAAGGAAAATAAAATCTATCTAAATTATGAAATTAATTTTATTAGATGCACAATGTCTTACAACTAGATTATTTAATAGCTTAATAAAAGTTTGGTGCTTGAAGAAAATGATTTGTAGATACATATAACTTTAATTTATATTTCCTTCAACATACATACGAAATTAAGTTAAATTTCTTTCATTTGACTTGGAAAAAATAATTGTTTTCCTATAAAAAAACATACATGAATGCAACTGAAGGGGAAAAAAATAGTAGAAAGAAACATAATTCTCGAAACTCATAAACTTTAAAGTTTAGTAAATCTACCTAATTTGAGAAAATTGATTTTATTTAATGCACAATACTTTTCATTGGATCATGAAACAGTTTAATCTTAAATAAAAGCCTGGTTGAATTTTTTTTTAATGAAATAGATATAAATGACTTTAATCTAATTTACCTTTATTTATTTGAAAAAAAATAATCATTTCCACTCGAAAAACGTTACATGAATGTTGTAGCCTGTTAGTGAAGAAAATAATACTGTAGTTTAGAAGGAACATTTAATTCTCGAGTTTTATATAAAAAAAAATATTCAAATAAATCTATCTAAATTGTAAAAAATCATTCTATCTGATGGACAATACCTTCAATTGAATTATATAATTAAAGTTTGGTTGAAAAAAAAGATTAGTAGATAGAAATGATTTCAATTTAATTTTCCTTCATTTGATTTGAAAAAAACATAATTCTCTCAAAATATGTGCATGAATGTTGCTAGGAAAGAAAAAAAAATAGTTTAAAAGAATATATAATTCTCAAGTCTTATAAAATTATAATTTGAGCTAATATGTTTGAATTGTAAAAATTGATTTTATTTGATGCACAACGTTTAATTGAACTATAAAATATTTTAAGAAAATTCTAGCTGAAAAGAAAGAAGACAAATAGACAGAAGATTTTAATTTAGTTGTTCTTTTTTTTTTAATTTGATTTTTTTTTATCATTTTCTCTCAAAAATTAAAGAAATTATTTGAGGTAGGATGTTCAGAGAAATAGAAAAATCAAACCTATTTCAATTTAGAGAAAAAATTACTTTGTTTTTTATTTGCTTTTGATGTTTAAATTTAAAAGTCGATAACTATTGATTTGATTTTTTTAAAAAAAATAATAAAACAACCAAATTCAAATCGATTTCCTAAATACTTATTTAAAATTGCAATTACACACACATTCTAGTGTAGCTTGTGATCTTTTGCTTTTTTATTTTTAGTCTAGTCATTCGCTTTTACAGTAGTTTAGTTCTTTTTCTTTATATTTTATCTTGATTTGTTAACTTTATTTTGACAAGTTCAAAATTATGTGTTTATTTGAGTGTTTAATCACAATTATTGACTAATTCAATTTTCCCACAAAGATATTTTTGTGACAACTTTTATTAAAAGAATGATTGGCTTGTAATATTATGTTTCCTATAGTATTTAGAATAAGTTGATGACAATATATGCCACATATCTTTAAAAAAAAAACAACCATTTTTTATTAAAAAATAAACAAGAAATGGACTTAAATGAAAAATCTGTTTAATATATTACGTATATTTTTTTAATCTTGTAATAGTCATCTCTATAAAATGAACATCATTAATGATAAAATTGGAATATTGAAAGTAAAAATAGTAATTAAATATAACAATACATTTTTGAAAAAATAAATTACAAAATTATAAAATCATAAATGGAATCTAATGAACGAAAAATCAATGAAAAAACGAGGAGAAAATAACAAAATTTATTGGGGGTTGGAATTAAAGATAAACAATTTTTTATTTATTTTGAAAAAATCTTGATTGCATAGTAGACCTATATTCTGGACTTAAATGCCAAAACTCAAAAGAATAAAAATGCAATTAGATATGATATATCAGAATATTAATTCATTAGTCCCCACATTGTTGAATAATATTAAAATATATCTTTCCCAAGTATTACAAAATTTTATCAGAACTCTTAAACATTTGAATAATAAATATATGCCCTTGTACGTAGCTGCTTCGCTCGGTCACAAAAAAATAACCATGTCATTGTCTTTATTCTTGAAATATTTTTTTTATTTTTTTTGTCGTGTCTTTACCGTTAAAATCTAATAAATAGAGATTTGATTGAAAAAAATGTAAGTGCGAAAAGCATGAGTGGATTGACAATATTCACCAACAATACGTGAAACATGAAATTTTTCTGAAAAATTCTATTGAGATTTTCGGTGTTTAATTCCACATGGCCCATTTCATTTGAATTATTCTCATGCATTATTATTCAGTTTTAATAAATTTGAACCAATTTAAATAAATAATTACCTTCCTCATCCTTTTTGTTATCTGAGTATTTCCTATTTTATTGGTTTGTGAGTTAAAGTGTAACTTTGACCAGATTCTTTGTAATGTCAACTTTTTTTTTGTACACTTATTACTCAAATCATAATATGAAAAAAACACACACATAAATATATATATATATATATTTGAATACACTTCTCAGAAAAAAAAAGATTATATCATTTATAGTAAGAAATCTTAGTAAGAAATCTACAGATAAGAGCAATTTAAAAATAAATAAATAGATTTTGATAATTGAATGCATTTTTTTTATAATAAATTTAAATTGGCATTTAGAAGTTAATGAGATTGTCTTTATAGTAAGAAATCTACAGATAAGAGCAGTTTTTTTTTAAAAAAAATAGATTTTGATAATTGAATGCATTTTTTTAAAAAAAGATTAAATTTAAATTGGCATTTAGAAGTTAATGAGATTGCCTTTTAAAACAGTAACCTTAGAACATTTTGAGACACTTCAAGTCGAACAAAAAAAATATATGAAGAAATCAAGCAGTTTATCCAAGGGGGGTTACAAAATTCTGAAGTTTCTATGCTTATCACCAAGTGTCCGATCATCCGGTATCACTCTTAACGTTTTTTTTAATCTAGTTAGCATCTTTTTATTTTATATATTGAATCTTCTTTTAAAGTTAGAAATTCCTTTCATATGTGATTTGAAAATGGTTAAAATGTATCATCAATTATTTTGCTGCGTAGTTCTATTATTTAGTCATATCATGATACTAAAAGCATGTCCAAGTCTTTCTAGCATGTACCACCCCCTCATTAAACATCTACATACACAAATTGGAAAAAAAAAAAGGAACAAAAAAAAGAGGTTTGATTAGTAGAAAAATCTTAGTAGCACAATTGATTGACAACCTAAACTTTCACCTTGTTGGTGAAGATTCAATTTCCCACCTTATAATCCCTTTTCCGTGACTCAAATTTTAAAAAGAAAATTTCAGAAAAAGGTTCTAATCACTAGCATCGAGTCTTCAAATAAGGGAATACACTTTTACTAGTTAGCATCAGCTATAAAAGACACTTGTAACATCCACAAATATTGACTAAGATTTTTTAATTAATTAAAGTAAGGCCCAATCATACATTGTTAAATAAATATTTCTGGAGCAATTTTGAACTTTTAGATAATTCTTGTTTTTTCCTTTCTAAATTTGCGAAATTTCGAGTCTTAATTTTTGTAGGAGTATTTTTTTTTGTCAAAACTAGTTTTTGTATTTCAAGTAAATTTATTGTTGCGTACTTACTTTTTTTATCTTTAACAATTGATAAGTCAGACTCTTCATTAATGACCTAAGAAGTATTAACATTAGTCAATTTTTTTATTTACAATTTAATTATTTTATATTTTACAATATCATAGGTTGATTTAATTAACTTTTTCTGGATTTACTCCTACAAACATTAGATATTTTTTATTCTCTCACTTTACATGTTTTTCTTTTTAAAAGAACTATTCAATTTTTTTTTGATATACCTAAGTTGCAAAAAGACAAAAGTAAATAAAATATTTTTGAATGAAATAATATTTTACTAAAATTATGGAATCTGCCTAAACAATTGAAAGCAAATATATGGAAAATCTACTATCGTAGCTATGATTAAGAACTTTACTTTAATTTGTGAATGCTGAACAGAAGAAACTAAACCATCAAACGAGACCACTGGAGCCCCTTCTGCTGAAACTAGTGATGTTCAAACCACCCCTCATAGAGGTAGAGGCATGGTACAGGAAATAACTTCTCAGCCTCGAAAGTTTTCTTTCAATGAGCTGCGTTTGGCGACAAGAAACTTCAGACGTGAAGATCTTCTTGGAATGGGCGGCTTTGGTCCAGTTTACAAGGGATGGATCAATGAGAGTGGAACGCCGCCTGTAAAACCTGGCACTGGACTAGCTGTTGCAGTGAAGATTTTGAATAGATATGGAGTTCAGGGTCATAGAGAGTGGCTGGTATGCTAGCTACCTACTTTCTGAGTAGCTAGTTTTTATCTTCATTTTTTTTTTGTTAATTTCTGAAAGTTTAATTTACAGGCTGAAGTACACTTTCTTCGAAATCTCCACCATCAAAATTTAGTGAAGCTAGTAGGCTATTGCATGGAAGGACATCAGAGGCTAATCGTCTACGAGTTTATGGCTCGTGGAAGTTTGGAGAACCATCTCTTCAGTATGTTATGGTTCGAGTTTCACATTTATCTTAATTCGTTTTTTATTATGCCTATATATATCCTCTTTCTTTGCTGTGCAGGGTCCATGGTTCTTCCGTGGTGCACGAGGATAAGAATAGCATTAGGGGCAGCACAAGGCCTAGCCTATCTCCATGAAGAAGCTCAAAAACCAATTATCTATCGTGATTTTAAGGCATCCAACATCTTATTAGATGCGGTAATTATCTTTTAAATTTCAATTTTCTCTTCCTAGTAATTATACTAGCTATAATTGTTATTGTCAATATTCCAGGACTACAACGCGAAGCTATCAGACTTTGGACTCGCCAGAGATGGGCCTGAGGGAGAGCAGACACATGTGTCGACGCGTGTTATGGGAACCTATGGCTATGCTGCTCCAGAATATGTGATGACTGGTAAGTTATAATATCAGCTTTAACTCTTCCAAAAAATGAAAGTTAATATAACTATAGGATTGCTATCATTGCGTAGTTGTACATTATATGACTATATATACTCTTACAGGGCATCTGACAATCAAAAGCGACGTCTATAGCTTTGGGGTGGTTTTACTTGAAATACTGAGTGGCCGAAAAGCCATGGACAAGAGTCAACGGATGGGTGAGCATAACTTAGTATCATGGGCAAAACCTTATCTTGGAGATAAGCATCATTTTTGGCGGATTATAGATCCTCGTCTTAGAGGCAAATTCTCAAAGAAAGGAGCACTAAAGTGCACTGAGATTGCTTCTCTCTGCCTTAGAAAGAACCCAAAACTCAGACCTCAGATGAGCGAAATAGTGGAAATGCTAATGCGTCTGCCTTCAACCAGTGAATTTAGAGATGCTGATGACGACAACTCAAAGGATAATAAACATGTAGCTGGGAACCTCTATTCACCAACTGGTCCAAATGCGTCACCGTCTAGCTATACCCTTAGTAACAAGCAGAAGGGGAAACGTCCAGTTCGTTCTTAAAAGAGAAACTTCATTAATTTGCGTTATTATTATTAGTATACTTGTGCTTCCTTATCTGAAAACTTTGACTTGTTATATTTATGAAGATTAGACTTTTGTTTTGACATGCTTTTGGTCATCCATTTTTCTAATTACTAGATCATTTCTATTGCCTATGATGTTGAAAACTCCATCCAAAGTACACTTGAAACTAAACAAAACTATAGGTCACAGGGAAGATACAACCTTCATACACATATCAAACTTAAGTAGATGATATTAAGAGGGATACAAGCCAGCATTCTAGTATTTTTTTATGGAGAAGGTATACATCACGTTGTGGACGTAGGTGTTTCCTGGAGTCACAATTGACGATGGAAAGTTTGGGTGATTCACAGCATCAGGGAACCCTTGAGTCTCCAAAGACAATGCTGAATGAGGCTGATACACAAATCCACCTTTCCCTTTTACATTAATGATAAAGTTTGCAGTGTAAAGTATCACACCAGGTGCAGTTGCTTGTACATTCATCACTCTTCCTGATTTCTTATCATAAACTATTGCCACAGGCTTCATTTTTTCAGTGCTGTCTAGTGCATAGTTCATGTCATATCCGTTTTGGAGTTTGTTAATCCTGCTCCCCACCTTACGGGGTTTAAGGAAGTCGTACGGTGTGTTCTTGACAGGGGAAATTACGCCTGTGGGAATGTGTTGTTTATCGTCTGGGGTGATGTGTGATGCAAATATTTGAATAACTTGGGACAAGACGTCCCCACTGTTGTGACCACCAATGTTCCAGTAAGGGTGGTGAGACAGGTTAATTGGAGTGGCCTTGTTCACTGATTTTGCCTTAAATTCAACGCTAAGTTTGTATGGATCTTTTAATGCATAGGTAACATAGACAAGAACATCACCAGGAAATCCTACATAAGAAAAATATGGAGTTTAGTCTATACATAGTATGAGTAATTGTCTTGTGGAATACCAAAGTTCACCTTCTTCTCCATCAGGACTATGGTAAGTTAGAGTTATGTAAGGACAGGGTCCGTCTTGCACGTGCTTGCTCACTTTCCAGACAACTTTGCTAAATCCTTTAGGACCACCTATTTTTTGAAGTTTTAGTTACATGAGAGACAAAAAGAAAAGAAAACTTGGGTGAAAGTGGAAGAGAAAGCAAAGGAAATGTAACGCGAGTCTATACCATGAATCGTGTTATTGCCTTCATTAGGGACAAGCTTGTAAACGGTTCCATTCAAAGTAAACTGAGCACCACCAATCCGGTTTGCAACCCTTCCAAGTAGAGCTCCAAAATATTCCTTATCATTCTGCACTAAATTATGTTCATTAGTGAACAAACAGGGTTAAATTTCCTTCGTATGTACTTCACATCAATCTAATTGATAGGAGATTTTGTTGAGATGTTATAGGCAAGGGAGGCGCTGTTTATTTGGAAAGAACTACAATTAGACAGCGCCAAATGATGGTATTTGACATGTCACAGTACACATGGAACTGGTGCTGTTGATTTATGAGACTCAGAACCAGAGTGACGTAATAAAATTAAAGGCAATCAAAGAAAGATACAATAGGAAAGGGTAAATTGGAATAGACACATTCAAATACAATTGACAAACTGAAGTGCACTAACCAGGTATTCCTCGATCGTGTCATATCCAAGAACAACATCACCTATTTTTCCTGGAAAGGATCAAGACAAGATGAGACTGATTTATTCAAGGAACAGCAGAAAACAGTCACAAAAACAGATTTAAAATAGGAACATATGGGATTTTTTGGTTAATCATCTAGTTTCTGGTACCTTATTGGCCTGACTAATTCAGATTTACGACCCATTAAAGGGGAAAACACTCCCAAGTTTTTTTTTCCATTCCTAGGGTTTGAACCTGAGAGTTCTCGTTAGGAGTGAGACATGTCAACCATTCCACCATGGCACACTACCTCGTGGTAAAAAAATGAGACTAGTTAAGGTAATAAAATTACATTACCATTCTTATCAGGAAGAAGAACGGAGATGATTGAGGCACCATAATTAGTGACCTTAACAGAGAAATCTCCTTTCTTGATCTCATAGATACCTATCTTGCTCCCTGAAACACTAGAGGCAGCCAACAGATGAAAAATGAACAAACAGATCAATACATTATTTTTTGAAGACATAGTTAACGCTAGTGATTTTGAGACTTTAGGAGTGTCCTAATGACAACTTCTTCGGTCTTGAATTTATACACTCCTCCATTTCATTTGTTCATCATTATGGGATTAGATTATAATCTGAACAGTAACAAAAGATGAGTGACAGCTCTTGAAATTGACATTAAAGTTAGCCGTCCCCTTAATTTGTGACTACTTAAATGCAGAAGTAGTTAATTGTGTTGAATTGCAAATACAAAAATGGCAACAAAGCCGGCTTGCTTGTTATCCTGGAAAATATTAATAACAACTTGGAGCATTTTTGACATAAAAGATATTTTAAACTCAATCACACGTAAATTACCAAAACCTTAGTGTAAAATGTTCCTTTTGTAGAAAGTTTAGAAGTGCTGTACATTAGTTGGAGCTTTCCTAAAAAGACCATTCACGTTTCTCCAGAGGGAAATTCTCCCCATTTCAGCTAAGTTTTTAAAGCTTTAAGTTAAATCAGAAGAATGGTTTTGTTACAAGATTAACGTAAAAGTTAGGACAAAATAAAATTATATTGTACCTGAATGTCAGGTGTCTTATTTGTCACAGAGAACATAATATCCTTGATACAAATATATCAATTTACGTAGAGGATACAAATTAAGAAGAATACAAAAAGAGCACAAGGCGTCGTGCAAAGAAATAACTATAAGCATTCTAGTATTTCTTGATGGAGAACGTATACAGCACGGAGTGGACGTAGGACTTTCCAGGAGTAACAATTGTTGATGGGAAATTTGGGTGATTCACAGCATCCGGGAACCCCTGAGTCTCTAAACACAAGGCTGAATGAGGTTGATACACATATCCACCTTTGCCCTTCGTATTAATGACCCAGTTTGCAGTGTAGAATTGCACACCAGGTGCAGTCGCTTTTATATCCATCACTCGTCCTGATTTCTTATCATAAACTATTGCCACATGCTTCATTTTTTTGGTGCTGTCAAGTGCATAGTTGATGTCATATCCATTTTGGATTTTATCAATCCTGCTCCTCACCTTACGGGGTTTCAGGAAGTCGTAGGGTGTGTTCTTGACAGAAGAAATGATGCCTGTGGGAATATGCTGTGTATCTAACGGTGTGATGTGTGATGCAAATATTTGAACAACCTGGGACAAGACGTCACCACTGTTGTGACCACCAATGTTCCAGTAAGGGTGGTGAGACAGGTTAATTGGAGTAGCCTTGTTCAAAGCTTTTGCCTTAAACACCACGCTAAGGTTGTAATGATCTTTCAATGCATAGGTAACAGAGACAACAACATCACCAGGAAAACCTACGTAACAAAACAATTGAGTTTATTCAATTCATAGTACTTCCTTCAAAATTAAATTAATTGTCTTTGTTGTAGAATGTTGTTACATATATTGAGATTCACCTTCTTCGCCATCAGCACTGTGGTAGGTTAGAGTTATGTAAGGACTGGGACCATCTTGCACGTACTTGCTTACTTTCCAGACAACCTTGCTAAATCCTTTAAGACCACCTATATTTTTGAAGTTTCAATTACATCAGAGAACAGACGAAAGAAATTTGGGTAAAAGTGGAAGAGAAAACAAAGGAAAAAGGAAATGTAGTGAGAGTACCATGTAGCATGTTTACGCCTTCATTGGCAACAAGCTTATAATGGGTTCCATTCAAAGTAAATTGAGCACCACCAATGCGGTTAGCAACCCTTCCTAGGGCGGCTCCAAAATAACTTGTATCATTCTGCAACAAATTACTTTCATAAGTGACTACAAATCACGCTAAATTCTTCAATGTACTTCCATATTAATGCAAAAGATGGGAGATATAGCTGAGATATTATAGGCTAAGGACACAGTCTTTATTAGGAATTAGACAGTGTCAAATGACTGTGGATTTTGGACATAGCATAATTTAAGGCAGTGGTGATAAAAGGACTTGGTAACCTAAAGCTAAATCTCTATAAGAGGCTTTAAACTTGTTTAATAAGATTTAGCCATCAATGAGACAATGGACTTACTTTATAAGATGCATATTACTCAACTGGGACAAAGAAAAATAGCTAATGTAGCAAAATCGAGAAGAAATGGAAAAGTGTAGTAGTCAAATTCTGGAAAGATTAAGTAGAAAACTTTTAGGAAAGAGCAGATTGCAAATAGACGCATTCAATTACAATGAACAAATTAAAGTGAACTAACCTTGTATTCCTTGATGGTATCATATCCAAGAACAACATCACCTATTTTTCCTGAAAGAATCAAGACAAGAAAAAACTGATTACTTCAATGAGCATCAGAAAACAGATCTAAAACAGGAATATGTTTTACAAAAGATGGATTTTTGGTGTCAACCATCCAGTATCCCATTAAAGAGGGCAACACTCCCTACCAAAAGTTTCTCCATTCCTATAGGGGGGTCGAACCTCAGACCTTTAATTAAGGATGGATGGATCAAATAGACTTACCGTTCTTATCAGGAAGAAGAACGGAGATGATTGTGGCACCATAATTAGTGACCTTAACAGAGAAATTTCCTTTCTTTATCTCATAAATTCCTATCTTATGCCCTGTTACACTATCGGCAGCCAACAGGTGAAGAATGAAGAACAAACTGATCAAGAAACTAATCTTTGAAGACATAGTCAACTCGTGTGGTTTAAGAGTATCTTAATGACAGCCTCGAATATATATACTCCCCCCCAATTCATCTGGCATTATTATGGTATTAGATTATTACCTGCATGTGAACAAAAGAAAACTTGTCTGCCAAATTGATCTGCCTGGAAATGGGAAAACTCCGTAGAAGATGGACAATAACTATCAAGTTAGCCGTCTCACATTAGTTTTAAGTATAGTTAATTGCACAAGTAGCTGTTTGTGTTGACTTGTGCATACAAAATTGGCTCCCATGTTGGCGTGTCTTTTTTCTGGTAATAATCAAAACTTGTCCCATTGTTTGGCAAAAAATATATATTAAACTTGATGACTTGATCCGCCAACGTCTTGACTTCTTTTAAGTCACTACCAAGCAGAATCTGGTTCTGGAAGTAAATTTTGACTCTGTCATGGATAAACTCGAAGATTAGTCAGTCATCCTTGTACCTTTATCAGCCTAATTCAGTTTGGAAAGTAAGTAATAGCTTTGTGATTGCCGTATTTCATTTTTCATTAATATGGCTTGGATAGATTTTAGTAACTGGATTCATTAATTGAACTGTTAAAGAGTTATTAACGAGATTAGAAACTTCATCGCTGACTATTAGCTTGATGCAGAGTATCTTGAAAAACAAATGCAAAACAAAACTATCCTTTATTGAGTCAAATGCTGTGTGTTTAATTAGTCATAAAGAACACTACAACCTTGACAAAAATGTCAATTAATGCAAAAGACACAAGGGTGATGAAACAAATAAAAATGAAAGCATTCTCATTATTTTTTGATGGAGAACGTATACAACACTGAGTGGACGTATCTCTCCCCTGGATTCACAATTGACGATGGAAAATTAGGATGATTCACAGCGTCTGGAAATACTAGAGTTTCCAAAGCCAAGGCTGCATGAGGCGGATACATAAATCCACCTTTCCCTTTTTTACTTTTATCCCAATTTGAAGTGTAGAATTGAACACCAGGTGCAGATGCTTTTACATTCATCACTCTTCCGGACTTCTTATCATAAACTATCCCCACGGGTTTCATTTTTGCAGTGCTGTCGAGTGCATAGTTGATGTCATATCCATTTTGGAGTTTGTTGATCCTGCTCCTCACTGTACGGGGTTTCAGGAAATCATAGGGTGTGTTCTTGACGGGGGCAATTTCCCCTGTCGGAATGAGTTCTTTATCAACTAGTGTGATGTGTGATCCAAAGATTTGAATAACGTTGGACAAGATATCGCCACTGGTGTGTCCACCAATGTTCCAGTAAGGGTGGTGAGACAGGTTAATTGGAGTAGCCTTGTTCAGAGCTTTCGCCTTAAATACAACACTAAGTTTGTAAGGATCTTTCAATGCAAAGGTAACAGAGGCAAGAACAGCACCAGGAAATCCTACATAAGAAAGCGATGGCATTAAGTCATTCAAAAAGAAATTACTCCCCGTTATATTTTATGTGATGCTACTTCCTCATTAGTTTGTCCAATAAAATGACACATTTTCTATTTTTGGAGATGATTTTACTCTAAATTTCCTGTTTTATCTTTAACGGCATGATATTATAGCTATGAGAATCTCTTGACATTTTAAATCCCACGAGTTTAAATAGGTTTTCTTTCTTGAATTTTGTGTATAATCAAACTACTACAAGTAATCGAAACTAAAGGAGTAATGTCTGATATGGAAGGCCAAGACTTACCTTCTTCGCCATCAGCACTGAAGTAGGTTAGAGTTATGTAAGGACTGGGACCATATTGCACGTACTTGCTCACCTTCCAAACAACTTTGCTAAATCCTTTAGGGCCACCTATATTATCGAAATTTTAATTACATCAGAAACAGAAAAGAAATTTGGGTAATGGAGATAAAAGAGGAAGAAAAAGCAAAGGTAAAAGGAAATGTAGTGAGAGTACCATGTATCATGTTTTTGCCTTCATTGGGAACAAGCTTATAATGGGTTCCATTCAAAGTAAATTGAGCACCACCAATCCGGTTAGCTACTCTTCCAAGGGTGGCTCCAAAATAACTTGTATCATTCTGCACCAAGTTACTTTCATAGGTGAAAACAAACGAGGCTAAATTTTCTTCAATGTACTTCACATCAATCCAAAAGATGGGAGTTTTTTTTAGCTGATATTATAGACTAGTGACGCGGTGTTTTTTAGGAAAGAACTACAATTAGCAGTGTCAAATGACTGGATTTTCACATGGTACAATTCAAGCAGGGACGGCTAAAGGATTTGGTGACTTGAAACTAAATCCCTATAAACTTTATTTTATAAAATTCAGACATCTATGAGACAAAGTATCTACTTTCTAAACAACATATCACTCAAATGAGAGCAGGAGAAGAAATGAATGTACGCAAACGAGGACAAACAAAACTCAAAATGGTGGTAAATGTTATCCCACAATTTAGCCGCTCATCTGAATAACCTCAACTAAATCCCAAAAGTTAAAAATCAATCGAAGGTTTCTATTAATGTTCGCCTATTAATCTACCGTGCCTGAAGTGAAAGGTTTATAAACTGCATTAAGGGGAATCTTAGTAACTCAATTGGTCAGCTAACTGAACTTTCACCTAGTGGATGGGTTCGATTCCCCCACCTTGTAATCTCCTCCCCATTTCCCGATACTATTGAAGGGGGGAATTGGAATACACATTCAAATTTCAAATACAACAAACAAAATATATTGAACTAACCAGATATTCTTTGATGGTGTCATATCCAAGAACAACATCGTCTATTTTTCCTGGAAGAGATCAAAGACGAAGATAAAACTAGTTTCTTCAAGGAATAGCAGAAAACAGTACAAATTTACACATCAAGACAGAGAGTACATACCATTCTTATCAGGAAGAAGAACAGAGATGATTGTGGCACCATAATCAGTGATCTTAACTGAGAAATCTCCTTTCTTCAACTCATAGATTCCTATCTTAACACTAGCAGCAAACAACAGATGAAAAATGAACAAACAGATGAACAAATTAATCTTTGAAGACAAACTCATCTTGGATCTCTGTTTTTTTAGAGTGTTTGAATGACTGCTTTTTTCAGCCCTTCAATTTATATACTTGTTCATTCATCTGGTATTATTGTTTTTGTGGTATTAGAATATTAGCAGCATGTGAACAAAGAGCCTGTTCTGTAGAAAAATCCACAATAATGAGTGTTAAGGACTGAAATTGATTGAGTTGTTTCAGTCAAATTATTCGTCTCCTGCCCAAAATAGTAGTTCAATTTCCCTTTTTATGGTGAATTTAATTAATTTTCAAGATTGTAGTAGATTAGATCAATTTAATATTTTATAATTATAAATTTTGGATATTAAGAAACTATTACGGAGTATAAATTGTTTTTTTTTTATATCAATAAAATGAAAAAACATAATTTAAAATGTTGGTCTAAGTTCATATTTTGACTCTCAAAAAAAAATTATGACAAGTATTACTTTCTGTCCACCTCATACTAACGAGTACATAATTTTTTTAAAATTGCATAAATATTACTATTAAATAATATTTTTTTTTTTGAGTAAAGTTATATTTAAAAAGTGTAAATTCTTGAAAATGACGAAGGATCAAGAACTTATTTGGAAGTTCTTCATTTTAAGAAGACAATTAGTCAATGATAATTTGCCCAAACTGAAAATTATTTTTAAGAAATAAAAATGTGGACCAACATTTCCCGTAGGTCTGTGCATTAATAAGGGGGAAACGTATACATCATCCTACTGGTCCTTTTTTCACAATATATCATAATAATTGTACTTACATTGAGAATCCTACAATTATTTACATTTTATACCAAGCTAGTAAAAATAGAACATTTTTTTGTAAAGATGGTATATATACAATGTAATTTAAATTTAAAAAACTGAATTAAAAATTTAATATCATTAGTGGGTGAAATTTAAAAACATTGTTGTCAACATGTGTTAAGTGACTTTTCTATATGGTATACCAGATAGATTTCTCTTATAATAAAATACTATGGATATACATAATTAATCGCAGAAAGTAGCTGTTTGCGTGACTCTTAATACAAAAAAAATGGTACCCACGTTGGCGTGATTATAAAAACTTTTTGCTTATTATTTAGTTTTAAATTTTGGCACTTGAACCGCATTAGCAAACATCATGAGTATTTCCTTTGGTTGCGTTCAGTGTTTTCCGGGTATGACTGCCCATGATATAAGGTCAACTACAACGTGTCAGTTTGATAGAGTGTATAAAAATAATATCAATTAAGTTATAAAAAGGCATATTTCATTGATGTACCCACACTAATTACTGAAAAGATAAATGAGTTATTTATAAATACATTTATTGGTGTGAGTCGTAGTATGAATTTAGCCCAAAGGGGATAATATCATTATTTAATTACCGATTTGCCCTTAGAAATCGAATTTATGTCTCCTTACTAATGTAGGAGTTTTAGTTGTCACAGAACATATAACCTTGATACAGAAATCAATTGAAGTAGACAAACTTATTAAGAGGATACAGGCCAAGTCTACTTTTTGATGGAGAAAGTATACAACACAGAGTGGGCATAAGTTTTTCCTGGATTCACAATTGTGGACGGGAAATTTGGGTGATTTACAGCGTCAGGGTACCCTTGAGTCTCCAAAGACAATGCTGAATGAGGCTGATACACAAATCCACCTTTCCCTTTTACATTAATGATCCAATTTGCAGTGTAGAAATGCACACAAGGCGCACTCGCCTGTATATCCATCACTCTTCCTGATTTCTTATCATAAACTATTGCCACTGCTTTCATTATTTCATTGCTGTCGAGTACATAGTTTCTATCATATCCAATTTGGACTTTATCGATCCTGCTCCCTACCTTACGAGGTTTAAGGAAGTCGTAGGGCGTGTTCTTGACAGGGGAGATTTCCCCTGTAGGAATGAGCTGTTCATCAACTAAGGTGATGTGTGATGCATAGATTTGAACAACTTGAGACAAGACGTCACCACTGTTGTGACCACGGAGGTTCCAGTAAGGGTGGTGAGACAGGTTAATCGGAGTGGCCTTGTTCAGTGATTTTGCCTTAAATTCGACACCAAGTTTGTAAGGATCTTTCAATGCATAGGTAACAGAGACAACAACATCACCAGGAAATCCTATAACAAAACAATTAATTGACATGATTCATCAAATTCATATATAGCTTTCTTCAAAAGGGCACTAAGATTTATTTACCTTCTTCACCATCTGCACTGTGGTAGGTTAGAGTTATGTGAGGACATGGACCATCTTGCACGTATTCGCTTACCTTCCAAACAACAAAGCTAAATCCTTTAGGGCCACCTGTATTGTAATTACATCAGAGAAAGGAAATGAGTAAAAATGGAGGTAATAATGTTAGAGAAACATAGGTAAAAGGAAATGATGAGAATTGCCATGAATTGTGTTATTGCCTTCGTTAGGGACAAGCTTATAAAGGGTTCCATTCAAAGTAAATTGAGCACCACCAATCCGGTTAACAACCCTCCCAAGTAGGGCTCCGAAATAACGTGTTTCATTCTCCAATAAAAAATCACTTTCATATTAGTTTATACATAACGTGGGATTGCTTTGTGCGCGTTATGAGTAGCTAAGAACAACGTCATCTATTAAATACAATGAAGAGAGTGAACTAACAATGTATTCCTTGACAGTATCATATCCAAGAACAACATCATCTATTTTTCCTGGAAAGGAGCAAGACAAGATTATGACTGATTTCTTCAAGAACTCGCGAAAAACAAATACAGATCAAGAAAATTGAAACAAAAACATATGTAAGAATCCAAATAAGTTTCCGAAAACATACCATTCTTATCAGGAAGAAATACAGAGATGATTCTGGCACCATAATTGGTTATCTTAACAGAGAAATCTCCTTTTTTAATCTCATAGACCCCTATCTTGCAACCTGCAACACTACCAGCAGCCAACAGATGAAAAATGAACAAACAGATCAACACACTAATAACCTTTGAAGACATAATCAGCTCCTCTGGTTTTGAGACTCTGTTGGTTTTTTATAAGATGGAGTGACAAAGAGGTTGAAAATATTGACTGTAATTGACTATCAATAGTTTTATTAAGCAGAACTTTAAATAGCTAACTTAAAAAAGCAGAAAATCTGCATAACAAAAATTCAAAAATAAAATAAAATATCAACAAATTAATAAAAATCTAATATTAAAAAAAATAGATTCGTCTTAAAACTATTATGGTATAAAGATTACTGCAGGAAAGCAAATTTCGAGTGCTTTTTAGTGACAGCTTCTTCAGACTTAATTATGTGATCCTCTAATTCATGTGGGACCTATAATTGGAATTAGATTATTATGTGCATGTGAGAAAGAAAAGAACTTGTCTGTCAAATAATGTGCGCAAAAATGGGATAATTCAATTAAAAATTAATAATGGTGAGTGCAGTATTCATTAAGTTTAAGAGAGTCAAGTTAGCCATTCCATTATTATTTTATGTATCGTTACATGAACAAGTAGCTGTTTATGCTGACTCGTAAATAAAATAATGGCACCCACGATTGGCGTGGTTCTTATTCTGGAAATGTAATTAAAAACTTGGAAAATTTATGGCTTAAAAGATATATTATACTCAATCACATGATCCACAATTTCCTGAATTCAACTTTTTAAATGCCCCTAAATTTAGCTTCCAACTTTGGCCTTTCAACCTCATTAAAAGGTGTTAATTTAACACATTAGAGTTAAAATGAAATGAAAATAGACTCGACCTCTCTTAGAAGATTCAGAGTTCATAGCTTCGTTCGATAAATCACTCAAATCAAAGAGGAAGGAAGGAAGCCCTGAGTTGTGGTGAGTCCCATATCGGTGGGATGAGGAAATTTGAACTTTTTTATTTGGTCTTGACAATCCTCTCCTCGTGAACTAGTTCTGGGTTGAGTTAAGCCCAAAACACTTTTCTATCGTGGTATCAGAGCCACACCCATGGTTTATCATATCAGAACACTCAACGGAAATACAAAATTATCCACTTCAAAAACAGTGAGTCCACATTTGAACACTCACTGAACATGTCTGCAATCAATTCTTACAGAACTCCATCAAGAAACAAGTACTATGAGTCTAAATGTCAGGTGTTTTATTTGTCATAAAGAACATATAACTTGACGAAAAAGTATCAATTTTATGCTTTAGATACTAAAGACACAAGTGATGGAGGAAAAAACTAATAAGAATTCCAGTATTTCATGATTGAGAATGTATACAACATTTTGTGAACGTAGGCCTTCTCTGGAGTCACAATTGTTGAAGGGAAATTTGGGTGATTCACAGCGTCGGGGAACCCTTGAGTCTCAAAACACAATGCTGCATGAGGCTGATACACATATCCACCTTTCCCCTTCTGATTAAGGGAGTTTGCAGTGTAGAATTGGACACCAGGTGCAGACGCTTGTACATCCATCACTCGTCCTGACTTTTCATCATAAACTATTGCCACCGGCTTCATTTTCTCAGTGCTGTCGACTACATAGTTGATGTCATATCCACTTTGGAGCTCCTTGATCTGGCTCCCCACTTCACGGGGTTTAAGGAAATCATAGGGTGTGTTCTTGACAGGAGAAATTTCGCCGGTAGGAATGAGGCTCTGGTCTACTGGAGTGATGTGTGATGCAAAGATTTGAACAACATTTGACAAGATATCACCACTGTTGTGTCCACCGAGGTTCCAATAACTGTGTTGAGCCAAGTTAACTGGAGTAGCCTTGTTCAGAGTTGTTGCCTTCATTACCACACTAAGCTTGTAAGGGTTTTTCAATGCATAGGTAACAGAGACAAGAAGATCACCAGGAAATCCTACAAAAGAAAACAATGGATTTTACTCTATTCATACTGTATCTTCAAAAGGAAATTAATCAATGTGATTGTCATGTGGAATAACTAATTTACCTTCTTCACCATCAGCACTGTGGTAGGTTAAAGTAATGTGAGGATAGGGACCATCTTGCTGGTATTTGCTAACATTCCAAACAACACGGCTAAATCCTTTAATGCCACCTATATTTTTGAAGCTCTAAGAGGAAGGAAAGTTGGGTATATGGAGGTGAAAGTGGAAGAGAAAGTAAAGGTAAAAGGAAATTGTAATGAGGATACCGTGCAGTGTGTTTGCGCCATCATTGGCGACAAGCTTATAAAGGGTTCCATTCATAGTAAATTGAGCACCACCAATCCGATTAGCAACCCTTCCAAGTAGTGCTCCGAAAGAAGTTGTATCATTCTGCACAAAATTACTTCTATCTCTTATGTGTATGAAGATTTCAACGTATCAAATGACTCATCCCATAGAAGACTTGAAATTAAAATGGGACATTATTAAATTCAAAACTCTTTCTCATTCCAAATGTTGATCTGGTAACAATGTGAAATAATCTAACTATCCAATCTAAAACTTAATGCAATATAGGCCGCAGCTGAAAACTTTCAGTTGAATTGAAACGAACACACAAATAAGAACAATGAAGGCAAATGGTTGGTTTTTTGCTAAGGCACATCCTATGAGCCATACAAGCATTACCACACAGCAGAGGTGCATTGATATCACTATGATGGTCCACCAGTTAGATGCTTCAGAACGTGAATTTTCCTAGTGTCAACCAGCTCAGACAAGCATACATTTAGTGTGCAGTATGCTTAAACGACGTAGAAACAGAATTATAGTTCTGTACTATTACTATGATTGTTGAATGTGTTTTGTCTGAAATTTCAGTTAAAATTAGGCCCAAAATTTCATTTAAGAAAAGAACCAAGAGGAGTTTTTACGATTTCCTAAAATTTGATGTTCAAACTAAGGATGGTTCATTGAATCCAGAGAGAATTAGAATGCATAACTCCAAAGGGGCAGAGGACTTTTTGCCAGTCTTAATTTCATTCAATGTACTTCACATCAAGCCCATAAGCTGGAAGGTTTTGAGTTAGATACTATAGGCTAGAGTCGCTGTTTTTGTTAGGAAGGAGCTACAACTAGACAGTGTCAAATAAAAAACTGTTAATAATTGGATATGAATTTTGACATGGCACAATTGCTATAGAGTCACAGAGAACAAAAGTGGCAATCAAAGAAAGGAGAAAATGAACTAAAAAGCTTTTAGAAAGGAGCAAATTCAGATTGATCATTAAAATAGAACAAAGCGATCTAACCTTGTATTCCTCAATGGTATCGTATCCAAGAACGACATCACCTATTTCTCCTGCAAAGGATCAGCAAGAGACTATAAGACTGATTTCTTCAAGGAACAGAAGATAACAGTTGACATATATACATCAAGAAAGTTCCAATGTAGAACAAGTTAAGAGTGCTAAGAAATATAAAAATAGAACTCATTCAATTTAAATACTAAATCTGTCTCTGAATTGATAACGAGAACGACAGATATACCATGCTTATCAGGAAGAAAAACAGAGATGATTCTGGCACCATAATTGGTGACCTTAACAGAGAAATCTCCTTTCTTGATCTCATAGACCCCTACATTTTGCCCTGTAACACTGATGACAGCCCACAGATGAAGAATGAATACACAGATCAACAAATTAATCTTTGAAGGCATAGTCAACTATAGTAATTTTGAGACTTAAGAATGTCTGAGTGACAAACTCGTTCAGCCTTGAATGTGTACTCCACTAATATCCTTGGCCTTACTTTTTTCTTTTGAGTATGGTAAACATTTATCCTTCACTTTATTGTGAAAAAGTTTATTAATTGCAGTTTGCATGTGCACAAATCAGAACTTGTCAGCTGCGCGGATATTAACTCACGTGAAGTTAGCCATTCCAATTATTTAAGGCCAAATACACAAGTGGTCCCTTAAAATTAACACCAATTTTCATTTTGACACTTAAACCAAACAGTGACCAGATTGGCTTTTCATCCCAATATTGACACCAGGGCTAAAAATTAACAGTGATGGATTGCACACATTTGTTTTTTTTTCAGAGTTATCTATAAAAGGTGGAAATCACATTTTGATTCTAAATAAGTAAATATTATATGAAACTGTTAACTATTTATATGGAGTAATGTGATTAGAGAACTCAATGAAAACTATTAACCTGAAACAATAGAGGTACACACTTTGATTTGTTCTAAGAAAAGCTATGCTCAGACTCTTCAAAAACCCTGAGGATGTGTATCCGATACTGCAAAAGTAGAGCATTTTGAAGAATCCAACACGGGTACAACAACAAATTTGGAGAGTCTAGCAACATAGAAGAAAAGAAATAAATTTTTTCACTCCAAAAGCAATGAGTCCACATGCAAACACTCACCAAACATGTTTGAAAACAGTTCTTAGGAAACTCCAGCCAAGCACAACTGTATTGAATAAGAATGGCAGGTGTTTTATTTGTCACAACTCACAAAGGACATGTCACCTTGATAGAAAAAATAGCATTCTAATATTTCTTAATTGAGAACGTAAACAGCATTTTGTGAAAGTAGGGATTTTCCGGAGTCACAATTGTTGATGGGAAATTTGGGTGATTCACAGCATCAGGGAATCCTTGAGTCTCCAAACAGATGGCTGAATAAGGCTGATAAACAAATCCACCTTTCCCCTTCTTTACAAGGGTGTTTGCAGTGTATAATTGGACAGCAGGTGCGGTCGTTTGTAAGCTCATCACTCTTCCTGACTTTTTATCGTGAACTATTGCCGTGGGCTTCAGTTTTTCAGTGCTGTCTAGTGGATAGTTTATGTCATATCCATTTTGGAGTTTCTTGAACTGGCTCCCAACTTTACGGGGTTTAAGGAAATCATAGGGCGTGTTCTTGACAGGGGCGATTTTTCCTGTTGGAATGAAATGTTGATCTAACGGGGTGATGTGTGAAGCAAAGATTTGAACATCGTTGGACAAAACATCGCCACTGTTGTGTCCACCAAGGTTCCAATAAGCATGTTGAGCCAAGTTAACTGGAGTGGCCTTGTTAAGAGCTTTTGCCTTCATTACCACACTAAGCTTGTAAGGGTCTTCCAATGCATAGGTAACAGAGGCAAGAAGATCACCAGGAAATCCTACAAGAGAAAACAATGGATTTTATTCAATTCAGAATGTTCTTCAAAAGGACTCCACCCATTTCAATTTGCTTGTCTAGTTTGACTTGGCACAAAGTTTAGAAAAACAAAGAAGACTTAAAATTGTCTTGTGGAATAACCATTAACCAAGCAGATGTATTCACCTTGTTCACCATCAGTACTGTGGTAGGTTAAAGTAATGCGAGGATGGGGACCATCTTTCTTGTACTTGCTCACCTTCCAAACAACATGGCCAAATCCTTTAGGGCCACCTACATTTTTCAAGTTTTTACATAAGAGGAATGAAATTTGGCTATTATGGAAGTGAAATTGGCAGAGAAAGCAAATCTAGTGAGGATACCATGCAGTGTGTTTTCGCCATCATTGGCGATAAGCTTATAAAGGGTTCCATTCAGAGTAAATCGAGCACCACCAATCCGGTTAGCAACTCTTCCAACAATAGCTCCAAAAGAACTCGTATCATTCTGCACAAAAGTTTTTCACATTTGTTTATTCCTATATAGATTTGTAAAGTATCAAGAGGCTGATTCCATATTCTCATCCATTGATTTTTGGAAAGAATTTTGAAATTTGACATTCTTTATGCCCCCTCTACTAACTTAGAATATGACATTATTGAGGCACATGTGAAACCTGTTAAATGAGCTTGCCAATGTTGGTTTTTATGTCATATGAGATAATGTATCAAATGTAAAACTTAAATGCATTAGGTGGAGTATTCAAAAATCAAAAATCCCTTTGGATGCCTTTATGTATTCAAAATATGGTGTACTGCTAAGTTAAACAAATACAAACACACAAATAAGGCATCTTACTTTTAGCTAGCTCAAATGATGAAAGAGGCCTAATATGTCCAATGATGGTCCACCCTATTGTGAATGTTCATAGTGCCAGCCAGCTCGGCTAAGCATACTTTTTAGTCTAAAGTGCACTAAAATGGGATAGGGACAGCAGAATCATAGTTCTCTACAATGAATTTGTTTTACTGAAAACTTCTTGTATATTAGGCACAAGATTTTGTTTCAGAAAAGAAACAAGAGGAATTTTTACAATTCACCTAAATCTGATGTTCAAACGATAGAGAATCATCTATCTCCACTTTTCTCCAGTCTAAATAAATTTCTTCACATTAGTCCCAAAAAAAACATGGGAATTTAGGTTACATACTATAGGCTAAAACACGGTCTTTTTGGTTAAGAGCTACAATTAGACACTGTATCAAAGAAACAGTTGTTAATCCGACAAATGATATGTGTCAAACAAACAACTGTTAATCCCACAAATGTTTCTCACTGCTCTTTCTCTGTTTGTCTTTTTCCCTAATGAGAAAATGATGAACACTAAGAAGTTTTTAGAAAAAGAACAAAGTGAAACTAACCACGTATTCCCCAATGGTGTCATATCCAAGAACAACATCACCTATTTTTCCTGGAAAAGAACAAAGCAAGATAACACATCAAGAAAGTTGAAACAAGAATCAGATAGTGCAGTTAAGAACCAAGAATCATGAAAATATAACTCATCAAACTAAAATCTTGAATCCGCCTCCGAATTGATTATGTAAACATACCATTCTTATCAGGAAGAAGAACAGAGATGATTCTGGCACCATAATTAGTGACCTTAACAGAGAAATCTCCTTTCTTGATCTCATAAATTCCTATCTTGTGTCCTGCAGCAGCCCATAGATGAAGAATGAAAAAACAGATCAACAGATTAATCTTGAAAGACATAGTTAAGCAACTCTCAAGAGTGTGTGTGAGAAGAAGATATGGTATCCTCTAGTCTTAATATACAAGTACATGTGCACAAAAGAAGACTTTGTCAGCAGATAATGATGTGTGTGTGGTCTTGGATTTACACAGAGGCAAGTTGTTTTATGTATTGTTTAATCCCAAAGTAGCCGTTTGTGTTGACTTGTAAACAACAAAAATGGCATTCAAGTTGCCATGAATCTTAGCATAAAATAAAACATATTAAAATCAATCACATTTTCTTGAATTTTAAAGTATATAATCAATCAAGTAATCTTTAAATTTAAGACAGCAGCATATTAAATTCAAATTAACGCTTTTCAGCAAGTCATAATCTTCAACTTTACAATGTACAGAACAGTATCAGTGAGAAATCTTTTTTTGGTGTATGGAAATAAATTTAGATATTTAATTGAATAAAGTACACCACTTTTATCTTTTTTTTTACTAAAAATAAGAAAGCAACAAAAACCTCATCTAAAAAGAAATACTTTGACCAAAAGATGAGATTCAAATTAATAGGGATCACCCCACCACCACCACCGTCCACCAAGACTCCGACCCGCATAGGGCAAAATCAAATTGAACACAAGTGAATGCAGGAAATAACCTGAACTGTCTGATGATGACAAAGGTATAATTTTTAACTCAGATGATGACAAACACATGAAATTTGAAGAAAATGTGAGATTTGCCTGCTAATTTAAGGAGATCCCAAAACCTTAATCTAGTTACTAATGATGAGGTTATACTCCTAGCCCTTCCTCTTTAAAGACCACTGTCTTTCATTAAAAAGATATTGAAAATGATATACTTCTCTTTAATTTATGGTGAGTGTATTTAAAGAAAAAACCTTCCCTCTTTCGGACATAATTAAGGGGTTGTTTGGTAGTGTGTATTAGGAAAAAAAATACATGCATTAGTCTTGTGTATTACAATTATACACCCTATTGTATATTATTAATACCATGAATTTCTAGTTATTAGCAATGTAATGATATTAATGCTACTCAATTAAAGATTCAATTGCCCCTCAAATCCCTTTTTACACTGTTTCCATCATAATAGTGAAGGGTATTTTTGTAAATAATCTTTTTTATGCAATGCATGTTATTTAATGCATCAAACCAAATAATGTATAAAACTAATTTATATATAATTAATGCAACCATAACTAATACCTCATTTTATACTTAGCAATAATTATTTTTAAAAACTATAAATAAACAAGAAAAGAAATATTTAATATCATAAGACATCAATGAGCATAAAATAATAAAAAAGTTCTCCTAATTTATACTATTTTCTTTTAAAAAGCCGGGACATATAAATTTGAGACTGAGGGAGTGATCAAAATTCACAAAGATTATGTCCCACCTGTCACATTGGAAAAAATTTATCATGGAAAGCACAATCAATAAAAGGTGTGTGAGGTTTCATTTACTTTTTGACACATGGATAAGTTGGGCCATTTATGTACTTTTCTACTTTAAAGCAAGAATTTTCTACAACTAACAAGAGAGAGAAAATATATTTACACATAAATTGAGTTGAACAAATATAAAAAATGCAAGAAAAATTATGTGTGTTTGCTACTTTTTTTTAATCATTATTAATATTATATTAATTTATGGAATTATATTAGATATATTATTGTTGTTATAGTTGTATGTTAGTTTGACAAATTTATTTTGACATGATATTTTTTTTGTGTATTCATGTTGTGTTTTTTTTTAAAAAAAAAATTATTTCATAATTATTGTGAATTTAAAATGTAGTCATTTTATTTTAATTGTTACTATCTGAAATGTTGATTGTTACCTTATTTTTAAATTAGACCTTTTGAAGGAAAGTAAAAAAAATAATTATATTATTATTGTGGAGATGATTGTTTAAAACAAAGTATCACTACTCAAAGAAATAATTTTAAAAAAGTATCCTTATCCTAACAACAAAATTTCAGTAGATGTAGAATGTACGATTTAATATAGTTTATATTTTATTTTTATCATTATTACAATTTGATCGTTAATTTTTAAATAAAATTTTAAAATATTTTCTCAAGTACGTTTATTTTAATTTTTTAAAAATATTGTATGATTATTGTTAAATTTGTGAAATAATAAGTTATTTTAATTAAAAATGGCTAGATATAAAAAGAGAATCAAGGTCTGAAAAACTAATTTTTTTATTTATTTTCAACATCAACGAGGATGTCAACTTTTTTTAAACATCAACGAAAACGTTAATTTTTTATTAAAAAAATACACATTCAGTTTGAACATCAAAATATGTAATTTTGATTTTTAATAAAATTAACAAGACCATGATTTGATTTAATAAACAGCATTACAAAGAATTGATTAAATGAGCATTCAACAAGTATAAAATGTGGACCCTATAGTCATTTTTTATTATATTTTTATAATTATTCAATGAATTGTATTATAGTATCCGATAAGATATAGGAATAAGGGTGTGAAAAATATCCTAACTTTGGTCGAAATTGTTGTTATGATACCAAATTTTAATGAGGACCTATTACCCCCAGACTATTTAATACCGTATTTTAAACATATATATTTGTCCACGTGTACATAAAAAATAATGCAAAATTATAAATAGTAATGTGTACACGTGGGCACATATATATACCTTTAAAATACACTATTAAATAGTTCAGGAGGTAAAAAATACACTATTAAATAGTTCATGGGGTAATAGGTCCTCTATAAAATTTGGTATCATAACAACAATTTCGACCAAAATTGAGGTATTTTTCAAACCTTTATCCCTAAAATATATTAATTATAAATACAATATTATTTTAATATATATCTTTTGTCAACTGAACTCTAATATGGTATCACGCTTAAAAAAGCGAGTGAAAGCAATGAATTTGCTTTAAAATAATTAAATAATAAAAAGAAAAGAAAAAGGAAAAAACAAATTAAAGTTCTTAACCCTCCCTTTTCTTCTCCCTTTGCTTCCGGCGTTCTGAGAAAGCAATACAGATCTCGCCGTCCCTTGCGACGCCGTTTTGTATCTTCGTCCATTCTGTACATTGAACCTCCGTTAATGATTAGGTGTATTGTGAGTTTTAGCAGTGTCAATAGAAGTTTTAGATGTTGAAAAAGAAGGCTGATTTTGCTTCGGTGGCTATGGGTCTTCCATGGTAGTTATGCGATGATTTCGCTTCGGTGGCGATTTTGTTCCGATGGCTTGCTCCGCCCATTTTGTCGATAGATTTCTTTTTCTTGTGTTGAGATCTGGGTTTGATTGTGCGTGGTCTTCTTCTTGGGCCACAAAAATCTGCCATAAGACCCAACATTAAGAAAACATTGTTTCTGATCTTTATAGTTATTTTTCGAAGAAGAAAAGAATTACCATAACGATTAAGAGTGTTCAAGTAAGTTTAAGAGTGTTCAAGTATGCTTATAGAAGCGGAAATCTGTCGAGTTTGTCCAGCTTAAGCATGTTAGGTTGAAACTATGAATGAAAAAAATTCTTATGTCTCACTAGATCATTGAGAGATCAATTTTGGGTTTCCATTTTCTTTACCTGTGTTTGGTAGTCGTGGTTTGAGGGTGATGGAGGAAAAGCAAAAGAAATAACTATTTTGTTTTATTTTTAAATAGAAAACTTATTATTTTTTATCTTTTATTTGAGTGATATTTTAGATTAATAGAACTAATTATGACATGGCATTAGCATATATGATGTGGATATGGCATGTCATTTTTGTTAGAGAGAGTGAGCTACACACATGATTGGAGGGGTTCAAACGTCTCATTTTAATTGAGTTTAAGGGTTCAGTTGACAAAAGATTAAGTAAAAGAGTCTAGAATACAAACTCATACAAATACAAGGGTCTAGAATACAAACTCATACAAGTACAAGGATCCATTGAACCATTTCGCCTTTTAATTTAGGTTTAAAGTACATAAATGGCCCACTTATCCATGTGTCAAAAAGTAAATGAAGCCTCGTACATCTTTTGTTGGTTGTGCCTCTACCATGGTAAAAAATTTCGTCACATTGAACCTTGAATTTCAAGTATCTGTCCACGTCTCTCTTTTCTGTTCTTCCCCAAAGGCGATACTTGTTTCTCCTATATATATATATACTATACAACTAATGAAGGGATATTCCAATCTTCTGGGAGCCAGTTCTTCCCATTGCCTCTGTGATTGAAATAGACCTATGCAGATATGTATGCTACAATATTGTGGTCAAATGAGACTGGAGCCACCAGCTACGGTCATTAGTACGAGTAACTCATACATTTGAAGGGGACGGCTTCCACCTTCTTGTCCACCCTTTTTTAAGTCAGTACCACACAATGAAGTGAAATTGTGAATAGAAATGTGTTTATTCTCTGCTACTCAGTAGGTTATGCATAGGGGATATACACATAAGAATAAAATCTCACTGAGACCAAAAGAGCCGAATGTTCTTCACTCAAGATACAAGGCATATGGGGCTAATAGAAAAAGGAAAGGAAGATAAAGAATATCAAGGAAATCCTGTTAAACCAAGTACAGAGTCTCAACTATACAATAACTGCAAACACCCCAACAACACTAATAGAAACATGATAAAGATGCTTACGATATCAAACAACGGTTATTTGGAATTTGCAAATTTAACCTAATACAGAAAATATTGATGTCAACAACACATGCGGTACTAAAGTTCCTTGAGTAAGCAGAATGTTTAACTCATCTCCTCCAACCAGGAAGCACCTTTTCTGAAGAGGGAGCCAAAACATAATCATTGAGTCAGTGAAGTGTGTTCCAAATTGATGAAAGTAAATGAGCTTATAACACATCAATTCTGAAATGATCTAAGAGAACCATTTACCAAAAGATAAAGGCATAAGACTATCACAATGAAGAATAAAGAATAAATGTCAGACCATTTTACATATGGAGTCTTCAACATTTGAAACAGTGCATGCAATTTACTTTACTTTACTTTTGAGAATTCGGTTTTCTTCTTGTTGTCTTGACTTTATGAATGGTCAGAAAGAAAGAATGACGCACCTCATCCAGACCCAAACATTAATAATTACCATACATGATTTTTTATTTTTTTTTAAAAAGCAAGTTATTCTACAAGTCACTTGAGAAAACAAGCAAGTACATACTTTTCTTGGGTTTGATCAAGATCAAATTTGAAAATTCCCAACTATATTACTCATTCAGCTTAAATGAAAAAAGAAAAGAAAAAACATTTCAAAGTAACACAAAATAACAAAGGCCCAAACAGAGAACTCACATCAACCTACGACAATTTCATTATGTACTCAGCTATTGGAAACAATCAGATAGCAAGAAACATGTAGAGCTACCAACTTGTAACTAAAAGGTCCCTAATCATTTTTTCTTACCGTCTTTCGAGGAGGACATCGGTCTGGTCTTGTTTCCACCTTTTCCATTTGCTTGCCCTGGTTTTTGAATCCGAGGTGACAATGAGTTGAATTTGCCATTGGCAGAGGATGGTAGAGAATGACGCCGAACAAACCCATTTTCAGCTCCATCATCACTTACCTTGGGAGATCCTTGAGCTTTAAGCTTTGCCTTAGCAGATTGAGTAGCAGCCATATAACTAGGCACACTTGGTGTATTCTGTGAAATATTCTCACAATTGTCCTGCTTAGTGGGGAGAGACTTCCTCCTCCTAATTCTTTCTTTGGTAGTCTGATCTTCCATCGAGCTAAGTTCCTCATTGCCAACTGGGCTGTTTGCGGTGTTGTTAACATCCTCCGACTGCTGCTGCTCAGTGGTAGGATGATCGTGCAGTACATCACTTGGCTCATCCACTGCTACAGGTAAAGGAGCTTCACTTTCAGCCAATTTCTCGATTTCAGGAACTGAATCACTCGTTTTCTCATAAGAATTAACCATCATTTGTTCAACAACATCTGGAGCTGAGGATTTTGATGCTATGGCCTGTGCCTGAGCCTGAGCCAGATTAGGAGTCTGTTGCACCTTCTCAATTTCTGTTTCAGACCTCTCTGAAGATGTTGCCAAAGCTGCAGAAACTTTTCTTAAATTGCGCTTGACTTTTTCAAGTTCATTTTGAGGCTGATCCTGCACTGGCTCTATGTGATGATTCGAGAATTTCCTTGGGTTGCGTTTAGCCTTTTCTGGTTCAGAGGAACTAACGGCATAAGCATCTCCATTTGATGATGTAAGAACCTTCTTGACACTTCGTTTTGGTCGTACAGCTTCTGTTTCAACAGTCGGCTTGCTACCCTGCTTCTTCAGCGACTTTGCTCCAACTACTTTCTTTGGTTGTGGAAGTGGTTCCCAAAAGCGAGATAGTGACCATCTTTCAAGCCACTGCCAAGCTGAATTAGGTTCGCACTCATCATACTGAAGGCTCAAAGGCATGGCTGTTGGCACTGCCACAAGAAGCTAAAACAAGCAAGAGATTACCATCAAATACAGAATTGTGTCTACATCAGAAAACTAAAGAAATACTTCACGGTTCCAAATAGTTGGCATTATTACTATGAGTCTTAACTGTTTTACAACGATCATTTCAAAAAAGGTGGTTTAAATTGATCATATTTTTAGTACTTTGCGTGCAATTTTGAGAAAGCTAATTTTATTCCAAGGAATTACAAAATGTTAGAATTCATACTGATCATTAGATGAGTTAACTCTCGTACAGTCGTACTTTACCCTCCCCCCACCCCCAAATTGTTTAGCCTTCCTGACCCTTCAAATCCACTTTAGGTAGTATATGGATTCATTTTTATCAGCAGTATATGGATATCCATTGGACCTTTGTGATGCACATACTATGGGTCAGGCTTCGATATTCAAAGCAACATTCTCTCTCTTCATAATAAGTAACTTCAGCTCAAAGATGGATTTACGATTTGTTCAACTTTCTCAGAAAATAATGGCAGGCAAAAACCTTCTTTAGATTAGCACAAATAGCGTTAGTAAAAGACATGCAAAATGTTGCAGATCACATAAGAATCCAAAGAGGCACCCTTCAGTCTGCAGCCACACTGAAGTAAATGAAAGCAATGATGCAGACAAATCAGCAACACCTTTGCACTCTGGATGTACAGAATGTTGAACCTGTATCAGAAACCAGATTTTCTAACCTTTTAAGATGTGTTACTCCAGTTTTATTTAATTTTTACTCACCCCCTCCTTTTATTACATTGGGGACTATTTTCAAGGTTCCTCAACCTTATATAAGCAGCGCGGATAACTTCCCATACCCATCACCTTATACTTTGTTCTCTGTTTATTGGCACCTCCCTGACCCATCGTCTACCATAAAAGTATAAAAACCCAAAAGTAAAAGGATGAAGCAACATCATGATTTTCTAACCCCAATCTCCTAGTTAAATACATTATCAGCCACACACAGGTCTTCAACTCCATCAACCTAGGGCCAAAAGGAGAAAAAGAAAAGAAACAACACCTTATAGGAAAAACCTGTGATGCAACGATAACTTGTCAGTTAAAAAAAGAACAGATAGTTCAGCAATACCTTGCGTGGAAATGCATAAGCTGTCAGTTTTGCAGGCCTCTGCTCAGGATCCTGGTTAAAGAAAGAATACATGGAACTCAGAGTCAATATCTGTACCAACATGAATAAATTTGAAATAGCTACTACAATCTGTCAAAGTTGAAACAATGGGGAAAGAAAAGCAGTAGCAGATCCCTACTCATTCTATGTTACAACAAAGTAAAAAAAAATGAAGAAATGATGAAAAGAAATCCAAATTTTAGTTTTAGTACTTTGCACTCTTTTTTGGATCGTCCAATTTTATGTGCAGTTCCTTTTGAATTATTCAAATGTTATGTGCACTTCCTCTTTTGGTTTGTCCCAATTGTTTGATAGACTACTACAAACATGAATATCAGTTACTCCACTCTTAACAATTATTAGTTTGAATTGGCTGCCAATTTACATCTAAAATATGGACATGATGTTTTAAAATAAAACTAAATCTAAGTTACTTCTTCTATCACTAATAGCATTACAGGTAAGTCAAGTTCCCTACAAGACTAATATTTAAGCCAAACCAACTCTGTATATGTCCCAGTAAATATCAACTCCATCTTGTTTTAATGCCTATGCTTTTACAATAACAAAAGGAATGAGAATACAAGCAAATCAGGGAAAAAGAGAATTTAGTAAGACCCGTATTGCAAGAGTTACCTTAAGTTCCTCAAAATTATACTTTCCGAGCAGCTGATGCCCAGGATCTGAGAGTCTAATCCTTCGGCCACGAGCTAATGCCTGAATCCTGACAATCGCCTGCATGCAGCATAAAGTAGCAACTGCCTGTCTCCTTACCAAGTGCCCACGAATAAGGGCTTGTAGCCTTATGATGCCTTTGAGAGCTCGAAAAGCCCGACGAGCCTGAGGAAAGTTATAAGTGGATAAGGACACGGTCCTTTCAGAGAAAAGAACAATTGAAAGGCAGATCCTGCTTTGAAATTAGAGGAGGAAAAGACATCGAAGCTTCTTCAATTTTAAGTCCAACTAGTTTGTTCTACATAAAGGCTAAAGCTATGGGCTTTCAAGAAAAAGTATGCTGGCATGGTAAAAGTGTTGATTGATTATTTGAGTTAACAGAAAAGGTTTCTTATCTAATGCAGAACTAATTTACACAAGCAGATAATTTAGAACCCAAGTGCCCCACAAGCATTGACAATGTAGAGGATCACATAAATTCTACTGTCTCACTTACACAGAAGAAAAAGTTCTAAACTCTTACAGATTTTATACATTGCACGCATAAACATTCAAATATTCTACAATCTAACAGAGAAGCTATTCATTAGAGTGAATAACTGAAAACAGAATTAAAATCATAATAATCGTACACGTTTTTTTAGAGATTAAAGTTGTAAATTCTGTAATTAAACAGTACCAAGTAGCCCCTAAAGGCTGCCTGTGCTATGGTGGCAGCATGCTCTTGTCTTTTCAGCTCAGCATCATCTGTGGAGATTGTCCCATTCACATGCGGTTCTATATCATGTGTTGCAGAGGATAATGAGGCAGTTTCACATGCAAAGTCAGTGCTTGTACCCTTTTCCAATCCAGCCTGGTCACCACCATTATCAAAATTCTGAACTGGTAGATCCAAACTTGGTGAATCAAGAGAGAGATCCCCCACCGGCGCTTTTGCAGAAGATATTTTCTCACCCGAAGCATCCTTCATACAACACATAGAAGTAACTTAACAATATAGGATAAAAAATTAAAATAACACGCATTATGTTGAAATCTCTAAAGATCTTGGTTTACCAAGTCGTTTCTCTACCCACTCTAATTCTAGATTTTTTCATGCCAGAGTTCCTAAATGTTATCAAACAATATAGAACGTTCTTACTACTTTATAAATGGAGAGAGACAGCAAGAGAAAGAGAGGGGAAGGTATGGTCTCATTTACCAGTGACAATTAATTAAGAAGCCAAATTGCTGAAAACCAGGTCAAACCAAACAAGTAGTAGAATTTTCATGACAATGTGAGAAACTTATTATCATGGAGAACACAATCAGACATAGTTAGGAAACCACCATTAACTATTAAAGGAGGAACAAGAGAGAAATGTCTTTTAGAACCCAGACAATGTTGAATTATGACACAATTAGAAATATTCTCTTGCCTTTGATAAATGAGACTTGGATGATTTCTTCCCAAAAAGCACTGCCTTGATCCACTTGGCAGGAGATTTTTTCCCCATTGCAGACAGCAAGCTGCTGAATTAAAGAGGATTTCAACTGAATCCTGCATTATTCGATATAAATTAAGTTCTCCTTAAAACAAGTAAACATGAGGTAATATGCACTAATTCAACTTCAAAACAATCTCTGAAGGATAACCAAACTCTTCCCAAATAGAATCAACAGACACACCAGCTAATCAGCTACAGCTGTAAATGGTGAAGATCTATAAACTAAAGTTAGGGAGCTGCATATCATAAGTAGGGACACTAGAGCATTTCTCATACTGAAATGAATGCCTCAATACCACCAGTCACTCTGAGTCAGCATTACAACAACAGCGCCTACTACTACTACTACTACTACTACTACTACTACTACTACACCAATCAAACTAACAGAAATGAAGAAACATAATGTAAATTTGTAAACAGTGTCCTCTTCCTGTCAATACACTTAATAGCAAATCCGAAGAAGAAACACAACAATTTCCAGAAAAAACATATCAAATAGGCAAAACAGAGTCTGGTAACTCGGAATCAGAATGCTAAAACGAGTATGACATTAAATCAAGACAAGATCTGTAGTAAAAGCACAAAAAATCCAAAATTAAGGCAAAACAAAAGGTGTAGTAGGGTTTTCGGAGCAAATGTAGCTCAGATCTGAGAAGTACCTGAAGAACAGAAACGAAAGCTCCTGTTTTAAGATCCGAAACTTGGCATAGATGAGCTGAAAGAAGAAATTGAAGAAGAAGAGAGGTACAAATTATTCAGTAGAATCAGGTAGACTGAGATGAAAGCTAAGAGGAAATAAAAATTGGAGTTGCTAAGAATGGCCCATATGGCCATAGCCATCCATACCTTGAGGAAAAATGGACCCCTCCACCGCTTCTCTCTCTCTCTCTCTCTCTGGGATTTGTGTAGCAGTAGTAGTAGGATGTGAACAATGATGGAGTCTGTACATATACGATAGAGTACAAATGTATACTGGAGTTGTTATACTATCACTTTTAGTAAAGTTGGTGATTTCCTGCTAATCCACTTTTTTAAACTTTTCATTAAGGCACACTGCGTCGTTTGCGTTATTGGTTTATGAAACTATTCTTTCTCTGTTCATTTTTACTTGTATGATATATTAAAAATAAATCTAAAATTAATAAGACAAAAATGAATGAATACAGATAAAAGGAGGGAGTATTATTATTTACAGAAAAAAATTAAAAATATTCCTTAAATATATAAAATTATGTTAATCTCACCATGTCGTAAACAAACGCTTAAACTCACGAAAGAAAACAAGTCCTGTGTCACTTTTTTAAAACAGTAATAGCAATATGATAATTTTAATTTCAATACATTTTGTTCTTTTATTTGTCTATGTAGTCTGGTCTACTCATTTGTTTTTGTTTTGTTCCTTTTTCAACATGAAACAAAACAATTTCCTCAGATGACAAAACATTATAACATATCGATCATTCAAATTTCAGTACTTTTTTGTTCATGCCGTCTATTTGGTATTTTCTAGTGTTAACCATGTGATTGTGAAAGGAAAAAAGGGGGAAAGACTCATTATATAAAATAATATGAAACTGGAAAAGTACAAAAAAAGAAGAAGCAAAAGTAATGTTAATGTGATACTATTTATAGAGGGACCTAACATTCAAATGTAAATCAATAAATGTCATTACAGATTACTTATGTAAAAAGAAAATCCCACAAAAGAAAAGGAGATATAATTACCACATCACTGATATACGTGTTCAATTAACAAATTTTTAAGTACCCAAAAGGTAATAATTCCAAAGCTCTCTCAAAGTGGTCCCTTTGATTTCAAGAAGCAATAGAGCAAGGGAATTATTATTATTGGTGCTAAATATTACCATACTAAAGTATAATACAAATATCTGACTTTTTTCTTAGTAAGAGTTTTTATCAGAAATTCTATTCGATAAGAAGTTTTATCTATTTTGAAATTTCTATAATTATTTTTTGTTAGGATATAAAAAATAATGATTGATCTCATAAATACAAATATATAAAAGATGAGGTATTGTTGTTATTTCATATATATCTATATGTAGACACATAAAAAGGACAAATGAATATTTTAGTGGGCAAGTGTTGCACCAGAGAAGAAGCGTCGTTTAATTGGAGATACGATGAGAGGGATGTAGAGAAGAAGCCTCCAATTTTTGATAAAATGGAAAGACAAGAGCATCCCAGTCCATTAATAATCACTTTGTAATGATTTAAAGCTGCGGTCCCCTTTGGTTCCTTCATTAGGTACACCAAACAAAAAATGAGTCCATCTCATTATTCTTCAACTTACCTATAGGGATGGAGGGCCCTTCAACACACACCCATGTGCTCATCATCAATAAACATAAACATTAGATGATCACTTCAAACTCTTTTAACTTAAAACATATACTCCTAGTAAATGATTCTTCCAGCTTTAATTAATTAAACGAACAATACATCATAACTTAATAATTATTTCTCATCAACACAAGTATCAAATAGTATAATAACTCATTTTAACATATGAGAAAAAATCACCTGATATAGAATTTAAACGTAAGATCACATAATTATCTATCGATTACTGTGTTGCACGAACCCCCGGGAGATACTATGTTGAGTCACTCGTTAAGTTATGGGTGACATGTAGAGGAATGGAGCAGCGTGTTAGATGCAAGGAGAATATGCCACCGACGGTTTGTTAATTTCCAAACTTAAGCAAACAAGTGGAGTGACGGCACTTATCTTCTAACGGGAAAAAAGCTTACTTCACCGACTTTATTCTTTACGAGATAAAAGAAACTCTCTAGTAATATAGGATTTTCAGTCACATGAAACTGACAGCCAAGCTAACAGACAACGATTATTAATAATAATGATAATAACATCCAACAAGGAGGAACATCATCCACTCGTCCTAAACTTTTTTAAAAAAAAAATTAAAAAGAAACACACACATATGACAATTGCTAGCTAACATGACGATTTCTTTTTAATGTATAAAATAACATCATCGAATAGGAATTGCAAAAAGAAGACAATAGAGGCTTGAGAGAATAAAATATCTCACTGGGATAGCATAGATTACTTCAGGCTAAAGGCAATACCTCAAACTCTGGCTCATCATTAGCAAGCAATATAGTCGAAACAGATTAGTCAACCACACAATGGAGGTTTCTCCAAGCTGTGAGGCACGCCTGTAAAACTCTATAGGAAAAGATCATGATTAGGAATCAAGTAATATAAGAGCAATATAAATTCAGAAGCTCCAAAAGGCATACACTGGTAGTGGTATGTCTCTTTATGAGGTTTCATAATACTTTTTTGACATATTGTGAGTGTCACCGCAGATCCAATATTAAGTGATTGCTAGTCCTGCAATTCTCCACTACCTTTTTTTTTCAACACATCTCATTGCCTGAATTGAAACTCAGACAGGCACAAGAATTTTGACTCCTCTATCTCCTCAAAGTTGGTGTTTAAAGCCCACTTCTACTAAGAATTTATTTTGTTGAGTCGAATGAATGATATTGCACAATTTACATTGGTAAATAAAAATATCAGATATTTATCCATTTTCCATTTTGGAGGTCTCATGATGACCAACAGAAAAGAGTTTCATACAATTAAAATACAAAGTGATCAATATGTACACTGTATCAGAGTAACAGAACATGAAGATAAAGACAATCAGAGTTTCTAAACAGCACATAAAAGGACAATTTCATGCTACATTTATTATTAATGTAGCAACAGCATGGAGAACACTGCCGCTTGACCTGGCAACCCTACCAGAAAAATCTCTTGTAACAGATTCAGCCAGAAAGATGTCAGTCAGCCGTCCAGCTCTGCTCAACAATCTCACGCACCTTCCTGTTGTACTCACGCTTGTTCTCACTAAACATGCGAGCTGCTTCTGAATTAGCTGGCGAGTTTGGGTTTGGATCACAGAGCAAAGACTGCATTTCAAGAAAGTCAAACATTAGGGGATGCTAAAGATAATGCGTTCTCAGTTCAGTTTCATTTATGAATTGACTCGACTCCACTCTCACACCAGACAAGACCAGAATTCAATTACTTGATTAAAAAAATGATATGATTCAGATGCTGTAGAAAACTCTACCGACCAAAAAATTGAACTGGACTTCTATGGAAACACAATACAAAGATGGCGGTGACAGAAGATGTTTTAAACTCCCAAGTTAGCGCCTAGATGAAACATAATGTGAAACAGACAGAACAATATCACAGTAAAAGTAAGAACTGCTTGAACCAAATAAATTTAACAAAACAGAAAAAAACTTGCCTCTCCAGCAAGTAGAGACATATTCAATGTTTAAGAACCAAGGACCTGAACTGTTTGCTTTAGAGCAAGTTCTTTGTTTAGTTACTTTATTCATTTGTTAAATTAATTAATTTACCACTCGTAAAAAATGATATCAAACACAGTATGTGCATCTACGAAAATATTTTATCATCTCACTGAATCAAATAATGAAGTCTCCATTCCCAACTTATCCAAAATTACAGATTTCCTGTTCTCATCAGTGTACACTATCCATGTTCAAACAGAGAAATGCAAAGGGGAGCATAACTCAATGAGTGTCCACTAACAGCAACAGGAGTACAGGACAATGAGCTACTTGACCACACAGATATCATGTCTTACTAGTGGTAAACTATTAGTGCATTATATGAAATACAGAAGGACACAAAGCTACAAAGACAAGGCAATAAAAAGGAAAGGGGCTTATAATAAAATAAAACATACACCAAGAAATAAACTTTACATGTTACATTTCTTTAAAATTCTGCACAGCACGAGGCACAATGATGCATTTAATAACAATATCAACATACCTGGATTGAAGTGAGTATAGCAGCAACATCGTATATAGGACTCCATTGATTTTGCAATATGTCTAAGCAAATACTTCCATCGGCATAAACTGACCAATAGATAGATAAACAGTGATATGAGAAATCAGCAAAACTAAAAACTACTCAATTTATACTTTGCATGACAAGGGCCACAAAGTAGAATTCAAGCCCTTTTTATGTGTAAAGTTAAATCGAGGCTAATATAGAATGCAAGAAGTATCCATTTTGAATGAGTGGGAGATCTTGAATTAACTTCTGAACAAAGGCACAAATGAAAAATAAACAGAGCATAAATCTAATTGATACGCACACATTACATCAATTCTCTCAATAAGCCAATAATTAAACATAAAATAATACAATGCTCCGATTGCGTAGGTGCTGAGCTCCAATTGCTTGGACTGCCAGGTGTAAATAAAAGACAAGAAAAATAGGTGCGGCAAAACTAGGATATTTGAGGGAAAAGAGTATTGTGGGTGTGGCACAAGTACATCTGCTAAAATTTCAGCTAAAAGTTCCCATGTACTTCTACTGTTCTTTATCCGAATTTATTTCATTTTGTTGCAAGGCATTTTGCTCCCTATATTGATATCTCCACTATTTTATTTTATTTTTGATAAGTTTCTCCACTAAATTGATGCTTTGAAAAATGTATAAGCTTAGAAGTTACTGCTTATCAAAAAACGTATGTGCTTAGATGTATTTAAAAAGAGAGAGAATATGTAGTCATAGGGTGAGAGTACAAGAAGTGCAATGGGCCATTGCTTCTTATATTTCGCATACTTTGGACTGCATTATGCATGTAAAATGGCAAGATCAAATCTTGAGACCAATTTATTCAGTGCAAAAAAAAAAAAAACTAAAAATCAATAAAGTACCTGGCCTAATCTAGTATAAGATGGAAGAAATACTAAGCTGTACGTCTTAACACATACACAACTTTACATTCACATGAATCACAGCATATTCAATAACACACAACCCAAGCAGCTACCAGAATATGGCTAATTCTCTCTTATTCAACAACTCCCAAGAAACAAATACTCAAACAAATAACTTCAAGAAACAGGATTCTGTATGCAATGATAATTACAAACATTCTTGTAACATTTCCATCACCAAAATATCATAATCATTGAAGAAAGTGTCACACCAAAATACTCATTAGAACTGAAACGATGAAATTACCAATTACAGATATATGGGATTACCAATCAGGGTAAATTCAAGGATAAGGATTTGGGACGACCTCTGTAAAGGTTGAGTGGATGTAAGAGTTGATATGTCTTTAAAGGGAAAGGGGAATAAACTACTAAACTCATTATCTGATATAACCACATAACATATGTCCACTGTTCGGTATTGTTGGAGAATGCTCTGTGAAGACAATGATAGGAGTTCAATAGAAACTGGTGGGAATAGGCGTCGATATGTTTAAGAGATAAACGAAGGGGAAAGGCACTTTGTTTACGTTCTTTATTATTATATAGGCATGAGAATTAGGTCTCAGATAGACTGGTTCTGTGGTGTAACTCTGAGCAAAATAGTTCCACAAGAGTTGGCATGGTGACAGACTACATGGCACAGAATTTAGACTAGCAATAAAGGACTAGGAATAATAGAAGATTGAGGAGTTTCTTCACAGATATACAAATGGCCTATTGGTGGTGAAGGGCAGGATAGGATGATACAGAGGGAGAGAGTGCACTACAATGAATTGACAGGTGATGCAGAATGTGTGGCCTATGTGGGATATTAAAAAAATTAGGAAGCTGGCTTCCTTCTCAGTTCACGCGGTGTGAGACGCAATACTAACACTATAACTAATTTAAGAAGGTCCCCGAGTTGATATAACTCCTTGTCGATACTATTAGTCTTGGCACCACAAGATAAACTGAATAAGCAACCTAAGCTTAAAGTTGTAAGTTCTACTTGTTCTATGGACTAGAACTATGTGAAGAGTGGGAGAGAAAGATAATGCAACGTTACTTAGGCTACTTACTATTCGGATGGAACATCCTGGATACAAATCGAACCGTTGGAGGCTTGTTGGGGTAATCCTCTGAAAATTGAAGTGTCAGCTTAAACGTACCTGCATACAAATCAGAAATTCACTAGTCAATATTGGGGTGGATGGGCATGCTATAAATCTGAGGGTTCTTGCCCATACAAACAAGACATGCCTGTATCCTCCATTTTAGTGAAAGAGGAAAATCATGGATGAAAAAGAGAGAGCAAATCTTAATTATGGTGGGAAAATGGTCATGCAACACAAACACAGATTCCTAGAAACCTTCTTCACTGGAAAGGCACAAAGTATATGCATTACTCAGGTGGCAGTGATTGTATCAACACAAGATATTCATCCACATAGACAAGTGTCTCAAAGTGCAATTTATGCATTTAAAAGGAACACAGAAATCACAAAGTAAAGTACAAGGAGGTGTGTAACTATGCATTCAGGTTTTACATGATGGACTTAAGAGTCAAAAATATGCTTCAATTCGTATCTTAGATTGTAAAAAGATTGTAAAAAGATTGTAAATGAAGAAGAATTTCCTCACCTCCATCCCAAGGTGTGTCGTCAGGACTGCATTCCAAGAAAAAGAAACAAGAAACGGAAGTGCATAAGTCAAAAAGAAAGAAGTACAAGAGCAATCGTAGCCGAATTCAATGATTTAATCCATAGGCATGCATACCCGAATATAACAGCATTCCAAAGCATTATATTGTTGTCATAAGGAGCACCACTGATGCCAGCAGGCGGATCCTGCTGTAACCGCTTAAAATCCCTCATCAATCTTTTCCTCGCCGGCGTCGACATCCTCACCGCCTAAATCCACGAATTACAATTCAAGAACAATAAATCAAGAAAACCCTAGATCCCTAAAGTTTAGACACAAGAATCTAAAGTTTTCATTTAGAGAATCAGATGCTGTGAAATCGAACCAATAAATCAAGAAAACCCTAGATCCCCAAAGAAATCGAAAATAATTTCATAAATTAGTACTCCAAAGACATAACCATTGATTGAACATTCATATGTGAAGGATGAAGACGAATTACCTGAGTGTTAAAAGCGGTAAGAACTTCAATGAATGTAATTGGTTCAGAGTTGAGGTTCTTGTTTGCCTGCTTATGATAAATGTAGACTTTGAGAGTTTGCGTGATATGTAAGCTGCTCAGACACATCAGGTGTCCCAATCTAACACCCAATATATATATCATATCATCATATATTATTAAAAGTGAAAAACATCAAAGTACAATGTTGAATTATCATTTTAGCTCTATATTAAATAAAAATGTTATAACATATTTAATTAACAAAATATTAAATGGTAATCATATCACATATTATATTGTACTTAAAATATATATTTTTACATAAAGTATTAAAAGTGAAAAACATCAAAGTACAATGTTGAATTATCATTTTAGCTCTATATTAAATAAAAATGTTATAAAATATTTAATTAACAAAATATTAAATAGTAATCATATCACATATTATATTGTACTTAAAATATATATTTTTACATAAAGTAGATACATTAAAAAGACAATTATTCATTAATAATCTTCTAAAGAAAGTGTTATCTCTTTACATTCTCCACTATGATCCTTCTCTTTTCATTTCACATATGTATATCATCTTGTTCGTTACATTTTGTTTTATGAGTTTGATAGAGAGATTGTCCTTTCCGATGCTCCATTCATGTGTATGTTCTTTTAAGTTATTTTTTATTTTGTTTCTTACTTCTTACTTATCATATAATTTATGTTGTTTGATTGATGTTTAAGATTTTGATCAATTTTGTGTCAATAGCTTATGAGATGATTTTTTTGTTGCAGGGAAAATCAATTGATGAGATGCTTCTGTGTCAATCGCATAGAACTGTACTTTGAGTTGTTCCAATACAAATGGGGTAAGTGACATTTTCTTCTAACGTAATTTTTTTGTTAGCACAATATTCTTTGTTTGGTTTTTCTTTTCTTTTGTCAATAGTAGGTCAAATTTATTGAATTTTCATATGCAAATTCATGTGATTTATTTGTGTTTAAAGCTAATTAAGTATTGAATTTTGATATTAACCGTCATAACCCAATAAAACTAAAAAATGTATTTATGAGCTATGGCATGTTGAGTGATTTGATATTCATTGCCTATTTGGCATCACTTTCTTTGTCTGAATTTAATTTTTCTTAATGGAGCTTTCATCCAAAAAAAAAGAAGGGAGGATAACAACCCATGTTAAGAAAGAAAGGAATGAATACAATATCATATTTTGGTTATTTTTTTCACGAAATTATATTAACTTTCTTTGCTTTAGTTTAGTTGATTGTTTTAGTTATTTGAGCCACAATTTATCCCTCCCTTTCTCATTCAGAATTTATATTACTTATCACTTACATGTCGTAATATTATTTTTTATCATATCTTTTGACAACATAAAACAATACATGTCTTTTGTTTCTCAAGTACAATTTTAACAATACAGTCGACAAAATATAACTGAAATGCTAAATTCCTTTTCTAACTACAAAAACTATTATAATTGCGTTGAGTCACATCAAATGAAGTTCGTTTAGAAATGTAATATTGATTTTGGAGGTAGGACAACGGTTAATTGATGATATGAGCATATTAAGCCTGTAATCTATGGATTTAATTAACTTAATAATTTTTTGATCAAAACATAATCATCATATCATCATATCATATCATATATTATTAAAAGTGGGAAGCATCAAAGTACAATGTTGGATTACCATTTTACCCCTATATTAAATAAAAATGTTATAAAATATTTAATTAACAAAATATTAAATAGTAATCATATCGCATATTATATTGTACTTAAAATATATATTTTTACATAAAATAGATACATTAAAAAGACAACTATTCATTAATAATCTTCTAAGGAAACTATTGTCTCTTTACATTCTCCACTATGATCCTTGTCTTTTCATTTCACATATGTATATCTTCTTGTTCGTTACATTTTGTTTTATGAGTTTGATAGAGAGCATAGAAACATTGTCCTTTAAATATTGGATGTCATTGATTTTTGAATATATTTATCATATTGATGTAATTTTGAAAAATACTTATGCTCATTGGTAAGGGATATACGCGCAATGCGCGTGTTGCGCGTGACCAAATACTAGTATATATATACACCCTACTCCTTCGCCCTTCGGTTTCATTTTACTTTCCACACCTACGAATATTTATTTTTAAACCATATATTTTTTTTAAAACACAATGTTCAATTAAATATGAACGTATAATTAAGGTCGAAGGAGTAACATATTATTTTTTGGTAGATAATTTAGTAGGAATTGAACATGAATAAGTTGATATTCTAAAAAGAATGGTATATGAAAGTTGCGTGCCTTTTTTTCATACTCAATTTTTTTATCACTTATCTAAATCGAAGGTTATCTTAGCATAAGAGATTTTCTTTTCAACTGATTGAATCGAACTACAAGCAATTTGATTCTCATGTTTAGGGATATGTAGGCGAGTTTGATGTTGAAAACTCGACTGTAGTCCAACTTCTCCTCATTCTATTCCCATGCTTTTCGATCTCCATAATTCAATGTCGAGATAACTTTTGAATTCTTTCAAAAATCATGCGTCAAATCAAGCATCGTGTTGAAAATGACCTGAATTCTCATATAACCTGAGATATGTAGAGAACCTGATACTGGGATCTGGCCATAACCTCTCAAAGTCTGTACCAAAATCTCTTTCTAAAAGATGAAGATGTGGTCGAACAAAATTGAATTTGTCAATTTTCTTTGACCAGGATCTCTTTCATCGACCCTACCCAAAGAAAGAGACAACCGTTGACACTCAATTTTGATCCTTCACAATATAAATAAGTCATTGAGCTTGTTTAATTTCAAACGAATTGAAATAACTAATTTTATAAAATTCAAAATATTTTTTCAATTATTTTTTAATGTAATTTTGACATTTTAAAAATAAAATATATGTTTTTATATAATTATGTATATAAATATATAATTAGTAATGAATTATCAAAAACGTAACAGTCTCAAAAAGATTTTGTTTTTACTTAATTATTTGACGTTTATATTCTTTTGAGTTGATTAATTTATAATAATTATGTTAACTATTTATTATTTACATCAACAAACCAATACCGAGGCCAGACCCAATTCTCCTAACAATACAATACGCGTACACCAACGACCCTTCTACTTCGTCGTCTCCTTCACAGAACCAAACGACCCGAACCCAGCAACGCGAAGAACCCAGAACCCGACAAACCTTCGCCAAATCACGTATCCTTCCGTACGCAGACCGTTGGTGTCTCAATCTCAGTGCCGCGTCGTCTCCGCCTCAAGAACCAGACGGCTCTCATTTGAAATTCGTTGGTAAATTGTACGATTTAAACTCATTGGAGCCTTCTCCATTTCAAAATTTGATTTAATTTGACTCTGCCTCGTTGTTTGGGACCCGAAATCCTCCCCACAATTAAAATTTTCTCTTTTTTCAACTGGATACTAGCAATTAGCAAAGCCTTTTCTCCCAAATAGTCTCAGGATGCGTACCAAAGCAGGTGCTTCAATGGCAAAATCACTCGATGCACAGAAGTACCTGAAGAGAGTCGGATTAGGGAAAGAAGATTATCACTTCTGGAAGCAAGTGGGAAAGGCTTTGCTCTGTACTTACACGCTGTTTGGTGTGGCGTGGGTGTGGAATGAAACTTCGCCGCTTGGTTGGTGGACCTTAAAGCCACGGCCAAAAGAAGAAAAAGAATTAGCACATCTTTACGAACGCCGGAAATTTCCATATCCAGGTGACGACAAGGCCATGGAAGAATTCGTTGCCAAAGGTGGGATGATTGGGACTACCATTGGTCCCAAGGGAATCATTGAATCTGATAAAGATTCATACAATTATCAGAAAGCATTGCAGGATAAGAAAGTTGACCAAGAAGCCTTCAAGCTATGGATGAGGATGAGGAATGAGGTCATTTCTGAGCTTCAAGAGAAAGGGTTTGATGTAGAGTGAGTGAATATAGTTAATTACTGTTAATCGGATTTACTTCTCTCATGCTTATACCTTAATTGCGCATTTTGTGCCTTGCAAATCCTACTTTAATTTTGCAGAATTGGATTTCATCTGTTGTTAAAAGTTTTGAGTATTATTTACTTCTGTCGTAGTATCTACATTACTAGTTTACTACGTATCCTTTTGGTTTGCCTCTTTAACATCAATTAATATGATGCAACACTTGTGAATTCATCAATTTTGTCGTTCAAATGTGTGCTGACTGATGACTATCTTAAAGTTTCTTGACCTGGATCACCTCCTAGTTGTTCTCTTTGATAATATAGGAACTCTTTTATGGGGGGATATCTCAGCAAACTTCCTGTTTGTTTCATTTAGGTCAGTTGGAACTATCTGTTGGTTTTCATATTTGAAAGTATGTACTAACCTATGGCTTTGTAGGTTCACATACATTGCAGAAATTTTTCTGTGTGCGCGTCTTCCCATATATATATATACACACCTTTTGTGGGCTGAGAATTTGATATTACTGATGTTTACCATGCTCAAATGCCACTTATCTAATCTTGTTTAGTTAAAAAAGTTAATTCCAGTTTTCTTCATGTCTATGCCTATCTCAATAAACAGAAAATAGTACACGTCCTAGTTGAGGTGTTCAAACTCGGTAGGATAGAAATGACTTGAGCCTAAAATTAAATTGGAACCTAATTAACAATCATGTGCACAAGTTTAATTTGAAGGCACAAAAACTTAATGACGTAAGATATCAAAAACAGATCTATCCCAATTCATTGGTGAGGCACAAAATACTCAAATCTTATATGATATCAGTAGCAAATATATTTCAATTTCTTTGTTCACCAACCTTATTATATTATTCACTCCAATTAACGAGGTCTGAACATGCATGAGAGTACCATGAGAGTGTTAAGAAGTCCCACATGGACAATTGATATCATTGACATCCTTGTATGAGCTTGATAATCCTTACCCTATAAGCTAATTTAATTTTTGGGATTGAATTCAATCTATAATCCATTTCTTTACAATGTCAACCATAAGTATCGTAACGCCCCTCAATCCACTTGAATTACAAGCCCACTTCTTATTGTCATATTCAGATTCCAGGGCAAATGTTCCTAAAGTATATGTAGGACAACCTGAGCTTCTAGTCAAATAGCAAATTGTACCATAAAAAGAGGTACTTAGACAAATGCTAAAACATGACGCTAAGTCAGAAATATGTAACTGTTGGAAAAAAAAAAAAAAAACACTACTGCATCAAATTTTCGCCATGACCTTCGTTTGTTTCCTCCGGTCTGAATATGTACACTAGCAAACCGCAAGAAGGGAAAAATTAGGGAGGAAAACAAGGGAAAGAAAGATAAGAAAAGGAAAAAAAAAAAAGTTTTTTTCTTTTTTGGTTCTGCTTCACTGCCAACTTTCGTCATCATCCACAGAAATTCTCTTGGTGGGGATAATTCAATTCACTTAACCATTTTTGGTCCCTTGTACAATGCTCCAACTACAGTTAAGTCATCAGGTTTTTCCCTCTCTTTCAGCCATGCATAGTCACCCTTCTGTTCCTCGGGAACTGAAATCGACAAAAAAGAGTTTGCATAAACTTGCTAGTCCGTATATATAATGCCCTTCAGGTACACAATCAAAATCAATTTACCATATTTATTAAAACACCCTGTCAATAAAAAAGATAACAAAGATTCTTGTTGTCTGATCATGTGATCCCAGAAATAGATTGAAAATCAAGTTGCCAATTTTATAAACACTCTCTTAACTGTTCTGGGAACTGTCTCCCCACCAGCCAACAATTTGGAAAATCAAATCTCAATGTTGTTAGATTCGACCTTTTTCACCAAGGACTTTGACAATTTACACTAGCACTTTGTTAAAAGCGAGGACGAAAAAAAGTACAAGATGTATACCGGAGATATTGGAAAACGGGAAGTCATAGTAGTATTGACAGTGGCGACCTTCAGGATCACAATATGGTGGGCCAAGCACATCTAGCACGGCGCAAGCTGTTTTTGCTGTGAAACAATGCATATTACCACCATCAGCTGGATATAAGATGGAGGTCTTGCAAGGAGCTCTAAACGCTGAATTCATCTTCACTTTTGCTAGACGAATTCCAGTAGTAGAATCCCCAAGTCCATCTGATAAGGAAATAATCACCAATAAGTTAGGCCCCCTTTGATCCTATATTTTTAAAATACATCAGTTATACAAATGGTATGCAAGAAAATAGAAAGCAATTGGATTTGGTTCAGCAGGGATATTTTCAAATACAACATCTTATGTGACAGGTTTAAGACCACAAGATATAAAAAGATTATAGATACCCTCAACAAAGCAATCTCCAACTAAAAAAACTTACTATCTAAAGGCTTAGCAAGTGGAGTTGGTTCAGCCCAGTCATACGACTTTATGTGCATTTCTCCAAAAAGAAGCTTACTAAAAACCGTCATTCCAGGGTGATCATGAAGTGGAATGACAGCTGATGGGGGCAAGCAGAAGATACCAATCTGTCAAAGAAGCAAAAACACATTTATAAGCCTCAAAAAGAAGACACTGAAGAGAAGAACATACACAGCCTGATTCATTATAGTGAAACAATGCACTTTGGCCACTTACTGAGAATTTATCACACTCATGGAGGTGCAGGTACGTTATTGTAGGTGGTCTGTCATATCTTATTGACTTAAAATATGGTATGTTCGGTCTCAAGCCAACGTCTGCTCCAGCCATGGTATCTGCTGATCATACGAGTTATTAAGTAATTACATTGTGTCTAAATCAAAACAAAAGGGAAATTTGCATTCACATCAAAACAAACTAGAAACTCATAAATTATCACGTCACCCCTACCTCTCCTCCTCATAAAACCTTGAACAATCACAAGCAAGATAAACTATTGAACTACAGGGAAAAAAGAAGAAAAAAAAGCGTAGCAGTTATTTTCCAATAAAACATTCTGAAAATAGTAGTACTCACCAAATTTAGAAAGAAATAACAGTTGTATTTATCCAAACATTTACAGTCCTCATAAAACCCTCAAATAGCAAAGCAAGGCAACCAGATTCTGTCGTGCTAAAATTGGCTATCATCAATCAAAATTGTCCAACAACATAACATTGATGGTTGAACGTATAACCAAATGTAGAAAGACATTCAACCCTTCTTCAAACATAAGGTCCTATATGTCCGCTACGAAACTAATGAATGAAAATCACATGTAACAGCTCAATTATTTTAATTTTTGGCACCCATTACGCATTCCTCTGTTGGGGAATTAATTAAGTAACTCAATTGGTTGACTTTGAGTGAGGGTTCTATATCCCCACCCCTTTTGTAATTTAGAGAAGACCAAAATTGGGTTAAACCGATTCAAAAAATGGTTATACTAATAACAACGCCCGATCATGTACCTTGCGAATCAAATATGGTGCTTTGGTCCACATACGCACTTTAGAATAAAATAAAAAAGGAAACTGAAATTTATGACGCAGCAGCAATTCAATATTAAACCTAGGCTAAAATAAATTACTCCTACTAAGGAAAAGAAATGTATACCCAAAACTTCCTTGAGACGTTCAATCTTTTCTGCAGATGGTACAACACCAGGACCACAATTAGCAAAGGTTTCTTTGCAAGTTTCATAAAGTCTTTGAACCGGGGAAATCATCCTCTGTCTTCTCCGGTTCTTCTTCGAATCGCTATACTCTCTACCTCTTCGTTCACACACATTTTTGTCGATCCTCATCCTCAAATTGAATCAATTTTTTTCTCTTTAACTGGAAATAATTCAAGAAAACTATGATCTGGGTATCGAGTGTGCTTAGGTATTTACTATGTGCATTTTTTATGGGTAAATTGTTTGATGATGTTGGAGTTGAGGGGGTTAGTTAAATTGTATGTTGTTGAGTATAAATGAAGAAACACAGCGGAAAAAACTAAAACCAGGGGCTATTCCCTGGATTTCCTATGGGCTCTGCCACTAGACTGTTTTTTTAATTTATTCTTTCCCAAACCCCCTTTTCTTACTTTTCAGATTGTCTTCCACCCCCTAATCTTTTTCTTAATTTGACCTTTTACCCATTTCTTTTCCTTTTTACCGCTAAAGAACGTGTTTTTAATCAATTGAGAATCTTTTATTAAAAAGTCCACCGTACATGGTATCAATTAAATTAATTAGATAAATAAAATTTAAACATCAAGTGATTTTTCCCACTTCGATAGAAATAAACAAGTCAAATAATTACCAACGAGATAAAAATATGAATCTTTATCTATCATTTTTATTTTTATTTTTGGTATGATGCGTATTAATTAATTTAAAATAAGTATACCCTACCCTACAAAAATACAAAGAATCATGCTTGACATGGTTGGAAATAATATGCAATTTGACGGCTTGCAATTATGCAAAAAAAAGTACACTCCGTAGCATATACAATTCGTATAAAATGTTTAATTACGTACGAAGGTAGCATCGATCTTTTTTGAAGAAGAATTATTTAAATAGTAATAGTGATCTAGACAATGAGGGTATGAACCTAGTCATTCATTCTACGTCTCTACTTTTTAACCGTCACCAACTTCCTTTTCATTTTTTGTCTATATACATTGAATGTTATGACACAGCTTTTTCTTTTCTTTCTCAGTTTCTGATATGATAATCTAACCTAAAAACATTATTACTAAAATATGCACATAGCTTTAAATAGTTATTTAAATAATATGATTTTCTACTATCAATTATAATTTGAATCAATCCAATCTCCCCCGACTTTATATATATAGTTAATACATGTAAAACGTGTGAAACATTTTTCGAGTTTTCGTATGATAAAAGAGACAACAAAAAGATAGATCAAAAGGAATATATTACGTACAATAATTGAATTAATCCCCTTAATTTTCTTTAGCTCTAGCATTGCGTGCCTAGGAAGAACATATTCTCTCTGAGTATAACAACTAATTTGTGTGAAGAAGTAAGGTAATTTGAAGTGGAATTTTGTTTGATTTTAATTTTAATTTTTCACCTCAACATGGCTACCATGCAATATAAAAAATGTAAGTATTTATTATTTCACTACACGAACACTTCGTAAATCTCACAGCAGATCTGCCTATGGAGTAATGACACAACGTACTGTCACGTCCCGCCATTTCACAATCAAATTTTGCAGTCGGATAGGGGCGGAAGAGTCTAGAGTTATGGAGAGGTTTATAGAGAACTCTAGAGGCCCTTAGAGTTTTCAAGAAGGCTTAGAAATCCCTAGGTCCTTCCTTAGAATTCTCTAGAATGCTTTAGATATTTTCTTGGAAAACCTTAGAAATTCCTAGAAAGTGTAGAGATTTCTAGAGAGAGACCAAAGTGTAAATAATCTAGGGACTTGTAAAGTAATTTTAAATTGCACTTTAGTCCCTAAGTGTTAGTATAAATAGAGGTGGCCCTCATTTGCTAGGCACTAAGAAAGAAAGAAAGCAACCAAGCAACCAAACATTCAAGCAACTTGTAAAACATTCTCCAAGCAATATAAAGCCTTCTTCCAAAATTCTCTAAGTTTTTTCCTTTCTTTCTCTTAGCGATCTTAGCATAAAAGGCTTATTTGAGCTTACAAGATCTTGAAAGATTAGTGAGTAAGTTGTCAAGTGCCGCACAGAGCTTTAATAAGACTCTAAGTCCGTGACAAAGTGGTATCAGAGCAAAGGTTTGATACTAAGGGAATGGCAACCGAAGGAGACGTGAACGTCGTTAGTACCACCAACGTTCGTCCGGATGGTGGAAAGAAGAACCGCAAGGGAAAGAAATACCAAAAGAGTCATGAAAAAATGTTGTTGGATCCGACACCAAGCGAGGCGCTAACATCTCATCCACCATCAACCACCGAAGCAAGAGACGAGAAACGTGGCGAGGAGGCCATTGACGTCACCGCAGGAGAAGAGTGGGTCACAAGGGTTGAAGTGGCAAGGCAGGCCTTGGAGATATTAGGTCGGCGCATGAACGTGGCCGATGGCAAATTCAAGACTCTCGAAGACTTCACCCTTGAGGAGACCGAAAACATCCATAAGGAGTTGGAGGGACGTCAGCGGGCTGAGTTTAAGATGAAGGAGGCTATCACTTCCTTGGAGTGTCGGCTCATGGAGGCGTTGAGCACGATTAAGACCATGAAGGCCGAGATGAAAGCACTCAAGGAAGGTGTGGCAACTGGAAGATCATCGTCGCTTGACCGAGATAGGGAGGGCAGGGTCGAGGCTCCCAAGCCACCTATGTTCAAAGGCGTCCGTGACGCGCAAGAGGTGGAGAATTTCCTTTGGCATTTGGAGAATTACTTCAAGTGCAACGGGCTGAAGAGCGACGAGAGTAAGATCAACACCGCTGTGTTGTATCTTTCGGAGATGGTCATGCTATGGTAGAGGCGCAATGAGGCCGAGATAGGGAAGGGGACGTGCATCATCAACACCTGGGAGAAATTCCGGGAGGAGTTCAAGAAAGCCTTCTTCCCTAACAATGTCATCTATGAGGCGAAGCAAAAGTTTAGGGAGCTGAAGCAAACGGGCAGTATCCGCGCATATGTGCAGGAGTTCACTACCATGACGCTTCAAATTCTTAACTTCACGGATGATGATATGTTGTTCCACTTCATGGATGGGCTGCAAAATTGGGCCAGGACAGAGTTGGAACGTCGGCAAGTCAGGACCATAGACGAAGTCATCATGCAGGCCGAAGTTTTGACAGACTTCAGGCATGAGAAGCCCGACAGAGCCAGATGAAAAGAGATGAGAGGTAGTCATAACTATGGTGGGGGAGATCGTGGCAAAGGCGAGAAGTAGTGGCCACATCCCAAGAATCATGATACATACAAGTCTGATGGCAAGAAGTCTGAACATCATGGCAACACGGAGAGGAAGACAGAGGTTGTCAACAAAGGTGGTTGCTACATATGCAATGGGCCGCATGGCTATGCAAAGTGCCCTGAATTGAAAAGCCTTGGTACTATCCTGCGAGAGCGGAAAGCGAAAGACGCACATGAGCAAGGACAAGGCGTAGAGACAACACAGTTGGGCTCGATAGGACTATGCAGAGCCATCACGAAGCAGCCAGAGAAGCCAAGAGGATACGACGCACAGTATGTCGACATTACGATAAATGGAAGACCCGCGCATGCTATGGTCGACACAGGTGCAGAGGTCAATATCATGACCAAGACGGTAGCGACAAGGTTGGGCCTGGGTTACAGTCCAAGTAAAGCCTAACTCAGGACGGTCAATGCACCACGACTCCTATGAGCGGAGTCGCACATGGAGTGAGCATCACGCTACGCGAGTGGCAAGGTAAGACCAATTTCATTGTCGCTCCTGTAGATCTCTTCGATGTAATTCTTGGGCAGGAATTCTTCCAGCAGTGCCACGTAGTGATCGACCTTTACCTCCAACGACTTCTAGTCATGAAGCAAGGAAGATCATGTATGGTACCCCTGGTTAAGGTACCGAAGACGGAAGGGCAAGTCCGTCTAACAGCCCTACAGCTCATAAGAGGCCCTAAGAAGAAGGAGTTGACGCATAGAGCCATCATTGCAAGTTCGAAAGAAGACAATGGTGCAAAAGGGTCCCTGCCACCACGCACGGAGAAGGTTCCAGAAAGGAACAATGTCGTGCTGCCAAAGAAGTCGCCGAGGCGCTTGCCTCCTAGGAAGGAGGAAGATCATTGTCACGACCCGGGAGCACCCCCAAGTCGTAACAAGGCGTACTCGACCCCGAAGGGGTCTTATACGAGCCACATAGTCATTCATTGCATTCAATAATGAAAATAGTGCGGAATAAAAAAAAACTTATTTACATCCACACATTTAAACTTCTTAAAACAACTTTAAAAACACACAGCGGAAGTCTAAGTCTCACATGACCATCTTAGACACAGTCGCAAAACATAAGTAGGGACACGGCCCTTTACAATCAAAAGAAGTCTATTACATGAACAAAAGAACTTAAAAGTCTTGTCCTCGAATCCATGAGGACATACCAAGTCTTGGAGGAAAGCAATCCAACACTTCAAACTAGCTAGGAGGGATCACTTGCCGGAACCTACACTTATAGTAAAAATATGAAGAATATGAGTTAGTACACAAAATGTACTAAGTATGATGACCATGCAAAACATGCTTAAAAAGGGACATTTCAGTTAGAAACCATGCATTATGCCACCTTTTTGAAATATCATGAACAATAGCATAAAAGACATACAAGACAAACATAACATCAAGTAAGTCATAATATCACCTTTAAACAATATCAACATGAAAACCTTTACCTTGGACCTTCACCTCAAGAAACCCTTATGCTATACCTCGTGCAATGTATGGATGACGTCCCATACCACCATCCATACTAAGGCACCACATTTAGGTCACTTAAAGTAACTTATCATTCCTTTCTTTCACCTTTGCACAATATTCATACATAAGAGGTATATCATTAATTAAGACATGACAAGGGAAAATAACTCGTAATATAACCCAAGTATAACATGCATAACATATTAAGCATTTAAGAGCCAACATTCTTTAATAACCTCATTTAGGGTACATTCATGTCACAGTCATTAGGATTTAGAGAAACTCACTATGACCCTCTCCAAGCCTACTCGTGCGATGTATAGGTAGCATCCCATACTACTACCTACACTTTGTAGAACCTGTCAAGAAACCATAATGAAATCTCACATGATGGGAAGTAAGCGTTTAACCGACATAGACCATGAGAGCTTGTCATGGAATCCGGTGTCATGAGTCCCCACACCGAAAAGAGGTGGTCTACTTGCCTAAGGAAGACCGGTATATATAGCTTAATGGATCCACTAGCTTCCTATGCGGGCACATAGTTTATGGGATAAGGTAGACGATCATTGAAACTCATGCCTAACTGTCGGGGGAGTTTCCATCTAACCAAATCCGCTCGGTGCTTAGCCTACATTCCCATAGAATAGTTCATTACTTTGACATCATCACACATGAAAGGGTGCCATAAGCCTACCGATTCAAGGTACATTATTTAACACATGAAAGGGTGCCATAAGCCTACCGATTCAAGGTACATTTAGGAAAGCTCATTAACTCCTCTTGAAAGGGTGCCATGGGCCTACCGATTCAAGTCTCATCATTAACCTTTATGGAAAGGTGCCATAGGCCTACCGAATCCAAGGTTCATTACTTATCATTAATGGAAGGGTGCCATTAGCCTACCGATCCAAGGTTCATTATAAGCATGTGTGGAAGGGTGCCATAAGCCTACTGATCCAAGGATTCAACAATCAACAATATAATCATTTATACAAGAAAATGATGCATAAGCCCTACCAATTCAAGGTATACTTTATATTGAAGAATCCTTCATATTATATCATCAACATTCATGAGTGTCATCAACACATCTCTGGATTTCCATACATCTCATAACTCAAACTTTAAAGCATCGATTCATCAATTCTCCATAGTTGGACATTTTGTCAAACACCTTGAAGGCATGTAATGGAATCAAAGAGCATGGAAAATAGGGTAGTAATTATGCAACCAAACCAGTGAACAACCTACAACAACACCTTTACATTCATAACATGATCACATTATCTTCATTGAATTCTCATTCGTATAATGTCATGATAACACTCCAATTTCTCATACTATGCATTTAAGGCCATAAGCCTCACATACCAATACACCAACAATACACCATAAAATAAGCATGGGTAATGACATACTTCAACAATCTAAAGACCTTTAAACAAATTTGATTCATATACATTCATTATCTAGCAACCCACTTCATAAAGGCATAAACTAGGAATAGAGAGAAATCATGGGTTCATGGAGTATTTTCATCTTAAATCATCAATACAACAACAATATAACCATAAAGTGCCATTAGAAACCTTTTAAAACCATTTGGTGGAAGAACCCATGAGATTGAGTGAAAACCTAAATTTTTCATACTTTGAAATAACTTTGGATTTGGCTCCTTGAATGGAAAATTAGACAAGGATCAAGACCACCATACCTTTGCTATGATCTCCCACGAAAATTGATGAAGAAAGCCTTGAATCCAAAGCCCTAGCTCCCACTTCTTCTTCTTCTTAAATTGAGGATTGTAGAGAGGGAAATGTTTTTTAGGGATGGGAATGAACTAATGGAATATAGGAAATAACATAAGTCTTTTGAAAAAAAATGGTCCAACACTTAGAAAAATTTCAGGCGGGTGAACAGTAATGAACAGTAAAATTAGCTACTGGAATTTGCATTTTCTGCCGGACAGACTTTACGAAAATGGGCATAACTTCTTCGTCCGAACTCCGAATGAGGTGAAACGAAGTGAGTTAGGTAGCTAACTCAAAGGGCTTTCCATGGATATATTATTGGCCACCCAAATAATTTGTGTGCTAGGAGATATGACCCTCCAAAGTAGACCCTCGAAAAAGGCTTCACTTGGAAATTTTGGATTTTGATACGGTTGCTCTAAAATTTGGGTTAGACCCATTTCCCACTCAATTTGACCCCCTAAACAAGAATATGAAGTCGGATTTTTGAAAAACGAAACGGATCTTTTTATATACAGCTAAACAAGTTTCCGGTAACTTCCGAAGCACATTTTAAAGAACTTTTGGGTCAAATTCAAATATAATCATTTCATTAAGTTCTCGACTCCAAACTCACATGTGAGGCTCTAGTTTCACTCTATCATTTTCCGAGTCGTTACAATCATAAGACCGGGCTGAAAGAGATCAGGAAGCAACTGAAGGTGGTGCGCTAGGGCGTGGATCGAGTGAGTAGATTATTGGCCACACGTACAGGAAAACCAAACCCGGTTGGCGATGCAGCGACGCGGTCGTCGCATCCATAGGTGGGGGAGAGTGTCACGTCCCGCCACTTCATTATCAAATTTTGCAGTCGGATAGGGGCGGAAGAGTCTAGAGTTATGGAGAGGTTTATAGAGAACTCTAGAAGCCCTTAGAGTTTTCAAGAAGGTTTAGAAATCCCTAGGTCCTTCCTTAGAATTCTCTAGAATGCCTTAGATATTTTCTTGGAAAACCTTAGAAATTCCTAGAAAGTGTAGAGATTTCTATAGAGGGACCAAAATGTAAATAGTCTAGGGACTTGTAAAGTAATTTTAAATTGCACTTTAGTCCCTAGGTGTTAGTATAAATAGAGGTGGCCCTCATTTGCTAGGCACTAAGAAAGAAAGAAAGCAACCAAGCAACCAAACATTCAAGCAACTTGTAAAGCATTCTCCAAGCAATATAAAACCTTCTTCCAAAATTCTCTAAGTCTTTTTCTTTCATTCTCTTAGCGATCTTAGCATAAAAGGCTTATTTGAGCTTACAAGATCTTGAAAGACTAGTTAATAAGTTGTCAAGTGCCGCACGGAGTCCATAACAGTACGGCTTAAAAACCATTCAAAAATTATTACTACTCCTTTCATTTCATTTTATATGTGTCAGTTTAATATATGTGTTTTTCATTTGTAGGAATGGAAAACGGGAAGTTGGCCATGCTCTATCCTGTCGATGATAGAAATGGGAATATTTTTATTGAGAAGTGTGTAGACATATTATATACTGCTAACATCACCAGTATCCTGCATGCATTGAAGTGTTGTTTTTCTGCTACTATTATATATGTCGTCATCATCAAATCTTAACTGCTGCAACGTGGCATCCATCCCATCCCTATTTCCTGACCATTTGGAAAAATCTCTTTGACATGTCACGTCGGTTATTTCTATATGTATGTATATGTCAGAAAAATAGTGACACGCACTACATATATCATATATGGCCTGTTGGTATTGCCTATACCCACCTTTGAGAAATAACGAACATAATAAGACTACTTTTATAATTATAGTTTTATTTGGTATGAAGGCTTCGGTTAGTATATTTCTATTTATTTGCATATTTCACTTGTGAATATACAAATAGAATAAGTATAGTATTTATATATTTAAGAATTTTTTAAAACTATGTTTGTATATTTCATTTATCAATATATAAACATGATAGTTTATTATGAATTTTTCATAAATTGTGTACAAATAGATAGGGTAAATATATACAGTATAAAATTTTGATTTATACAATCAAAAATCGAATTATACAAAATTCTAAATTTATACAAATCAAATGAATAACAAGAATTAGGAAAATTGTAGCTACGAATTACAATTTTCTGAAATTATAGCTATAGTACCTGATATGTGCTAAAGATTTGCTATTCTGCATAATTTTGTTCAATTACGAAAATAAAAGGTTTCATTTTATCTTAATTTGTGTGGTACGATTGAAATTATAAATTGATTATTTTTACTTTGATCAAATTTTCTTTATATGTTTTAAATTGTTAATTATTGTGATTTTAACTATTTTTTTAATAAATAAATCTCCTTTTAGAAAACATGAAGTTTTTATTTCTAAATTTTTGAATCTGAAAATTTCACCAATACGTCATAAATTAAGATAGAGGAGGAAATACTTCATAGCTTCAAACAATGCAGATAAGGACGATATTTAGTTTTAAAATTTCATATTATTGTTAGGCTCCTTTTCATATAACTCATAAATTAGCTCAAGAACATTGAAAAGGAAGATCTGATCTGAAATAATTTGACGTTCGTTAAATCAAACATTTAGAGGGCGCAAACATAATTTAATTGTTTATCATACAGATATGAAATGTGGATCTTACTCAATTTCAAATTTAACTTTTGAGGAGAAAATTGTCCTAAGTCTATATACATAGACCATCAATCAATTTTGGAATCATTTTTTAAAATGTAGTATCATTTAACATTGAGTAAGAAGAAGAAATAAAAAAGTAACCTCAATAACAAGATTTTAGAGTCAGGGGGGAAGAGCTAGGTTGAATCATTAGCTGATTATTCTTCAGTATCTCTCTGTGATTTAGGAGCCCAAAACTTTGATTGGAGAATGCTTGAATCGGAATAGATAGGAACCGTGGCGTTGTTGAAGTCCCGGAAACACAAGTCACTATAGTCTCCGTCATTACAAGCTGTTAGTATACGACTTCCATTGACATCCATTGCAGAACACCGAAAGCCTCGAAGATAATCAGATAGAGGGCAGCAATTCAATGAACTTAATTGTTTACCGTTCCCCGTTTCCCAAACATGTACCTAGAAATCCTTCAGCCCACCACTAACAATCTTGTAGGGATCCATGTGCAAGAGATTAACATTGCCTCTATGTCCATCTAATTCAGCTATCGCTTCTCCCTTCTGTATGTCACACCCTCTTCTAACATCCCAAAGCATTGCTCTGACAACACCATTTGCATTAGCACACAAATGACCACGACAGTACACAAGCCATTTGATGCATAATGAAGTAACTACATATCAAACAAAGTCAACCATATGAGTTCAAAAGATCATACCTTTGAGCTAACCCTGTGCAGATCAATGATTTCTCTGGCAACATTTGAAATGAATGTACTTCTTCTTGATGGTTCACTTTGAAGACTTGACGCATTGTTCTTATATCAATTGCAACAACAGAGGAACCAGCCGCAATATAGATCAGTGATTCATGACATTTCATTGCCTTAGGTGCACCAGGCACAGTGCTCTTTCCCACACAACATGAAGAACGATTGGCGGATGAAGTAGCAGTGTCCCAAACTATCACATGCGTTGAGCAACTAAAGTTTAAGGTTGAAAGGAACTATTGATTCTATGCCAAAAAAAAATAGTGCAAACTAGATTCTGTAAATGGGATCACAAAGATAATAGCTTTAGAGGATATTAATACTTACTAGGAAGGCCTGGAGTTTTCTGTACATATTTACTTCGAAGTATGTGGTTTAATGAGGAGAACTTACAATCACATGGTTAATTATCACGCTTCACGAAAAGCAAGGATGCATCATAAGAACAGATAATACTGCTCTATGATTACAGAATTCAACTCATTTGGTTTTAGAAGGGAAAAATTGTGAAAAACACATCAAGTATCGCACTAACAAGGTGTTACAGATTTCATGTATGTGGGGAAAGTTGAGTTCAAAGGCAACCTCGGATGGTTAGGAAATTATGTAAGATAACAGAATAAACGATTCCCTGAAGAGACGCCACATGACCTAGCTCAACTACCTCATGCTTCTACTTTTCTAGAGAGAAAAAGTGAAGCAGTAGGAGCTTGCTTTCAAGTTCCTTTTGTCACCCCCTTTTCCTTCCTAACAAAAACAGTATTACAATCTTAACTACTAACACTAAGAGGACTAATAAACAAGAGAAAGAACTTCCTTATGGATTTTCACTTGGTTTCAAATATGAGTTCAAATTTAAGAGCAGATTCTGCTAATACTCGAATCAAAAGTTTTTCATACTAAATAACAACAGAATCAATCCAAACAAAAAAGATATAATAACTCAAAACAAGATTTGCAAATGTACGTCAACAGAATCAAATAAAATGTCATGGAAAATTTTAGAACCACACTCAAATTTTCCACTTTGGGTGTCGCTTGCTCATAACTCAAACTTAAATGTCCCAACACAAATTACTATACCTTGGAGTTCCTTGATATGCTCACTAGAAGAGATGTCTTGTGCCTGAAACCAGAGAGATTCCAACAATAAGACATTTGAGAAGATTGATTAAAATTGATAATTTAGCAAACCTCAACTAATACTATACCTCCTCAATATTCTAAATCTAAAATTTAGCACGGAAGTTTTTTAACTTCGATTGACAACAAATAGACCTGAAGCTAATGTAAGCTTCTTCTAGATTGCTATACTGTCTTGGAGATGCTTGTTTCTTGAAATCTATACTCTAGAGATTCAGTATAGTTTGACTAAAACCAAATACTGCTTCGATTGCAATGATGCATGGAGAAAAGAAACAAATCCTGATTGTTAACCTAAAACATGCAGCTAGATAAGCAAAGCTAGATGCCGAATTCCCAAGCAAGAAGGTTTAGCAGCACAACATGATAATAATATTGATAATTGCAACATATATGCAAAAACGATTAAATCATACCCGGCAACTGACATCAGCACTGCAGGTTTATCATGCCCGTAAAGAACAACCTTTAAATCATGTTGGCTGCGCTTTCCACTACAATCAAGGGACCATAATCGAATAATTCCATCTGAACCACCGTTTGCAAGTATTTTACTCGGACGATCACCCAACAATTTGTCTGAAATTGCGGAAACTGAAACATTACAGATTCTGAAGCTTCTTTGACAACGCCCCTAAGAATGAAACTCACAGGCAATACTAAGAAAGTTATGGACAACATAGTTATTTAAGAGAATGGATACCCATACATGGAATATAAAACGAACATAACCAGAAACTGATGCATGCTCATATCATATGCATTGAACCTGACATTCATCTAACTAAAAAAAAAGCCATATCCCTAGGTGGCAAGCTGCAAAACATCAATAGTTCCACTGATGGAACCTGCATCATAAAGTAAACATACTTTTGCACAAAACGAAAAAGTGAAGAACATCAATAGTTCCACTTATGGGAATCAATAACATAATATAAATACACTTTTGCGCACAATCCTTGTAGACTATAGACCAGCTATGATGCATCAGAAGAATATTTTGTTTCTTGCTTTTGCAATTGGAAAATGATATTCAACAAAGAACAAAATGAGTAAAACAATAAGTACAACAAATCCATGATATAGTGAAAACAAAACTTAAAATTAGAAACAATAAGTTAAAACGAAATTCAACTAAAGAATATGCAGATTAGAATATCACAGACAGGGTAAAATTAGATCAGGAGTTCCATAAGCTCATTAACACAAGTATTCAAATAAAAGTTCAAAGAACTACAACTCATCTTTAGTTATTTAAACTACCTTCTACCATAGCCGAATTGAATGGTCCAAGCTTGAGGTTACAAAAAGATTATCACTTTTCTGCCTCTTGCTACTATACAAGCATGTCTCTTCAAATGGAATTGACCTGCAGTTAGTAGTATTATGGCTATCGATACACATATTAAAAAGAAATGACAAACTAAGATGTAATGTATTTATAAGTGAAGTAAATGATCCTGAATTGGATAATCTAGAACTTCTGTTGACATATCCATCCGGTTTACCCCATGTGCTAACTCCTAAATAAAAAAGAAAATATATAGCAACTCTAATCTCAGAGAAGTAATTTTGGCGGTGTGACCCCTGAGTGTGTCATATGAATCTTTTTCATGCCGAAAATCGTCAATGTTCAATACATAAACTGAAGATCCATGTAAACAAGTTGTCAACCAAAATCATGTCATACAAATAGTATGGTTTAATATTTTATCACCTTAACTGCAGAAGATAAGGATTACAAACGTCCACACTGCTATTGATGGAAAATATATAAGATACTGTAGTCGAGTAAGAGCTAATTATAAAAGCAAATGCATAGCTTGCTGTCTAGTAGATCCAAATAAGCAAGCTGGCAAGCTAATATCATAACATATTCATCAGTATGACATAGTACAACGAAAAATTTATTACTTCTACAGCGTCAAAATTTCAAGTTATTACAACAGCTTTCAGAATCATGTGATATTTTCTGATCATCGGAAGCAAGAATACTCCCCACCCCACAAAGATAATGCAGATGAAATTCTGGAAATAACATTCTTTAAAACAACTATGTGCCCCAATCACAAACAAGTTGGGGTTAGCTATACGAACCATCACTGACTATGTCACTCCATTTAAGCTCATCTCAATCCAATATTATACAAAATAAAAAGTACTTAAACATAAAAAGTACTAGAAGGTAATCAGTGAAGCAGAGACACCTACAGTGAAGGGATGAAAGGAAAAGAACAAAAAGATGAAACCTAATTAAGTGGACAGTCCAGATGATAGTGATCTTAGCAGCTTCTACATGGAATGTTGCGCGGAAGTTGAAAACAGAAAAAGGCATATCTTGACCACAGAAAATTTCTTGGATACCTAAATTTTGTAAGGCAAGAATAATAACAGGGTAAAAAATGAGGCGAGACTAGTTCATGACTATAACTAACTAGGCATAAACGTGGAGAAGGGTTAGGGGGATTATCCACGAGTTTCGAACTGAGCAATAGTGTCCCTCAGGAATTTACCGTTAATCAAAGAAGAAAAAAAGTATGGTACGTCACAAAAGATAAAAAGAAGAAAAGGCACAAGCATGTAATGGAAAGAGGAAAATAATTTTTCTGAATCCTAAATGGGCTACAGGGATTTGATATCATTGATTCAAAAGAAAATGAAATTCCTATGGTCGGGTTCTAGTGGCAAGAGTACGATACATGGATTATATGCACTGCCACAGAGAAAGTATAATATTTAAGTAGAGAGGGTAGATGAGTAGGCTCATTATCGGATATCAAAACGTGCACCACTGACCCTCAAGAATTTCTTGGTTATCAAGAAAGAAAATATTAGATCTTAAGGGATGCTGCAGAAAATCGGAAGTAGCAATTGAACTCACAATCCAGAGAAGTAATGCTGCTCAACTATCAGTCTTTTAGCATGTTGCAAAAGTTGGAAATGGCAATGAATTTCTTTCCATTCATGGAAACAAAAGGCAGGAGGAGTGCAACACAAACTAAATAAAGGGGCAGTTACCTTCTAAGTAGTCTGTCAAATTAGGATAGCACTAATTATACTGATCTAAGAGAAAGAAGAATGCAGATATCAATCAAACAAAAAGAGGAAAAGAAAATGATTCTGCAAAGTTATCAGGCAAAAGGAAGTGGCTGTTTTCATGTACTCCGCATTTACACAGATAAAGTTCCTTCTGTTCAGCAAAATGTTGCAAATCAGAAAGTTTAGGAGGTGATTTTCCAAGAGTACAAGCAGATGCAATTCCAGAAAAAGTATGCATTCCCTGTTCTGCCTCTATACAGATAAACGATGGTTTTTCTTAATTATAACTGGCGATGTGAGTTTGCTAAGCATAACTACACGGGATAAATGAGGAGGGTTGCAGGGAAGCTTCAAGAGTAGTCAAATTACATGTCCTAATATAGATGATTTATATAGCTAACCTCCACTAGTTTCATATTAAGGCTTCATTGATAGATAGACCAATTTTCCTTAATGGCTTAATCATCTTTATTTTTTTTTTGATATTCGAGAAATCTGTCTGTGACCCGCCCTTTGGACCAATCACAGCCTTCTAAACTCGGTGGATAATGGGACCGCACCTCTACCCTTCTCCACTTAAATACCGGGCTTCGCTTCGCATGGTGTGGGGCTTGAACTTGCGACCTAAGCCACAAATCCTCCACCTTTTGCCACTTGAGCTAGGCCTTGGGGGCTGACTTAATCATCCTTTATTTGAGCTAATGTGCTTTATAATTTATTTTTCCTTGTAAGGGAACCCGCAACTGCTACCCTTTGGGTGCACACACGGTAAAACCCCACTCCTATACAATAGCTCACAAAACACACATGAGAGGTAACCTACACTGGGGACGAGCTCGACCCAAAAGGCAAACCCCTTGCTTTTGTTGGCAAGGGGTTTCGAACTTGAGACCTCCAACATGGAAGTCCCAAGCCCAAACCACTAGGCCACCTCGAAGGTTCTTATAAGTACTCTTATTAGTACTCTCCTACTATATTATTCTTCGATTTTACTATTAACTGTTGTTTCCATTGCTTCAGTTATCCTATTAGTTGTTGTTGTTGTTGTTTTTCCTCCATTACTTTTCAAAAAAGGCTTTTCACTACTACATTTCCTTTTCAAACATACAGGTTCGTGGTTTGAGCTTGGAACTTTCATGTTAGAGGTCTCAAGTTCAAAAAAATTTGTGTGGTTTGTGAACTATTGCATAGGAGTGGGTTTTATGAGCACCAAAAGGGTAGCGCTGCAGGTTTCCTTGTCATATAAAAAAAAACATACAGGTTTATGCACATTTATTCAGACCCTCAAATCTTGATGTAAATAATTCTTCTTTTTTTCCAATTCGATGAAATAGTTGGAAAAAAGTATGTATAACCTGAAAAAGGATTGCCAGATTGGGTCAGAATACGCTGCTTTTTGAAGATATTTACTGGACATGGCCATGTTCGATACGTCTTGGAATTCAAGTGACTTGCACAGTGAACCAATGCGTCCATGTCGAGGTCTGTTAGGCTGGTGGAGGTATTTCCAGTTGCTGGTGGCGGTGAAGTGTCATCCATCTTTCGATTCTCTCAAATTTCCCTCTTCCTCTAGTAAATTCTACAAGGAACAAGGAAGACATATACATATAACTTTTCTTTGATTTTCAACCTAAATAAAAGCCCTCAACTATGGTCTATGCCCGACCTTTTTCTCTCACAAAGTATCCAATTTAAAATTTTAACATAAAAATTAAAAAAAAATATTATGACTCACAATAATTAATAATTTAAACTATTTATAAATTATTAAAAAAATAATTAGCTCTTAAAATTTTATTATATTATTTAAATTGAGATAAAATAAGTAGTGGTAATATTTATTTGCCCGTACAAGCACAAGCTCCAATATTTAGCATATTACTAAGTATTATGGAAAGAAAATAATAAAATATGTTGACAATTTTATACACACGTACAACAATAAATTTTTTATTGTAAATTTGAAATATTTACAATAAAATATGAAACTTTTTAAATTTGAAATATTTCCCAAAAATAGTTTTTTCTTAAAATAATTGTTTGACGGGAATGGCTTGGGTGGGGTGGTGGGGGGTGGGGGAGGTTAGGGGTAGGGATGGCGTAAAAATGAAAAAAATTTAAATTTGAAATATTTTTTCCAAAAACAATATTTCTTTTTTAAAAAATTGACGGGGATGGCATGGGTGGGGGTGGCAGCTAGGGGGTAGGGTAGGGTGGGAGGGGGTGGGGTAAGGATGGGGGTGACATAAAAAATGACTTTTAAAAAAATTTAAAATATTCTTTAAAAACAATTTTTTTTAAAAATTGACGGGGTGGCCGGAGTGGGGGGAGGGGGTGGGGATGGCGTAAAAAATGAAAAAAAAATTAAATTTGAAATATTCCCAAAATTAATTTTTTTTAAAAACAATTTGACGGGGAAGGGGGTGCCCTTGTTGGGGAGGGGGGGCGTCGATTTTTTTTTTTTTTAATTGAAATATTTTTCAAAAATGATTTTTTTTTTTTTTTGGGGGGGGGGGGGGGAGTGGTAGGGAGTAGGGTTTGTAGGGATTGGGTGAGGTAAAAAAAAAATCTTAATTTGAAACATTTTTCAAAAATAAATTTTAATTTTCTTTAGGGGGGAGGGAGGGCTGGGTTGGTGGTAGGGATAAAAATATATTTAAAATTTAAAAAATAAGAAAATTAAAAAATTTAATTTTTTTTTGAATGAGGAGGGTCGGTACGGGGTATGGGTAGGGTAAGAAAAAAAAATTAAAGATTGAAGTCGAGTTTTGAGATAAGTCATTTTCCTTAAATTTGAAAAAAATGGATTGATTTGGAAAACATTTTCCAAACATTTAAGTCAAACTAAACATGGGAAAATTAGAAAACATTTTCCACCATACCAAACACACCCCAAGCGTCTACACCAGACATTGTCTGAAACAGCTGTTGAGTTTAGACAGATTGCTAAGGTTCCTGATGAGGACTTTGGTGGAAGGATACTTCTGATTTATGTTTTTGATTTGGATGTCAGTTCAATTCTGATGCTTGGTCGTTATCATCAGTCCGTAGCCTTTTAGGGATATGGTTATAGCAGTCAGTACAAAGAGTACACAGACTGTGAGTGACTATAGATGTAATGGACGTCATGTTTTTACCTAGACTCGTGAATTAGAAAGGCCCATTGTAGGTTCCATCTTACACACTACAGAGCATGTGAGGAGTCTCACCAACACATTTAGTCTGGAGCCCAAGACACAACAGATCTCTAGTAGACTATACATGGAGTGTCAGACAAACACCATTTGGCCCATTTTTGGAGGTTTTTTCGTTGTCATTTGTGCAGAAGGATGCTGCTATGAATCCATTTCTGCACATGGCGGAGAGAGAAAGCTTCTTAAGCATAATCAGATTACTGAGTTCACGGAAAGGTGGAACTAGTTCAAGTACAAGCTAGACAAAACAGTTTCAGCACTCTCACACTTTGACTTTGAAATGGCTTTGTATCACCTGAGGGCATCAGATCATGACATATATGCCATTCATTCTCATGTTTATCATGCTTCTCAAGAGCTGGAAGCATCACTAGTCTGTTTCAAGGACCTACCATTTCCCTGGGCGTCAGTTTCTATGTCTGCTGGAGTTTTTATTTTCCTTCTGTATGTTTGGAAAAAGAGAGACAAGTTCTTTCCCAACAAGGGAAAACAATTTTGATATTTTCTAAAGCGTTATCTTGTAAGATCTGAGTTAATACAACACATGTATATATGAGTAGCATGTTGGTTGCAAGCTCTGAAATTAGAATTCATTTGTTAAGAAAAGGTACTGTAGTTTCAACTTTCAACTAGCACAGAACATATTGATCAAGCCCTTTGGATCATATATGAGCATTTTGGTCTAACTTCTTTTGAATGTTCACTGAAGACTTTAATAGATTATAAGCACATCAACTAACTTATTTTCCAACTTCTTCCCATGTATAATTTATTTTTCGAGAAGTTTGTGAATTAGCTCCTTGCACAATGTGTTGGGAACAAAAAAAATCTCTAAATTCAATCAAAGAAAGAGAAGAATTTTATGCTGAATTTTAGTGATCAGTGCTTATTTTTTGGCAGAGAAGTAGAACATGTCTAAGTTTTACTTATTGCTCTATCAAAAATCTGTAATGATGATTATTTTTATCTTTATGGAAGTGACAATTTCCAGATTCTTGGTATACTCTTTCTATGATGACAAGAGAAATTAGTGGAAAACATGAAGAATATGAGCTATGTAAGATGTAATGGCAGTTGACACTACTCTCTTGGTCCTGTTTTGATACTTCTATTTTGCTTCCTGGTGATCTTTTTTACCAGCTTTTGGAGCAAGGCTGTGAGCAAAATTATTCATCATTTGGGAATAAAAACTAGAATTTGAAATTACTGAGCTCTATCTACTACAAATACAAGTGTCTAACATTGGCATTCGAAATATTTACATCATATGTTATAAATCTTGCCAAAGATGTTGTATGAGAGTAGTACGATTGTTGGAAGCAAAAGAGAATTACTTTTAGACATGGATTGAAAAAATTGCTTGCGTGAGGATTTTGAAACTACCTTTCTACCTCACAAAGGGGTAATATAGGAGTTTCTTTTTATGCCTTATTAAATTACAGTGAATATATTATCGTTGTTTTATAGCTTTGACGATTTTGAGTTACTCAGACAATTATTTAACATGAAGTGCAAATATAATTGTTCTTCTGAAAGAAAAAAATGATCTTCGCATTAGACGACAAATCACATAATTTGCCTAAGGTAGTTAAATGATTAACGAGACGTAGTTTAAGAGGATGTAAGTAGTAAAGAGCTTCGTTTAGTCATCGTTGTTATGAGAATATAAATATACTCAACAGATTAGTGGATAATAGTATTAACTAAATAAGATTTTCTTGGATGCAAATTTACTCGTTGCTCAAAATTCACTTGAGAGTAGGTTAATTTAAGATGATTTTTTTTAAATGGTTAATAGTAATGATAGAATTGTGAAATAAAATTTCATTTAGTATAAATTGATAATTCATTCAAATTTTTAAATGTTACGGTTTGAACATAATAATTTCCACAAGCTAAGATTATTCATATGAACAAACAAAGAATAGAGGGTTGATTGTTACATTATTACAAAGAGGTGAATTAACTAATTTGAAAAAAAGAACGTTCTCAAAAAAATTGGGACGACAAATTTACAACAACAATAATATAATTAATATAATCTCACAAATAAATCTTAAAAAACCTATTGTGCACATTACAAATAGTCGGTTTCGGGTCGGGTCGAAAAGTCTCAAACCGCGTAACATGTTTCGCGCGGGAGGAAGTTGATGCTTGCGGGCGGGTCTATATATATAAGTAAAGTATACAACCAATTCCTCAGCCCTCTTCGCTTACAGCAGTGTGTGTTTTAACATACGGAGAAATGACGGACGGTCATCAGTTCAACAACATCTCTCTCGGCGGCCGTGGAGGCACCGTAAGTTGTTCTTACTCTCTTCTTGATTCTTGTTTCCTTTTTGTTCTCTTCGTTTCTTGATTCCTACTTTCAAATGGCCTTCCGTGTGTGTTTTCTTCTTCTTCTTCTTAGGTGCATGCTTAAAACCCTAAATCTTATTTATACTAAAATCGTTGTAACAGTTTCTTTTTAAACCCTAACTCTTTCCGTTTTGTTAAAATCTCGTTGTTTTTGTTGTTTTAGATGGATTCTTGAAACCCTAATTATCTTGAACGTGATTGAACCTTAGCACTATGAATTGATGAATTTCTTGAACGTGATTGAACCCAAGCAGTATGAATTGATGAATTTCTTGAACGTGGTTGAACCCAAGCAGTATGAATTGATGAATTTCTTGAACGTGATTGAACCCTAGCAGTATGAATTGATGAATTTCTTGAACGTGACTGAACCCTAGCACTATGAATTGATGAATTTCTTGAATGTGATTGAACCCTAGCAGTATGAATTGATGAATTTCTTGAACATGACTGAACCCTAGCAGTATGAATTGATGAATTTCTTGAACGTGATTGAACCTTAGCACTATGAATTGATGAATTTCTTGAACGTGATTGAACCTAGCACTATGAATTAATGAATTTCTTGAACGTGATTGAACCCTAGCAGTATGAATTGATAAATTTCTTGGATGTGATTGAACCCTAGCGTTATGAATGGAGATTTTATTGTAATGTGATTTAAACCCAATTTTGTGCTCTGTTTGTTTAGTGCTTTTGTTAGTTTTTAACTCTAATTAAGTGTCTTTATGGGATATTTCCATCTGCTTTGGGCCTATTTGGACAAAAGAAAGGTAGAAAACAGAAGAATTTGTAAGATACACACAAAGGAGAGTGAATGTTACCTTGGTAGAAAGATTTTATTTTCAAGGTATATGTCTTGCATATATGTTAACGGTAATATTTTTCTTAAAAAATAATTTCTGAGAATGCAGAATACAGGGCAACTCAAGGTTCAGTCTGGAGGTATATTATGGAAGAAACAAGGTGGTGGTAAGGCTGTGGAAGTTGACAAGGACGATATAGTGGGCCTTACTTGGATGAAAGTTCCTCGAAGTAATCAGCTGGGTGTGCGGATTAAGGATGGTCTTTACTACAAATTTACTGGTTTTCGTGACCAGGTGAGTCTCTATTTTGCTTTTAGCAAGTTTCAGTTTATCAGCTTCTTGAACTATTTCATTGCTGATGTAGTGGAATTGAAACAGCTCAATCAATGGAGAGAGACACAGACAATTAACCATAATAAGTTTGGAAATTTTGGTACTAGGTTACTCAGTGCATGGTAATTAGAAACTTAAGAATAGTTTAATAAAAGGAAACCAGGGAATGGACATGGTTATCAATCTTACAGGTTGACTGATAATTTAATTGAATTTAGGTGTGACTAACAAGGGTGTGGCGGAGTGTTAAGTACTCCGTCATCTTTAACCAAAGGTCTCGGGTTCGAGTGATTACAAAGTTGCTTTTGTTAAGGAGTTCAAAGTGGGACTTCTCAGCCCAAATCTGGGTGTTGTTGGGCCCCAATGCATGTACTGGACACTAGCTGGGAAACCAAAAAAAAAAAAGAATTATGGGTGATTTGGATACCTAACACAGATCTACTTTGGAACTGGCTACTGGAAGTGCTTAGTGTCACAGTTCCACTACTGTAATTTCAGGCTGTGAGGAAAAGAGAAACAAGGGGAGAGCAATGTTCTAAGTTCATTGAAGCGAAAGACAAAGTTCCAAGTTTATTGAAGCCAAAAGGCAAAGTTGTGAGTTTAGTGAAGCCAAAGAAAAGTGATTTTCTTCATTAAGATACTGGTAGAAGCTGACCATCTCTAACTTCTTTGAACAAGTTTATACCTCTGAATCTGTGCAATGTATGTAATAGCTGGAGAACCTGTTGGATAGGGACACATTTATGCATTATTATCTTTTGTTATCAGTTTTTGATGTCCTTTGGTTGTGTATTTACTTATTCGCAGGATGTTGCGAGTTTGACCACCTATTTCCAGAGTTCTTGCGGGATATCTCCGGAGGAAAAGCAGCTATCAATTAGTGGAAAAAATTGGGGAGAAGTTGATCTAAATGGTTGGGATATATGCTTTCTGCTTTAGTTCAATGACTCCCTTGATTTTCTTATGCTTGACATACGCGTTTTTTCTTTTTCTGTAAATGAGTTGTAATTGAAATAACCTTAATTGTTACAAACAATTGATTTTTTATGCCTTCAACTTAATTGACTGAATGCAAGTGATTTAAATTTGAAGTTCACACTGCACATATTGCTTTTAATAGTCTTGCAGTTGATCATATATGGAAGCAAGATTTTACACTGTAGAGATCTGTTATCTTAGCATTTCTTCTGTCTACATGGGGATTTGTTGATTACATTATTGGTTTTATACAATCTTCAAAGGGCTTTTTAAAAATAAATAAATAATAGACATGGGAAAGTTGCACAGGTTAGGAGGAAATATTGAAAATAAAGGCAAAAAGGAGTAGAGACCCCCCCCTCTCTTTCTTCAATTGCTCTGCCAGCATAGGATCCCATCCTTTCTACTTCTGGTGTTAGACTACTAGAAATCACCAACTTATTTATTCCATGAGTTATTTACCCTACTTTAAACAGGTTCTGTGTTCCATGAGTTTGGCAATCCATATGTGACATTTGAGTGTGGGCACAATGATGCAATTTATTTGTTCCCACCTGTGTTCCCCGATATTTCTTTCATTTTGTTTGATATTGTCTTTGCCTTTTCTTTTGGTATACACATGTGAACATGATCTTCTCACATCTATTTTATTTGGAATGCGCACACATACATGCTTGACTCTGCTCCATTTTCTGCAGCGAATATGCTCGCTTTTCTTGTTGGTAATAAGCAAGCATTTGAGATATCATTGGCAGACGTTTCTCAAACACAGCTTCAAGGAAAAAATGATGTCATGTTGGAGTTCCATGTAGATGATACAACTGGGGCTAATGAGGTTACTTACTGTCCTCAATGATTGCTGAAGATTTTTTTTTTCCATTCGACATGGACGTGTTTCTGATTTTGTTGGCATGCCCAATCATTACTTGAATGACACACTTCTTGACTAATTCTTGAAAGCCATTCTAATCTCAGTAAGCCACACTTTCATTGATTTCAGAAAGACTCACTGATGGAAATCAGCTTTCATATCCCTAATTCGAACACTCAATTTGTTGGTGATGAAAACCGACCTCCTGCTCAAGTAAGCAAAAGGCATATCAATTCAATTTCTTGATTTCATTAGAGGCGATCATTAATCCCTTCCATGACACGATAACTTCTCTTGGTAAAAACTGAGTAATGTGATTTGTACCTATTAGGTTTTTCGTGACAAAATTATGTCAATGGCTGATGTTGGTGCCGGAGGTGAGGAAGCTGTTGTCACATTTGACGGCATTGCCATACTTACTCCAAGGTTGGTTAACTGCTTTTCATGTCATATTCATTATTATTGTTATCTGTTTTTTGCTTCAGAGTGATTGACATGTGCCCATATGCTGCAGGGGTCGTTACAATGTGGAGCTTCATCTCTCATTCTTGCGCTTGCAAGGGCAAGCCAATGACTTTAAAATTCAGTACAGCAGCGTAGTCCGTATTTTTTTGTTGCCGAAGGTTAATTCTATGTTCCATCCCCCATTTAGCACCTACATCAATGTTTTAGTTATGCCTACCCCTTTTAATTCCTTCATGCAGCTTTCTGAAATCGTCTTCATTGAACTTTTAAGCAAGCATTGTATAATTGACATGACTTCTCTGCTTTGCAGCATAACCAACCACACACTTTAGTAGTTATCACTCTTGATCCTCCGATTAGGAAGGGCCAAACTTTGTATCCGCACATTGTATTGCAGGTATTGATTGATGCATATTAGATAATGACGTACATTCTGTTTTGGTATCAACTTGCTGCTTCTTTGTCTTACCAGTTTGAGACGGACAATGTGGTAGACCTTTCACTGGCTTTAAGCGAAGACCTTCTGAATACAAAATACAAGGAGAGGCTGCTAACGGGTTACAAAGTAATAGTTTTTTTTGCGTTTATAGTCGTTTGGATTTGCAGCAACTGTGAAAATAGAAATGCAAGTTCATTGTTTGTCTAAAAAAAAAAAGAAATGCAAGTTCATTGTATTCACGTGTTTGGTGTTGTTTACTTTTTAGCATTTAATTATAATTTTACTTATGAACCAGGGTCTTATCCATGACATCTTTACTCAAATTTTACGCGGCTTGTCTGGTTCCAAAGTTACTAAACCAGGGAAGTTCCGTAGCAGTCAAGATGGGTATGCGGTGAAGTCCTCATTAAAGGCTGAAGATGGACTCCTCTATCCTCTTGAGAAGAGTTTCTTCTTTTTACCTAAACCTCCAACTCTTATACTGCATGAGGAGGTAAATTCAAATTTCTGTAAAGCTCAATCTTGTGAGATACATCTTCATTCTTGAAAAACTGACCTATTTCACTATGCAATTAGATTGATTATGTGGAATTTGAGAGGCATGCTGCGGGCACGGCCAACATGCATTACTTTGATCTTCTCATCAGACTGAAAACTGAACAAGAACATCTTTTCCGGAATATCCAGAGAAATGAGTACCACAATCTTTTTGATTTCATCAGGTTAGCTTTACATGCAAGCCTTCTCTCTCAATTTGGGTTTAACAATTCTTCTTAGTCTTTCTGACACAATCATTGAGTAATGCAGTGGAAAGGGTCTGAAAATAATGAACCTTAATGAAGCTCAGGCTACAGAAGGTGTTCCTGTTTTGCCCGATGATGACGATGATGCTGTTGATCCACATCTTGAGCGTATTAAGAATGAAGCGGGTGGGGATGACAGTGATGAAGAGGTAAACGTGCCTATTTGTAATTTCATTGTCTTCAACTCCATGGTCGTCTCTCTAAGTCATCCTCAGTGTGTCTTGTTGGATTCTAGTATCTTTGCTTACCCTTTGTGTTGTTGGAAATTCTTGAAATGCTGTCTGACATTCATAACCTTTCCAGGACGAAGATTTTGTCCTCGATAAGGATGATGGAGGGTCTCCTACTGATGATTCTGGAGGTGATGAATCTGATGCCAGTGGTAGTGGTGGTGAGGAGGAGGTATAATTGCCCTTTCACGTTTATATATTTTCAAGTTCTTATCTACAAAATTGGAAAAATATGAGCATTCATGTATGGTGGCTTCAGAAACCTGCAAAGAAGAAGCCAAAAAAGGAGGGTACTGTTTCAAAGCCATCTACAAGCAGGAAAAAGACAGATGATGATGGATCGAAGAAGAAAAAACAGAAAAAGAAGAAGGATCCAAATGCTCCGAAGAGGGCAATTAGTGCTTTCATGTACTTCTCGCAGAGTGAAAGGGAGGTAGGTATTCTGTTACATGATTTCCTTCTTAGTAAACCAATGACTTCTCCCGTGTTCTGTGGTCTGTATCCCAGTTTTTTATGTTGAGAGTTATTGAAACATATAATGTTCATTTTGAAGAAAACAAGTCTTCATTCCCCATCAGATGAATAAAAATAGGCACCCAATGCAGCGTATCTAAGTCTAGCTTTCCTCACATGAATGTATTTGGAGTCTGAGCTACTCAAAACAACTGATCCATGCATCATCGTATTATTAACAACTAGAAAATCTAGTCCATCATCAAGCTGATAAAATCGTAGTAGACTTAAAAGTGCCAGGGCCCATAATCCCATATTAGGGTCCCTTTATTTATAATATAAATCCTGATATAATTGAGTTCCTTGACCCTTTGGGGTGGCCCAGTGGTTTGGGCTTGAGACTTCCATGGTGGAGGTCTCAAGTTTGAAACCCCTTGCCAGCGAAAGCAAGGGGTTTGCCTTCTGGGTCACGCTCGTCGTACTGGGCTTGCCTAGTGCGGGTTACCTCTCCTATGTGGTTTGCGAGCTATAGCATAGGAGGGGGGTTTTTTACTCTGTGCGCACCCAAAGGGTAGCGGCTGCGGGTTTCCCTTGTCATCAAAAAAATAATTGAGTTCCTTGAACCGGTGCCTTTCATGGGCATTTCATCCTAATAGAGGCATTCTGGGTGGTAGATTCATTTCCTAAGTTGACAATTTTTTTGAGTCCTTGAGGACAATGACATGTCTAGATAGTCTTCTGTTCTACAAGTGAAAAGGGCTAATTCCTAGTGCAGGGTTGACTGAGAGAGACTTGGTGTCCTTACAGAGTAGAATGCTCGGAGGTGGAAGAGAAAATAGGGACCACATTGCTTTTTAATGAGATGGGAGGCTCCTTGTGATGGGCGTCACTTAGGCCCAAGATCTAAATTTAACTAAGTTTATTACTCCCTCCATCCAACAATAGTTGTCCACTATACTATTTTAGGACATCCAACAATACTTGTCCACTTTATGAAATTAATGGATAATTTTATACTTAGTTCCTAATTTACCCTTATCATTAATTGTAATCATTTCCTATTATATTTTTCAAGGTATTGTATTTATTATATTCAAAGGGTGATATAGTAAAATTACCCTTCTATTTATAGTTTCTTAAAGGGTATGTCAAGTCAATAGTGGACAACTATTGTTGGGCAGAGCAAGTATAATTTTCTGGTTTGTTGGAAATTACACCCACATGCTGTTACCGTATTAGCCTGCTTCTTTTTTGAGTTGGTGTGCTTTCTTGCTTTGAGATACCTTTCAAGACTCATCATGGTTGTAACGTTCCATTCGCTTCCCTTCCGTTTTTTGTAGAATGTGAAGAAAAGTAATCCTGGAATTGCCTTCACTGAAGTAGGGAGGGTTCTTGGAGAGAGATGGAATAAGCTGTCAGGTTGGTTGTTTTTGTGGCTTTCGGTATTTATCTTATTTGCTTCATTATTTTATATTTAAGGGTGGTTGATACAATGCTCGTCATGTTTGTTGCAGTCTGTTTTGTGTTTTTATTTTCTTTGTTATATTATATTTAAGGGCAGTTGATACATTTATTGGCTCACTTGCTGTATTAATGACTTTGCAGCTGAGGAGAAAGAACCCTTTGAGGCCATGGCCAAGGCAGATAAGAAACGCTACAGCGAACAGATCAGTGATTACAAGAACCCTCAGCCGACTGTCGTGGATTCAGGGAATGAATCTGGGAGTTCTTAAGTGCAAAATCAATTTAGATAGAGTGTGGGAACTTAGAAGGTCGACATGCCTAATCAGCAATCGTGGTTCATATTTGGAAGTCCTTGCTGCTAACGTTTATGTGAAGCTCAAGTTTTGGGAAAGTTGAGAAAATAGGTTTTGTGAGGCACTTTTAATCAACAGCCTAATGAAATATAATTGTTCGTGATATTCCGGAGTATTCTAGATATTCCTCTATGATGTGTAGCATAATTTAGGAGCTACGTAAATTCTACTTAACCTGCGTTTTCCGGATATAAAAGGTAGCTTTATAATTTGATGTGCTTTTTATTAGAGATGTCTCTAGGAATTGAAGTTTATGTGTTCCTATTTATAGTTATTATCAATTGAAATCATAGCCAATATAACACTGCAGATCTGTCCATCACCTTTACTTGATTAACACAGCCAATAATTTGTTGTTACACCTTGTAGCCGAAGCCCGAATGTGAAATTTTGTGGAAGGCAGGAGGTTTGTATAATGTCGTGGACTTGGACATCAATCTCTTCCCAAAATGATTAAAAGCCACAGTAATTTGCATCTTTTTATCAATTGAAGAACTGTCACTCGCACCAAAAAGCATCACTTGGTTATGTTCAGTGAAATAGCTATTCGAAATGGTAACATCAGTGGATCCCTCCACAGCATCAACAATCCCGTCCTAACAACTCCACATTGGCACATGATCCACCAATATAGTCGATCAACCAAGTATCGAAATACCATCTCTATTGATCTGTGTCCGTTGTCCAATGTGGTCCACCACGTCTCTGATCATCCCACCATTGCCTACCACAATGTTGTGAATGCGCAGTCCGTGAACGATCACGTTTTTCACCATAGCCTATCACAATGTCGTGAATGCGCAGACCGTGGAAGTCACGTTATTCATGTAAGAATAATACCTGTCCAGACTTAAAATAATTTACGATTTCGCTTGGTATTAGCTGATTAAGAAGGCTCTGGTTTTTTTTAAAAATAAATAAATAGTTTAGATAGAAATGTTGAAATTGATATTTAGTTAATTGATAATAAGGCACTTTTCGATTAAAATGACCAAAATGTCCCTAAAACGGTTAAATTGATAATAAGTCACTTTGCATGAAAAATAAATAAAAATTTGCTTAGCAAATGCAAGAGTAACATTAATCGGGTCGGGAATTCATCTGCTTCCAGGGCTTTCCTCCTCCACACCTCATCATTAATCCCTTCCATGACATGATAACTTCTCTTTGTGAAAATTGAGTAATATGATTGTTCGTGACAAAATCATGCCTATGGCTGGTGAGGAAGGTGTTGTCACATTTGGCGGCATTGCCATACTTCAAGGTTGATTAAGCGCTTTTCATGTTGTTATCTGTTTTTTTGCTTCAGAGTGATTGACAATGTGCCCATATGCTGCAAGGATCTTTACAATGTTGAGCTTCATCTCTCATTCTTGCGCTTGCATGGGCAAGCCAATGACTTTAAAATTCAGTACAGCAGCTTAGTCCGTACTTTTTTGTTGCCAAAGTTGTTCCCCATTTAGCACCTTTATCTATGTTTTAGTTATGCCTACCCTTTTGAAAACGTCTTCATTGAACTTTTAGGCTATTGTATAATTGAAACTGACTTCTCTGCTTTTGCAGAATAATCAACCACACACTTTAGTAGTTATCATCCTTCGATTAGGAAAGGCCAAACTTTGTATCCCCGCATTGTATTTGCAGGTATTGATTGATGACGACGTACATTCTATTTTTGGTATTTACCTGCTGCTTTTTTGTCTTACCAGTTTGAGGACAACGTGGTAGACCTTTTGCTGGCTTTAAGTGAAGGTCTTTTAAATATGAAATACAAGGAGAGCCTGTTAATGAGTTACAAGGTAATTAGTTTTTTTTTTTGCGTTTATAGTCATTTGGATTTGCATCAACTGTGAAAAAAGAAATGCAAGCTCATTGTATTCACGTGTTCAGTGTTGTTTACTTATTAGCTTTTAATATGACTTATGAACCAGGGTTTTATCCATGACATCTTTACTCAAATTTTACGCGGCTTGTCTGGTTCCTAAGTCACTAAACCAGGGATGTTCCGAAGCAGTCAATATGCGGTGGAGTCCTCACTGCAGGCTGAAGTTGGACTCATGTATCCTGCTTATACTGCATGAGGAGGTATATTCACGTTGCTGTAAAGCTCAAAATCTTGTGAGTATCATCTTCATTCTTGAAAGTCTGACCTATTTCATTATGCAATTAGATTGATTATGTGGAGTTTGAGAGGCACGCTGTGGGCACGGCTAACATGCATTACTTTGATCTTCTCGTCAGACTGAAAACTGAACAAGAACATTTTTTCCAGAGCATCCAGAGAAATGAGTGCCACAATTTTTTTATTTCATCAGGTTTGCTTTACTTTTAAGCCTTCTTCACTCTCAATTTGGGTTTAACAAGTCTGCTTAGTCTTTCTGACATAATCATTGAGTAATGCAGTGGAAAGGGTCTGAAAATAATGAAGCTCGGGCTACAGAAGTTGTTCCTGTTTTGCCCGATGATGACGATGATGCTGTTGATCCACATCTTGAGCGTATTAAGAATGAAGCAGGTGGGGATGACAGTGATGAAGAGGTAACCATGCCTATTTGTAATTTCATCGTCTTCAACTCCATGGTCATCTTTCTCTAAGTCATCCTCTGAGTGTCTTGCTGGATTCTAGTATCTTTGCTTACCCTTTGTGTTGTCGGAAGTTCTTGAAATGCCATCTGACATTCATAACCTTTTCAGGATGAAGATTTTGTCCTCAATAAGGATGATGGAGGGTCTCCTACTGACGATTCTGGAGGGGATGAATCTGATGCCAGTGGTAGTGGTGGTTAGGAGGAGGTATAACTGCCCTTTCATGTTTATATATTTTCAAGCTCTAGTTTACAAATTGAAAAATTATGAGCTGCCAATCATGTATGGTGGCTTCAGAAATCTGCAAAGAAGAAGCCAAAAAAGGAGGCTACTGTGTCAAAGCCATCTACAAGCAGGAAAAAGGCCGATGGTGATGCATCGAAGAAGAAAAAACAGAAAAAGAAGAAGGATCCAAATCCTCCGAAGAAGGCAATTAGTGCTTTCATGTACTTCTTGCAGAGTAAAAGGGAGGTAGGTATTCTGTTACATGATTTCCTTCTTAGTAAACCAATGACTTCTCCTGCGTTCTGTGGTCTGAATATAATGTTTATTTTGAAGGAAACAAAGTCTTCTTTCCTAATCAGAAGAATAAAACTAAGTAGCTAATGCAGCGTTTCTAAGTCTAGCTTTCCTCATATGAATGTATTTGGAGTCCGGGCTACCAAAAGTCCAAAACCACTAATCCATGCATCATCATGTTATTAACAACAAGAAAATTTAGTCCATCATCAAACTGATAAAATCGTACTCTAACTTAAAAGTTCTAGAGCCCATAATCCCATTCTAGTATCCCTTTATTTATAAATCTTGAAATAATTGAGTTCCTTGAACCGGTACCTTTCATGGGCATTTCATCTAAACGAAGGCATTCTGGGTAGTAAATTTACAAAGACTGAAAGGCATGGATGGATAAGAACCAAGATAGACATAGCCTTCCGTTCTACAAGTGAAAGGGGATTGTTCCTAGTGCAGGGTTGACTGAGAGACTTAGTGGCCTTACAGAGTAGAGTGCTTGGAGGTGGAAGAGAAAATAGGGACCACATAGGTGATTAATAAGATGGGTGGTCTCCTTGTGATGCTTGGGCAATCCCTCCTCCCTTTGAGCTTAGGTGTCAGTTTGGCCGAAGGCCTAAATTTAACAAAGTTTATTATAATTAGTCTGGTTTGTTGGAAATTACAACCACATGCTGTTACTGTATTAACCAGCTTCTTTTTTGAGTTGGTGTGCTTTTTTTGCTTTGAGTTACCTTTTGAGTCTCATGATGGTTGTAATGTTCCATTCACTTCCCTTCCCTTTATTTTTGTAGAATGTGAAGAAAAGTAATTCTGGAATCGCCTTCTATGAAGTTGGGAGGATTATTGGAGAGAGATGGAATAAGCTGTCAGTTTGGTTATTTTTGTGGCATTCTGTTATTTATCTTATTTGTTTCATTATTTTATATTTAAGGGTGGTTGGTACAATGCTCGTCATGTTTGTTACAGTCTATTACTCCCTCCGTCCACTTTTGTCTTGTTGCGCTTTTTGATAGTCAATTTGACTAATTTTCAAAGTTAGTACTATAAATTGCAATTTTTTGCATATCAATATTTCATCATAAAATGTTAGTCAAAGTTCTTATAGTTTGACTCTAAAAAAGGAAACCATGACAATTAAAAATGGACGGAGGTAGTATGTTTTTTTTTTTCTTTAGTTATCTTATATCTAAGAGCAGCTGATACATTTATTGCCTCACTTGCTGGATTAATGATTTTGCAGCTGAGGAGAAAAAACCCTTTGAGGCCATGGCCAAGGCAGATAAGAAGTGCTACAGCGAACAGATCAGTGATTACAGGAACCTTCAGCCGACTGCCATGGATTCAGGGAGTGAATCTGGGTGTTTTTAAGTGCAAAATCATTCAGATTGAGTGTGGGAACTTAGAAGGTCCACGTGCCTAATCAGCAATTGTTGTTCGTAGCTGAAAGTCCTTGCTGCTAACGTTTATGTGAAGCTCAAGTTTTGGGGCAGATGAGAAAATAGGTTTCTTGAGGTACTTTTAATCAACAGCATAACTAATATAATCCTGACATTCTGGAGTATTTCTAAATATCCCTCAGCATAATCTAGGCGCTACGTAAATTCTCCTTAACCTGTGTTTTCACTTTTCAGGATATAAAAAGTTTAGTTTTATAATTTGGCGTGCTTTTTACCAGAGGTGTATCTAGGATTTGTGTTTCGGAAGAAATGGAGAGGCTAACAACAATTGTTTAACTGTTATAAGCCATTTAACAATTAGTAAGCAATATACAATCTTTTTACATTTTTGTACCATTAGCAGGTTGATAATTGCGAATCAACAAAGTTATAGTTTTTTTTATCATTACTTTACAGATGAAGATAGTAATTGCTTTCAACTAGCTCTCCCTAGAATCCCTCCTCCCTTTTAAAGCAGATGCTAGTTTTAGGGAAAAACGAGTAATATCCATCCCAGATAGAAGAAAATATGAAATAACATTGACACAGTTGTATAGCTTGGTATGAATTTGCATCTTTTTGATTTCATTGTTCTTTTGTAGTCCTTAACAATTCAAAATTACAAAGAATTTTGATACAATAAATGTATACAAAGTTAGTTTAAGGATATATGATGAGAATGAGTTTGCTTTGGTGATAATATGTATAGGACAATAACTGTCTAACAAGCTTCTCCTGGCTTGCAATTTAGTGCCCCTGAAAATCTTGTAATCCAAGTGACTTGATCCCCTGAGGCTGATACAATCCCATCAAAAAGCTCAGTGTGTTTCTTGGTCCAATCTGGATCTCCAGATTCAACAAAGAATGCTCCATTCATGAATAGATCACCTTGTGATCTCCATGACCATTGTTTCCACACTGATTCTGGGGAATAGTCCCTCTTTGTTACCTCTTTCTTGAACATGTCAGGAGGAGCAATGAAACGATTACCTTGACTAATAATAGTGGGATGTTGGCTACCACCAATAGCATACATATTCCAATGTGTGTAGTCATTGTTAACCACATGAATAAAACCCCATCTGCACCTTGGCATTCTCTGTATCAATCTCTTCCCAAAATGATTATAAGCCACAGTAATTTGCATCCTTTGATCAATTGAAGAACTGTCACTTGCACCAAAAAGCATCACCTCATTATGATCAGTGAAATGGCTATTCGATATGGTAACAGCAGTGGATCCCTCCACAGCATCAACAAGCCCATCATAACAACTCCACATTGACACATGATCCACCCATATATTCGACGAACCAAATATAGAAATACCATCTCCGTCGCTCTGTGTCCGTTGTCCAATGTGGTCCATCGCGTCTCTGATCATTCCACCACTGCCCACCACAATATCATGAATTCGGAGACCGTGGATAATCACGTTCTTCACATACTGGAGCATGAAACCTGTCCAGACATAATATATAATATAAGATTTCACGTTTTTCTTTTATAAATATTTAATTGCAAACTCAATAAATACCTGCTCCATTAGCAATGTGAACGTTAACTCCGCGGCCATCAATGGTCTTATCGCTTTGCACTATGAGTTCCTGGTGTAGCCTAATGGTCATGCTTTTAGCAAATATGATCCATAATGGCTCCTTTTGAATGACACCATAACGGAGGGTTCCCGGATTAGGGTCGCTAGTGTCGTCGGAAGAATCCGTGACGACGTAGATCTCGCCGGCTTTTCCGCCGGTGGTCCCTTTTGCAAATCCCATTGCACAATCAGCTAATCTTTTCCGATTGTCGGCCCAATTAGGTTGGCATCTCCAGCACCTATCAATTGGGTTGGTGACTAAGCAAGGCCCATTGTATTTTTTCCCGCCTCCTTTTAACTCCCTCCTTGTTCCATTTATTGCCAGCTTCGCTTCCTTGATTTCCTTTAAGGCCCTGTTTTATAGTGTTTTAAATTAGAAAGGTCACCATTAAAGTCAAGAAATTAAATTGTTAGCCAGTTTTAGTGAGCGTTTGATTGTGAATTTTGTGTAAAATATAGCTTTAAAGTTGAAGCTGTTCTTGAATTTTTCTAAGTTGTTTGAAGTGAAAATAGGTTTATGTTGTTTTTCAAATACTTTTCTCGAGTTGAGTTCCAAAATAATATAATCAAATGTGATTATTCAAGTTCAATTATGAAAAAAGTGAAGTATTCATGGCCAAACACCTTGGCGCTAATCCTAAGAAAATAATGAAAGCGTTTGAAGTGCGAGAAGCAAGCGTTCTTCGGGATTTCTTAATCTTTTAATATTAAATAAGATGATAAAATATAGATGAAAGAAAAAATGTTTTTACTCTCAATGGATAACTGAAGATATATTTGTAAAATTTAGGGGAAAGAAAGTTGTAGAAAAAAAAAACAGTAAAAAATTGAAGCACAGACCAAAAATATCTTTTATGTGTAAATGTCACCTAATTAAAATACTATATTTGCGAGGCTTACAAGGATCAAAAACATTTTAAAAAGAGAAAATAGATTGGGAGGAAATTAATTAACGTACTGTCCAGTTTGCTTAGCAAATGCAAGGGTGACATTGATCGGGTCGGGCTTGTAAGCCTTTATGGCCCATTCATCTGCTTCCTGGGCTCTCCTCCTCCACACCTCATCAAACTCACCAATGTGACCATTTATTGCCAAAAATGTGGAAAATAGTAACAGAGACAAATATACCAGCTTAGTTCCTCTCATTTAAAGATTTTATGATAATTTAACTAGTTTAAGTTTGTATGTTTTTTTCTAAAAAAATGAAAGAAGGTCTTAATTGGGTCAAACCCTTTGGCTTTTTAGAGGTGAGACCCTCTTTGTTGTAGCCTAAAAAAGCAACAACGTAAAGAGATGTGTTTTTTGTTGATGGAAAAATGTAGTTTAAATACTAAATAAATGCTAATAGACAAATAGCGTAAAATGCGCATAGCCATTATCTTTCAAAGGCAAATAACTTATACAAGTGCATGGCTGGTTAATTAAAAACTTAAGGTCCAAAAATGCCCGAAGATTAATTCTTCCACTAAAAACATTAATTAGTTGGTTGATAGTCTTTATATACGTATAAATCATGCATTAGACGTAGATGAAAAACTACATATATATATATGGTCTTAAAAATGAAGAAGGGGATAAGGATGTAGTTAGGGCATTTCAAGAGTTGTAGAAATTTTGAGAATTTTATTGAAGGTGCATAAATATTGCGGAGGTTACATACTTACTATTCTAGACAATCATATCTGATTTGTTGACAATAACTTTGGAGAAATCAAACTTTCTGTATAAACAAAACCATCTTGAATGCTACTTGCATGTATATAATGATCACAATGAAGAGGCCATATTCGATTGTTTGATTCAAGTGATACATTATGCGTCCTATATACCATTCCATCCCAACAAAAGTAGCTAAGTAGCACTTCATTAACTGAAAACCTATATATTGGTATGATAACATAATCTCGAACAATCTTATAACTAATTGGTATTGTGAACCATTTCGTCCAAGATTCTTTAACACCATAGTCTTTCAGTACCCATATATCAAAATTTTCATGCTTATGATAAAGAGAGAGTTTTCCTCCCAACACTGATATACCCATTTCAACGAGTCTACCCACTTCAACGAGTCTAGGGAAGGACAGAATCCCTGGCAACGGTATCTCTCCATACATCTCATTTGAGATATTAAATGAAACCACGGAATCCCTTGGGCAATGACCGATCCAGTGAAATGCTCCATGTAGAAATGCCAAACATAATTCCCTATCAGGTATTTTAGTGAAACTCATCCTATCTGAGGTTTCTTCAATTTGTCTCCAGGAACCACTTTTAAGTGCTAGAATTTCATCGGGTATTTCGTCATGCGTGTCAATCCTAAGGATTTTATAGTCATCACTAGTAGCGTCATATCCCAATCCATAAACATATTCCTCTCGTGGTGGAATTTTTACATGGCTTGGAAGTATTATTGACTCTCTTGTGGAAGGGTTCCATAACAATAATATGGATGGCTCTACTTCTTCATCATTCCAATAAATCCAAAACCCGATAAAAAATAAACCATCACAACAACAATAGACTCTACCATCAATAGGTTTACAGCTTGACGGGTAATCAAGTCGGCGTATATCCTTAACAAGTTTAGACGACGACGATAAAGAAGAAGTATACAAGTTAAAAGAATTACTGTACTTACCGTGCGGCACTTGGGTAATAAGCAGTTTTTGGGAATTTTGATTCTTGGCATGAGTATTGAGATGTTTCTTTATAAAGTAAGGTTCAGATATTAATGTATTCCAAGACTTTGAAACACACTTGAACCGAAGAAGAGACTTCACGGATAGCCTGCTAAGGATGTCTATAATTATTTCTTCGTGACTTCCCAAAAGTACAAATTGATTTAGGGTACAGAAGAAGAAAAAAACGAAGATGGAAAAAGAAAGCCTCAAATAGAGAACAATTTATAGATTTGAGAAGGCCAACAAATTAAACTGTTAGATTCCTAGATATAAAATTTGATTCCCAATAGGAGACTCGAATCGTAAGCAAACCTCACTCCAACCTGAAGGTTATGAGTTTGAGTCACCCTAAAAAAATTCTCAATAGGATTCCGCCTTCTGCAAGGACTGCTCACCATAAACCCTTGTGTTGTTTATGATAGTAGTTTAATAGAAAAACAAATTTTATTTCAAGTTCATTGATTCGCCCCTACCCCAATGTTCTTAACCCTCACCACTTGATCGCTCCCCACCCACCCACGTCACATTATATTTTATAAATTACATATAAATGTTCTTGAAACAATATATTGTTTACTTGTTTATCAAACACTAGAAAATAAAGTAAGAAAATCACTTATTTTTCAAAAAAACAAACAAAAATATTTTCTTTAAATGCTTTTCTTTTTTCAAACGAATCCACTAACTTTTATTTAATTCTTATTATTAAATTCATAAAAATATTTAATTGTGAGCCCAATAATTATGATGACTATAATAAATTCAAGGGAAATTTAAAATACATAATCTTCACAATTGGACTCCGTCTCCAACTAGGACGACTATTTGTGTTGCAATTTGTAAGGGTCTTGTACGGTAAGATGTGCAAGTCTTCTTTTTACACTATATCAAACACTTAATAATCAATTGTATACTAAGAAGGCTTGATTAAATCCATTGATTAAGAAGGCTTCTTTAACAAGCGAAAACCATTTCAAAAAGTGATCTGCATATTTTCCGGAGAGGAAAGAATGTGCTTAGCTCTAAGAATAGTTTACTTATTAAAAAGCAAAACATACAATATAAACAGTCAAACAGAACAAGTGGATTGCAATAAATATCCAGAAATTATCATCAATAGTTTCAACGTTTATGTGTGAAGCTCTACTGAAATTAACCCATAATCTTAAAAATATAACAGATTTAATGATAAGAACTTTAAAGATTAACCCGTAAAGCTTAAATCGTGGATCCAACCCACCCAACCCTGGAAAAATTTCAAATGTTAATCACATAGAGAATCAGGAAAAGTTCCATGAAGAACATTATATCAATCAATTCATTACACCCTTCACTCTTATTTTCAGATCATTTGATTTCGATATTGCTAAATAATTTGTCTTTTTAAGACGAAAGCAAATCTCCCACCCCCCACCTCCACAGAAAAAAAGAAAAAAAATTAAAAAGGAAGGAAAAGAGATTATGGTTTTTAGTAGGTGTGTCTTGGCTAGATTCCCCATATTTCAAGTGGAGAAATTCTCAAAAAAAATAATAATAATAAAGAGGCACCAGAACTTGGCCTGTGAAAATTGCATACCTATAAAAGCAAAACCCTGTAATACTTATTCCAAAACTTTGACCATATATAGCAAAAATTCTTACTTCAGAAACGTTATTTAGTCATCAAGTCAGTTACTTCTATTGCAGTTTACTTCTTTATTCTCCTAGCTTACTTTTCCAGATAACCTGGCAGCTAAAGGCTATGCAATTTCATAAATGGAAATTTAAGCAGGATTAACTTAACAGATTTTCACCCCTGAATTCAAAGTTAAAGACAAACAGTTCGAAATGTAAGGCATTTTGGTGCAGTAAAGATCACTGCATATAAAGTGCAGTGAAATACCTCTTCTTCCTAAATGAAATCTTACAAGGAAATAAAGTGCATGTGGGGCACAAAACAGGAGACAGATTAAAGCTTGTATAGCTTACTATTTTCCGTCTATTGAGATAGGTATAGGCTAACACCTAGGCCACATGAGAAATGAGCAAAAGACAAATAAGCAAAAGGGATTAACCTCATGATGAAAACTAAAACTAACTTTTTAACTAAACAAGATTAGATACCTGGCATTTGAGCATGGTAAACATCAGTAATATCAAATTTTCAGCCTAAAAAAGGTGTTTAATATGAGGGAAGACACACACACAGAAAAATCAGATTACTTTCTGCAATGTATGTGAGCCTACAAAGCCATAGGTTAGTAAATACTTTCAAATATGAAAATCAACAGATGCTGGGATAAAACTCAAAAAGATTAGTCAGAAAGCTTCAGCAGAAAGATGTAGTGGTCACTTTCCTATCATATGCCAATAAAGCAAACCAAACAGCATAAAAGGGCCTGTTTACCAAGGTTTCGACATACGAAAATCTATAAGAAATACCATGATATCCCTACGTGATGTCTACCATGTTGTGGCAGCCACTATACCTTTATATGTTGTCATGATCTTAGCCTATATCTCTGTAAGGTGGGGGAAACTCTTTTCACCAGAGCAATGCTCTGGAATCAACAAGTTTGTAGCGAAATTTTCAATACCTTTATTGTCCTTCCAAGTGATATCAGGAAGCAACCTCTACAAAGTAAACCTGAAGCTTCTATTAGCAGATTTCATTCAAAAATTTCTTGCTGTCTTTCTACTGGCAATTTTTGCCAAACTAAAGCCCAAAGGAAACCTGACTTGGATCATAACAGGTCTTTCAGTTTCCACCCTTCCAAACACCTTAATCTTGGGGATCCCGCTAATTAAGGCCATTTTTGGTGATGCGGCAGCAGAACTACTAGCGCAACTAATTGCACTACAGAGTTTAGTCTGGTACAACCTCCTCCTACTCCTGTTCGAGCTCAATGCAACAAAAGAATCTTATGTGATGTCACCATCAGAAATAGCAGGTACGTACACAGATAACAGAATAATGGTTCCTAAACGTAGAAAATCTATTTGGATGGCATCCATGTAGCAGAACCTATTTTAAGCTCTCCAATTTTAACTGTTAAGAACCAAAAAAGCAATATATTGTAAATGTGATAAGTGAAAAAAGAATCCTATTCTGGGCCCCACAAATTCCAGATTAGCCTGTATCATATGATCTTTAGATAAACTAATATGTGATATCGTGAAGCATGACAAAACTCTATTTAAGAAATGTTCCGTTTCCATTTTCAAAACTAGTCAGAATTCAAAACTAGAGGAATGAACCACAACTTGCTTCATCTCTTAAACTACATTGGTCAATCCTAAAACTTATTAATGTAGTTTGGCAGCAAAAACTCAAGAACTAAGAGGTGAACAGTCTCCAATGAAATATAAGTTTGCTTTACCAAAATGAATTGATTCATCTACTTGTGAGACACAAATACTTCCAACTCATCTAAATGAAACACACATGAAGTTTGCTGAGATAACCCCTTCAACAATGAAAAAAGTAGACAGTAGCCATAATTGGTCCCTAAAGTTCCGAATGAACCAAACTACTATACGATGCAACCATCCAGCTTGATTTTTACTTCCCTTAAGCCCCCCTCCCCACACCCCACCCCACCCCTGCCCCAAGAACAAAAAGAAAGAACAAAAAGAAAAATAGAATAGCTCACTAGAAGTTAGCAATGTGTAAGTTTTAAATAATGACCATTCCAACATGTCGACTATTTATGCAGACATCATTATGCATGCTCTTTTGTCTTAATACATAAATTTCTGCCATTTAAAGTTGAGCTTGAGGTCCCTGGAGAACCAGAACTAGAAAAGGACGGTGAGGAGGAAGCAACAGACAGACCCCCAAGGAAGAAAACAATTATGGTAATTCTTCTAACAGTTGGAAGGAAACTCATAATAAATCCTAATACACATGCAACTCTAGCCGGTATTATTTGGTCAAGCATACACTTCAGGTAATGCCTTACTAAGCCTCTCTAGAAACACAAAACCTATCTTCTACAGAAACTCCGCATTAAAAATCAATGGACTTATTTTTTTTACACAAAATGAAGTGCAGGTGGGGAGTCAATCTGCCAAAAATTGTTGAACAATCAATATCAATACTTTCAGATGGTGGACTAGGAATGGCAATGTTTAGCATAGGTACACAACAGAAAATAAGCACTCATCACACGAAGTACTAGCGAATTACTGAAAAACGAAAAATGGCCAGCTACTCATATTGCATTAATTCAACAGGTGTTTTCATGGCATCCCAAGCTAATATTATAGCATGCGGAACCAAAAAGGCAATATTAGCAATGGCACTGAAGTTTGTTCTTGGACCTGTTCTCATGGCAATCTCATCTATTGCTGTTGGACTAAGGGGACAATTGTTTAGATTGGCAATAGTACAGGTGAAACTAAATTGTTTTCTGTTGTCAATTCATGACAGATTACTCAATGCTGTACTTTCTACTGCAGGCAGCCCTTCCCCAAGGAATCGTTCCTTTTGTGTTTGCCAAGGAGTATAACATACATCCAACCATCTTAAGTACAGGGTACCAGATACAATTATCATCTCAAAACTTTTAATTCCTCCACTAAGAAAATTTTTAAGCAGATATGATTTCTGATGTGGTTTCATTCTGATCGCAGGGTAATCTTTGGCATGCTGATTGCAATACCAATTGCTTTGGCATATTATTTCTTGTTGGAAATATGAAACTCAGACATGGTCATCGCAGTTAGCAGTTATTCACAGATTCATCAGAGATACAGTTTGCTCTTCTCTAACAACATTCAACTGTAGAGGGTTACGATAAAGAAAAGGCAAAAATCTTAGTGACAGTTCTTGTATAAAAGAATAAAGGATGAACGTGTGTCAATTTATCTTACCAACTCATTTATTATATTAAAACAAGAGCAAGCAATTAGCATGCATGAATAAAATCCAATTTCAGCAATGAATAGTCTCCGAGTTCAAACATTTCAGAGAGAGAGAATGACATGAACGGTATTGATGAGAGCATGTCATTATCTGTTCTCTACACAAAATTACAGGAAACCTAAATACAAACCAGATACAATATGAGTAAAAAGGGGAACAACCACAGAAATGAAACAAGTTTTACTACAATTTAACTATTAAAGGATTACAACTGTTGACTTAAGAAAACAAAGAAATGAAATACTAGAGACTAACATAAAAGAGTTCCTATATTATCAAAGAGAACAACTAGGAGGTGATCCAGATCAAGAAACTTAAAGATAGTCAGCAGTCAGCACATGTTTGAACGACAAAACTAATGAATTCACAAGTATAGCATCATATCAATAGATACTACAACTGAGGTAAATACTCAAACTTAAACAACAGATGATATCACATTCTGCAAATTAAAGTAGGATAAACAGCAAAGGTCCACCACATCCGAGATAGCACTTGATTGAGCTAAAATAGTTAAAACCTTATTCCATAATTGCCCACATTAAACATCCAACTACAAAATACATAATACATAGTAAATTTGCAAGGCACAAAATGCGCAATTAAGGTATAAGCATGAGAGAAGCAAATCCGATTAACAGTAATTAACTATATTCACTCACTCTACATCAAAACCTTTCTCTTGAAGCTCAGAAATGACCTCATTCCTCATCCTTGTCCATAGCTTGAAGGCTTCTTGGTCAACTTTCTTATCCTGCAATGCTTTCTGATAATTGTATGAATCTTTATCAGATTCAATGATTCCCTTGGGACCAATGGTAGTCCCAATCATCCCACCTTTGGCAACGAATTCTTCCATGGCCTTGTCGTCACCTGGATATGGAAATTTCCGGCGTTCGTAAAGATGTGCTAATTCTTTTTCTTCCTTTGGCCGTGGCTTTAAGGTCCACCAACCAAGCGGCGAAGTTTCATTCCACACCCACGCCACACCAAACAGAGTGTAAGTACAGAGCAAAGCCTTTCCCACTTGCTTCCAGAAGTGATAATCTTCTTTCCCTAATCCGACTCTCTTCAGATACTTCTGGGCATCGAATGATTTTGCCATGGAAGCACCTGCTTTGGTACGCATATTTGGGCGAAAAGGCTTTGTTAATTGCTACTGTCCAGTTAAAAAAGAGTGGGATCGACAATCAATCCCCTAATGTATTAATTGACGCGGTGGTTTGTGGGATTCTATCTCAATTTACCCTGAAAAAAAAAAGAGAAAATAATTTAACTGTAAACTTAGTTCACCTCACATGAGAATTAGCATGTTTAAAAATAAAAATAAATTAGATTTTGAAAAAAAAAACTGGAATAGTTCAAACTCGTAAAAGTGTATGCTCCAGACATTAAATGGTTTATCGGTGATTAATTTAGATTTATTTATAAAATTACTTTTATTTATGTTTTAATAATAAAGTTGTAAAATTGAATATATATTTATGCCCGTAGATTCATGAGGCCTACACCAAATTTCGTTCAATATAAACACTTTGTGAATCGTTTCACACTTCACCTCTTAAAATATTGGCGGGGATCATAGATATAATGTCTATCATAATGAAATAGAAGTTTTATATAACAGTTATAAGTAATGGCGAGCTACAGTGGGCTGAGGTGTCCAATTAAACACTATTCGATGAAAAATTATGTTGTGTATATATAGATAAAATATTATTTAATATGGTTATATATATTAAGTTTTGGACACCCTTGCAACAACTTGATGGGGTGGCTGAGAATATATTTGTGAATAGCAGAAGCAAATCAACGTGCCTGCCTCTGTACATCTATATATATATAGGAAATCATCTACAGATATACTTACACATAAGTAAGAGTCCTAATAAGAGTCTAAGAGTCCTAACAAGAGTCCTAATACGCCCCCTCAATCTGAACGGGCAGAAATGAAAGACAGATTGTCACGCAAAAAGGAAAACTGAGACGATGATAATCCTTTTGTAAAAATACCAGCAAACTGTAATCGAGTTGGCACATATTCTACAACAAGAGATCCTTGAGCGACTTTATCACGAACATAGTGAAAATCCACATCAATATGTTTGGACCGATCATGAAACACTGGATTGCGAGTCATATACATAGAGCTAACATTGTCACACATTACACGAATTGGTTCACGGAGATATACACTAAGCTCAGAAAGAACATGTTGAATCCAAGTGGTTTCAGTAACAGTGTAGGCAATGGCTCTATATTCGGCTTTAGTAGAAGATCTAGAGACAGTAGGTTGCTTCTTCGCACGCCAAAAGATAAGATTAGATCCCAAAAATACTGCAAATCCAGTAATGGAACGCCGACTATCTGGGCAGCCGGCCCAATCAGCATCAGAATAGGCCACCATTCTAGACGTAGATGATGATGCGCTCATAAAAAAACCATGTGTAATAGTACCTTGCAAGTACCTAAAGATACGCTTCACTGAGTGCAGATGAGTAGTACGAGGAGCATGCATAAATTGAGAAACAACACTTACAGCATAAGCAATATTAGGACGAGTCAAAGTTAAATATTGAAGTGCACCTACCATGCTCCGATATTCAGTAGGATCTGAAAACAACTCACCATCCACAAGTGAAAGGGAAGTTCGAGAAACAAAAGGGGTATGAACGGGCTTGCAAGTATGCATATGAAACTTAAGCAATAAATCAGATACATATTTTTGCTGAGATAGATGAAGACTAGTAGATGTACGGGTAGCATGGACACCAAGAAAGTAATGGAGATCACCAAGATCTTTCATGGCAAATTGACGTGAAAGACACTTAATGAAATCATCAACTATAGAAACATGACTTCCAGTAAGGATAATATCATCAACATAGAGTAATAAAATGAGAATTCCAGATGAATAGTGACGAATAAACATAGAGGAATCTGATTTACTACTAACAAATCCATTATTAAGAAGAAATGTACTAAAGCGATGAAACCAAGCACGGGGAGCCTGTTTCAAACCATAAATAGCTTTGGTTAGTTTGCATATGTAATGAGGATAATCAGGATGAATAAATCCTGGTGGTTGTTTCATGAACACCTCTTCACAAAGCACACCATGTAAAAATGTATTTTTAACATCTAATTGACGAATTAACCATGAATGAGAGATGGCAAGAGAAAGGACAATGCGAACAGTTGTGGCCTGGACAACAGGACTAAAGGTCTCATGATAGTCAATACCAGGTTGTTGGTGAAATCCCTGTGCTACAAGACGAGCTTTCTATCGCTCAACAGAACCATCTGAATTATACTTAATGTGATAAACCCATTTACAACCGACCAAGTTCATGTTGGGGTTATAAGGAACAAGAACCCAAGTTTGATTAGCCAAAAGAGCATTGAATTCATCAGCCATGGCAGTTTGCCACTTAGTTCACAGCTTGAAAGAAGCACGAAGGTTCAATGTGAGAGACGATTGAACTTAGGGAAAATAATTGCTTAGGCTTAGAAATTCCAGATTTGGAGCGAGTTTGCATAGGATGAGCGACAATAGTAGAGGTGGATGTAGAAGGAGCAGAAACACACGTATGTGAACTCGACCCTCCATGAGACATCCCAATAGAGGAAGATGGATCAAGAGTCTGAATCGCAGGATCATTAGAAGAGTCTAAAGAACCTGAAGACGAAAAAGAATGAGCAGAATCTACTTGAGAACTTATAGAGGAAAAAAAAATAGTATGGGACACACATGAGTTTAAAGGTGAAATGACTACAAGAGGGTCAAAATGAAGAGACGGAGATATAGGGTCAGGAGATAACTCAGAATATGGAAAGGCTAACTCATGAAAAGTGACATGATGATTAATGTAGGCACGACCTATTTTTGGATCCAAACAACGATATCATTTATAATTAGAAGCATAGCCTAAAAAAACACAACGAACTGAACGAGGGTCAAGTTTATTTGAAGTTCGAGAAGATACATATGGAAAACATTCACAACCGAACACCTTGAGAAAATTATAATCAGGAGGAGTTTGAAAAAGTTTCTCAAATGGAGAAATTCCATGTAAAAGTTTGGTACGAAGCTTTTCAAGCGATAAGTGACCAGGAAAATGTGTAATGATGCCAACCAATGTGTCATACTCTTTTCCAAGGCCAAGTAAAACATGATCAATGAAATCCTGAGAAAGGACGGGTAAATTAATTGTTGCAAGAGAATCAGCTAGTTGTTTGGCATTGCGAAGGTACTGATCAATACTCATCTGATCATCCTTTCGCAGGGTAGTGAGTTGGCGTTTCAACTCAATAGATTTAGCCTGACTCGCATCCATAAAGCATCGATGTAAGGATAACCATATATCTCTAGATGTAGGAAGGAGATGAACATCAAGAAGAACGTCACGAGATAGTGTTGCGAATAACCAAGAACTGACACTTTGATCAATTTTTATCCAAGAGCGATAGAGAGGATTTGGTTGGTGATTGCCAGATGCATCACCAAGAAGAGGAGAAGGGTAAGAAATTGAGCCATCAACGAACCCCATAAGCTCGTGCGAAAGTAGTAGAGAGGTGAATTGAGTGCGCCATGTGAGGTAGTCCTCCACAGAACCTAACTTAATAGTCACTAAATTGGTGACATTAAGGGTAGCAAGAGCAGCAACAGAATTGAAAATTGGTAGAGTCTGAGAATCTATGCTAACGGGAGGAGGCAGACCAAAGAAGGGAAAGCTTGAACCTGCAATAGTACTGACGCTAGAAGGAAAACTTAAAGGAAGACTTGAACCTGGAATAATAGTGACGCTAGAAGGAACGATTGGTGTAGTGGAAGATGAATACGCCATGTCGTAGAGAAGAAATTAGATGGATTTCTGGCTATCTGATACCATGAGAATATATTTGTGAATAGCAGAAGCAAATCAACGTGCCTGCCTCTGTACATCTATATATATATATGAAATCATCTACAGATATACTTACACATAAGTAAGAGTCCTAATAAGAGTCTAAGAGTCCTAATAGTGGCTTAGTGGTAGAAAGACTCCATGAAGAACCAAGTGTCATGACTTGCCACTTTGTCATTCCAAATTTGCATAAAACATAGTAAGAGGGTAGAATCTAGAGTTATAGAGAGGTTAGAGAAAGACTCTAAAATTCCCTATATCTTTTCTTAAAAGATTTTAGAATGCATTACAAATATCTTAGAAAGGGACTAGATGGTAAATAAGTAAGGACTTGTATAGTGATTTTTATTTACCCTTTAGTCTCCTAGGAAATACTATAAATAGAGGGCTCTCATTTGTAAATTCTGCAAGTAGTTATTTTATTTTTTTTAAATAGCTTTAATTAAGTAATATCCAATCAATTTATTACTTTTTATATCATTAATTAAGTTATTATAATAGTTAATAAATTTGTTATTTCTGATTAAAATAACAATTAATTAGTGACGTAAAATGTTAAAGATATAAAGAATGAATAAATATATCAATCGCCAATTGAATTACAAATGAATGTGTCTTTAATTTGTTTGTAAATTTCATTAAAATTTAAATAAAACTTAAATGTTATTCTATAACTTTGCCAAAATCGAAAGTAAAAATGGTACATTGGTTGATTCTACTTTTTGTTCTTATATCTCCTTGTTATCGTTACTGTTGTCAAAAGTCGATAACAACTCAAAACTCAAAAATACTGTTATCAAAAGTCAGTAACAACTCAAACTGAAAAATGATTTTTGTTAAAGAGTATACCATTATAATTGGTACTCATTATCAGTTGGATCAACTGAACACTTTAAAGATGAATGTAAACAATTTTGGCAAGGCAACTGCACTGCTCTAACGCAAGCGGCTTCCAAATTCTCTTTTCATCATTTCAAGTGAAATCGACACAGAAGCTGGTTTTAACAAAGTGGCAAAGTATGGATTGATTGTTGCTCTTAAGCCACATACTAGTGGGTTTGGAGATATGAGACGCTAGTCAAATTGTAATTATATTTATTCTGTAGCGATTTATGTTTCGACTATAAAAATTACTAGGCGGTTGCCAAAATCTATTTTTTTTTCTAAGTTGATACATTCACTCTCTCTCGTGAAACTGGTTTGGTGTCATTTTTCTTGTTATTGGGAATATATAATTTGATTTAAATGTTTTCTTCTATTTTATTTTAAGACTGGAGAAAGAAAGGTCACATGCTGGGCTAGTCAATACATCTGAAGATTTTGTGAGGAAAATGAAAACTATTTAATGTAACACCCCGTATTCGAAAACAGACCTCTAGGCAGATTTCCAGAAGTTACAGGTGCAATCCACGGTTGCCACCCACGGACTGTAGGGTGACCCACAACTTGTGCTGGTGGTCCGTGGTTCGCATCTACAACCCTACTCAGACTCTGCCCCAAAAATCTTGCTAAGTGTTGACACACGGTCGGACCCACGGACCGTGGTACGGTCCGTGTCTGTGGATCAACACCCAAGTCGCGATTGACGGTTGACCAGCACGGATCGTCAGTCAATCGATGGTCCGTCGGTGACCCCGACATCAGTTAAGTCATGGGTCTTTTGATCTTTTCCTTATGTGTTGGACCCTTAAACTACGTGGTTTTGGTCAGTTTTAGCCTGGAAACATAACTAGAACTTACCTAAGTCAGATCATTCATCAAAACTTAGAAAAATTAAAACGTAAGAGGAGAAAGAGGTCAAGAAAGCAACAAGGTTCCATCAGTTCCAGCCTTGAAATCGAAAAATCTCTTAGTGGAATTCGTCACTAAGTATGTGGAATTTCATCAGTGGGTTCCTTTCGCCCGTTAAGTCCCTAGATTTCAATCAGAATCTTGATTCCTTTAATATTATCTAGACCCAAGGTTTCTTGAATGTTAGAAATTGTTGGGTTTTAGCTGTTAGAATGATCCAAGTCAGATTATCATGAATTCAGTATCTTTTGGTGTAGATTCTTTCATAAATTCAGAACCCTAGCTATGTAGTTCTTTTAGTTCATGAATTACACATGCTAGGTCAGATATTTCAGATATGTACATGCATGCCTCAATTTTTAAATGTGCCTTATCAATATATTAATGATGCATTCTCAATTTGCATCCCAATATTTTGAGCTATCAAATATTACAACATTTCAGTTATAGAATGTTGATTACTTAATCAATTGGTAGAAGCTTAATACCGAGTGGACTAGGGTCAGTCACCCTCAAGTCCTAGAACTACGTCCCCAGTAGGTTGTAAGTCCCCCTCTGTGGGCATCATTTTAGTGATCACGCCAGCATGTCTCTATACCTCTGGCAGGGTATATTGGGTCCTTTCGATAGGGCGTATACATCGGACCCCACATTTAACTCATGTGGTTTTATGTCGGTTATTAATAGATCCATTAGAGTTCAGTCAGATTTTATTTCATTGACCATGTTATCATATTATAAACTTGGTCATTGCATTCAGTTAGTTCATGTTCAGTATTTCCAGTATCCTTATCATGTTCAGATTATATCATTACTTGATCAGTTATGTTATTATTCAACTTTATTCTATCATGCATGCTCAGTACCTTTCAAGTACTAACGCATACTCTACGCTACATCTTCTCGTGATGTAGGTTCAGGTCCTCAGCAGTCAGACCACGCATAGATCGATTCTCGATCTTCAGTTCAGCAGTATCAGTGGTGAGTCCTCATTTTTTGAGTACTAGTGACATGATTATCTTTTTGCTTTTAGCTTTAGTTTCAGTTTTGCTAGATCTAGCTGGGGTATGTCCCAACATTTCTAGTCAGTAGAGGCTTTATTTCAAACATAGTTAGTTTCAACTTTAGTGTTAGAGTTTGACTTTTCATTTGTATTCAAACTCTCAGTTTTTTATATTCAGATTCAATATATGGGTATTTCCCATCATTTCAGATTCTTATATGATTTAGCTTCCGCACAGTGTTTATTTATTCAGTTTGCTTTAGTATGCCTATGATATACCAGCAGGGTTAGCTTGGGGTCACTCGTGATCCTATGTCCCGTGTTTGCGCCCAGGGGCTAACCTCGGGACGTGACATTTAATGTAATGTTTTAATTGTTTGACGTGTATAGGGACTAGTGAATTCAATGGAGTGACAGGTTCAGAAGTTATTATGAGAGACCCAAATCTTTTGAAAATTTTCAAGGTCCGAAGCCTCTGTGAAATTTTATGAATGAAAGCTCTTTAGTTTGTCTATCATGTCATATTCTTTTTATTTCTCCTAATATAATGGAAATTACATATGTACATTACTAGTTTAGCCTTTTGCCTTAAATCCTTAAATTGTTTTGACATGACATATGAGCAAATTTTGGTACATGAAAAAAGGTCTTTTTGTCTCAAATCGTTTTGAAATGACTTATGAGCAAAATTTGGTATATTAATTTTTTTTTTTGAAATGACATATGAGCAATGTACATGAAAAAAGGTCTTTTTGCCTCAAATAGTTTTGAAATGACTTATGAACAAATTTTGGTACATGAAAAAAAGTTCTAAATTTTGATACACGAAAAAATGGACGTTTTGAAATGACATATGAGCAAATTTTGGTAAATGAAAAATGATCTTATTAGTTTTCATAGTAACTTTTTCATAAAAAATAATGGAGATGCGGGGTATCGATCCCCGTACCTCTCGCATGCTAAGCGAGCGCTCTACCATCTGAGCTACATCCCCATTGTGATTAGTTCTGTCTAATATCTATACTCCTCTCTTTTGTTTTTGTTTTCTTTTCAAACTGCAAGCCCCCTCGGAGTATACTAAATTTAGACTGCAATTTTCTGAAGCTCTCCTCCAAATATTCCATATCTTGTACCGGTTTGCAACAATCGAAGCTCGACCAAAATCGAAATGTTAAAAAGATTACTATTCCAGGCTTCAACTCAGCGTCGTTCGCTGTTTGGTGCTTCCGCACCACTCTCACGGTGTCGTCAATATTCTTCTTCTCCTGCATCAACTTCCCAATCTTCTAACAGTATTTCTGTCGAACACTTGGAGGACAGAGAAGTTAGTACCACTCCCCCTTCTGCAGCAATCTCCATTGACCGATCCGGCTTATATAATCCTCCCGGTACTTCTCCTTTCTATGTGCGTGGTATTTTCAACTCTTTATCCTGCTGAATTTTTATTTTTTGATGATTTGATGACTGCCTTGTAAACTGCAGAGCATTCCCATGAACCGCCATCGGGTACCGAGCTTGTTAAGCATCTTAAGAGCATCATCAAGGTTTTTAATCGCCGCATTTCCCTACATGAGCATTTCTTGTGTATGCATTTGCTTTCTGTGTTTTATCCTGTCAATTTGGATTGAATTTAGCGAGTAGTTTAGCTGAAGATGTAGAATTTCTCTTTGTTTTGCTATACCTTAATCAATGATGTATCAATCAAGTTTAGTCCTAGTTTGGTATATATGAATCAAATCAATAAGTAGCTCCTCATTTCCTCACTAGTCTCATCAGCATATTGGCCATATCCCTGACTGGTATGGGATAATTGCAGGTGAAACCATTTCTCAGTAGATAAAAAGTAAAAACCGTTAAAAAATTGGCCAAATATACATTGGTGAACTGGGAAAGTCTGCAGATATCTTCATCTTTTGTTTCCCCCCTTACTCTTGAGATTCAATATCTTAAGCTGGTTATGTTTTCAGTTCAGAGGCGGGCCCATCTCAGTTGCCGAATATATGGAGGAAGTCTTGACTAACCCAAAGGCAGGATTCTATATTAATCGCGATGTGTTTGGCGCAGAAGGTGATTTTATTACCTCTCCTGAAGTAAGCCAGATGTTTGGAGAGGTAATTTAGATACAGTGGGGTTTTTCTGATTGATTTTCTTCCTTCATCATTGGTGGAGTTTTTTAAAAAAAGAAGAACCAAATTTACCACCAGTGTTTTGTTTGATTTCCTGATTTTCTTTTTCTTAGATGGTTGGTGTTTGGGCCATGTGTCTTTGGGAGCAAATGGGGCAACCGAAAAAAATAAATCTTGTAGAGCTGGGACCAGGACGAGGAACTCTCTTAGCTGATCTTCTACGTGTACAGTCCCATTGATATACATCCTCTCCAGCCTGCATATTCTTAAGTTTTTTATGTCGATTCTTAAAGTACTGATCTTGTTCTGATATGCCTAAAATGTACTTGTTGATTTCTGAACCACAGGGTGCATCAAAATTTAGGAACTTCACGGATTCTTTGCACATACACATGGTTGAATGTAGTCCAACTCTAAAGAAACTCCAATATCAGAACTTGATGTGTATAAACAAGAATGATACAGATGGAGATGCAGAGGACCACATTATAAGCAGGTTGACTGGGACCAGTGTATCATGGCATGCCACCCTGGAGCAAGTTCCGGCAGGAAGTAAGAAATTATTACCAGCTATTTTAGTAAATTACATGTTCTTTAAAGTGTAAACCAGTTCAAATGTTTCATGATCGTACAGACATACTATTGTTTTCTTCTGTTTGGTTTTGAAGCTTCAATGGAAAATTGTATTATCATCTACATATAGGTTTTCTTACATTTTCTTTTCTTTGACTTCTCAGTACCTACAATCATTATTGCCCATGAATTTTACGATGCCTTACCTGTTCATCAGTTTCAGGTTCGTTTGTATAACCTCTATTTTATCAGTTAATAAGATTTGTTAATCCATTTTTACCCAACAGTTTCCAGTTAAACATTTTACTGCAAATTATCCACTTTCATCTATTATTTAAACTACGAAACTACCAGAGAATATCCTGAAGATGGAAATACAATGAAATACTTGATCTTTGTAGTCTGATTTTGTGCCTAACGGAATTAACCCCGCACCTTCCACACACACTCACAGAAAAAAAGAAGAAAAAGGAAATTTAGATTAAAGATTGTGTCCATATAGTATTATTAGTATTATGAGCATCAGCTTGATAGGTGGTACTTTAGATTTTAGAATCTTGTTTTTGTGCCTGTGGAAGTTCAAAACTAGTATCTTTTCTACCTGGCTTGACATTTATTGTAGTATCGTGAGCATCAGATTGATTTCTTCATATACATGCAGAGAGCATCTCGAGGTTGGTGTGAGAAAATGGTTGATGTTGCTGAAAATTCAATGTAAGGTCTCAAGCTAGTCTATCATATATTCTCTTCCTACATTAATTTCTTGTAATATTGCCCCTTTGTAACTTCCTTTTGTACTTTGTCGGGTAGGTTTCAGTTTGTTTTATCTAAACAGCCAACTCCTGCAACTCTGTATCTTCTGAAGCGCTTCAAATGGGCTGAGAATGAAGATATAGGCAAGCTTGAACAAGTTGAGGTTTGCCCCAAAGCAATAGAGTTGACTCAAGAAATTGCTAAAAGAATTGGCTCAGATGGTGGCGGGGCACTCATTATTGATTATGGTCTAAATGGAATAGTGTCAGACAGTCTTCAGGTCAGTTGCAATACTAAAAGTTCTTTTCCTACTTCCTTTGTTTTGGGTGGCCGAATCCATTTTCTTCTGCCTTGCTTCATTTTCATAGAAAATGGGAACAGTGGCTGGACCAAGAAACTGGTTGAAAACGTGTGATCTGTATTTTCTCGATGCTCAATCTCTGATTGCACTAGCATGAAGTCAACACTCAATATTGTTTTTTGTTCCTTTGGATTAGTAGGTGATCAAATATCAAAAAGTTCAATGGTGCATATTGTCTAACAAATGCGAGTATGTCAAAGATCAAATGATTTCTTAAATAGTTATTTTCAATGACCTTTTGTTGTTTCGGGCTTTCGGCTCAATGCCTCCGTCCACCTTTCTAAATTCAATGTTACATTTCAGCTTAGGAGGCAAACAAATTGTTCTTTTTTAAGATTTGCATCTTTCATCCAAATTGAATTTCACTTCCCTTTTTGAGCTATCCCACAATACGCAATAACAACTACGTTTCAATCCCAAGCCTGTTGGGATCAGCTACATAAATCCTCACTGCCTAATTCGCTCCATCTGAGCTATCCTGCTATGCATCAAGGAAAATTTTGAACATGTTATGTGGAACACAATTATCCCCGTAAATGTTATGAATTCTGAACTCTTATGTTAGTAACCATGCAAAGTCTAATTATGACATACAACTAATTTATTCTATTTCATTACAAATCATATTTGGCATGAAAATTGAGCAGTTAATTTGACTTGTATGTGATTTTGGTAATAGAGGAAGGACAACATTACATTGTTTCTTGAAAAGCTGGTTTGATGAAGTAAATATGATTTAAAGTTCCCGAAAGTTTGTATATATCATGAGGAAGTTTTGTATATTGTAACTACTTTGTAAGTGTGTCGATCACTCCCAATTAGAAAGCATATATAGTTTAAGATGGAAATAACTTTTCTAAGTGCTCAAAATCTCACTAATGTGTAATCCCTCCGTTCCAACTTATGTGGCACTGTTTGACTGGACAAGGAATTAAGAAAAAATGGAAGACTTTTGAAACTTATGATCTGAAACAATCATTGGACATTTGTGTGGCAGTGTGGCTATAAATCATTTCATAAAGGGTAAAATGAGAATTTTAAAGTTACAATATCAACCTGAAAGTTTCTTAAATTGACTACACATGAGCACATTATTTGATTTGGTACGAAGGGAAGCTCGTTTTCGTGCTGGTAGTACAAACTAAAATTGCAATAGCTTTATATGCAATATCTAACTGATTAGGGGAGCTATACCTGTTCACAGTTACCATTTTAAATTTTGGCCTCCGAGTCGTTAATCATTTTTATTGCTAAAGACGAATTAAGAGGTTTCATTTAGGTTAAGAAAGTGATGAAGATTCTTGATGTTTTCATTCCTATCTATCAATTGATGGTGATGGTTATTCTCCTATTTTTATCAAACAGGCTATCCGAAAACATGGATTTGTTAATATACTTGATAATCCTGGAACTGCTGATCTTAGTGCTTATGTTGACTTTGCTGCAATCAGGCACTCTGCAGAGGAAGCTTCAGGTACATTTTATTAGAATCTCCTTAGCTCCAATCTCTTAAAGTTTCTATATTCCAAGGTTAACTTTTACTAGAAGATATTCAATGTTGATTTAATTGTTCTAATGATCAACTTCACAGATGATGTGGCTGTGAATGGCCCAATGACTCAGTCTCAGTTTCTTGGATCACTTGGAATAAATTTCAGGGTTGAGGCATTGATGGAGAACTGCACAGATGAACAGGCTGATTCTTTAAGAACAGGTTACTGGCGTTTGGTGGGTGAAGGCGAGGCCCCATTCTGGGAGGGTCCTGAGGGGCAGGCACCTATTGGGATGGGGACCAGATATTTGGCAATGACAATTGTGAACAAGAAGCAAGGAGTACCTATTCCATTTCAATGAAACATCTGCAAATGGGCTTCCTGTTGTACTGGTAAAATGACCGTATCCCCTTAGGTTTGGGGGATTGTGGTATTTGCTTCATAACTTTTTCATCTGCCATGAATGTGTATAGCTGGATGAAAGGCTAGGAAGAGACAGGATGGTGATACTAGTTTTGTCCTGTTTCGATGCAATCAGTCTTTTCCTTTTGTTCTGAAGGAGAGAATATCTAGTCTTTTCATACATCTTTGTTTCTTCAGTTCTCTCGTGTCTCAACTGTGGTGCAACAAGAGAATGTAGACCCTACATCAAGTTGTTAAGCTATATTGTTCCTGAAAGTTCAGTGGAAGCTAAAAGACTGAACCACTGGTCTATTTATTTAAAGCTTCCACTTGAAGCGAAACTTGGGCAAACTGTATGCAGTGGGAATAAGTTCACAAGGGATCATATTTGTGTGTTTAGCAATATAAATATAAACAATGTCTCCCTGTGGTTTTGCTAGTATACAGTCGATTTTTCTCAGGCAAAGCTTCCTGAAATAACTATATGGGAATGCTTCCTTCTTAGAATATTTTACTGTATATTGTTTTAATGCTTTGTAGAAGAAGAGTGGTTGATATCTGTTGGATGTAGCATTTGCATTTTGGGTGGGAGAGAATGTACTGCTACATAGGCTGTCAAAAGGATTAAGCTCCATCAGACAACTTTGTAGCACTAAAACTTCCCCTTTGACAATGACCTGATATTTTATTAAGAAAAAACTGCATTTTTAAAGTTTCTTGTGTTATTTACTTCTACTTTTTTAAAGTAATAAAATCGAATCAAGACCACAATGTGAATCAAACTGGTGTGATACCGTTTTAGTACTTCCGTCGTAAAAGAAATGGTGCTGGATGACAAATTAAATAATTGTTTCTTCAATTACCATTTTCTTTTTTTAAAAATAAAAATAAATATATCTTATCTTAAAATGAGTGGTTTTAAATATTTATGTTCTTTCTGAATAAGTAAATTATACTGGAGAACAAATATATTAATGTTTGAATACATATTTTAATTATACTGCCGCAAAATGACAACCAAGCTAAAACAAAATTCCAATTTGACATTAGGAATTCGCGTAAGATAAAATAAAAGCAGCTCTATTACTATCTTCGTCTTAATAATTTCTTCTCTATTTTGACTACTTTGCGTAAGAAGTGAGCGAAAGAGAGAAGTCGAATGGGGTCGTATATTTCAAGTTTTCTCGGTGGAGGTGAAGCGCAGGCAGCTACGGAAGTGTCAGGATCGCCGTCAGAGCCGTCGCGTGTGATTGCTTTTCATTCCTCCAATCGGTGGCAACTTCACTTCAACTCCTCCAAGCAATTGAATAAACTGGTATCTCTCCGTTATCTATTCGCTTTTGCAAAAAATTAGGGTTTAATTTTTTGAGAGATCTGACTTTGATCGAGGAATCTAATTGCCAGATAGTTGTGGATTTTGCGGCTGCATGGTGCGGGCCTTGCAAGTTCATTGAGCCGGCTATTAACGCCATGGCTTCCAAGTATACCGATGTTGACTTCGTCAAAATTGACGTCGATGAGCTCTCGGTCAGTGACGTGAAAATTTCAATTTGGAATTAGTCATAAATTTATCATTGATCCACCTGTAGTGATACTGATTGATTTTGTTTCTTCGGTTCTATAATAGGATGTAGCGAAAGAGTTCGGAGTTCAAGCTATGCCGACATTTTTGCTGCTGAAGCAAGGCAAGGAAGTAGAGAGAGTTGTTGGGGCTAAGAAAGATGAGCTCGAGAAAAAGATTCTCAAGCACAGGGAAGCCCCTAAATATGCTGCTTAGTTCTTCTAACAGCCTCTTGATAATATTGGAGCTGAATTTCATATCCAATAAGTTAAAAAAGCATATTACTGCCTTATTCTGATGTGATTTGACTATGGTGGACCTTCTGAAGTCTTTCATTTTTTCCCTGCTTAAGTTTCTAATTGTGTTATTGTACTCTTTGAAACTTTGAATTCATGATTTGCCTGTTACTGCTTCAGAATATGAGAAAATGGGAGTTCAGAGTGGTCTTGTTAACTCAAATAGGGCTTTCAGTCCCATCAATTATGATGATGTTAGCCTTTATTTGGGGAAAAAAGAAACGAACAAGCATTTGAGAAAATTGGGTAGAACATAGAACGAAGTCGTCAAAATCAATTCTACTAATGAAATATAAGAAAATGTGGATATACTGTGGCATGATTGTACTTGCAATAAAGAACAGTAAGCAGATCTAACTCTGAAATCTCATGCAGTCAGAACTCTATCGGCAAGCAAAAGCTTATGAGCCAAGTTTTTTGAATTACAGAAAGTTCATCATTATAGCAGTAGAGGCTGAAGTATATATGCCATGTAAAAGTAGTTTTTAACCATTGATCTCAGAAAATGTATGCTAGCTGTGTTGTATCCGTATCTATGTCAAAAATCTTCAATTTAGGAATCGATTCGAACACGCCTTTCACAATAGGAAATTGCATATTTCCCACACAAAAAGGAAGAATAAAAGAAAGAAATGGTTTAAGTCTGATGATATACCTCAGTTTGATTGCATGATTATCTTTTGTAATCCAAACATAACTTTCCTTTCCGTCTTGAAGTTAGAGAATCTTCTAACTTTCCTTTTCTTTTCAAAAAAACACTTATCCACACAGATGTGCAGTAGGGGTTTCCCTATGCCTTACAGGCTACTTCTGCAAGTCCCATGTATACAAGGTCTTTTCAAATCACAGTCCCCAGGATCAAGTACGTGGAATAATGCTACATTTTGAAATTAGTAGTCACTTTCTGGATTTCAGCTAGAGTCACATTTGCGTAAATGTTCAAAACAATAAAATTTAGTACTACCAAATATATCTTTGAAAGCACGTTCCAAACAGCTCAGCTAGAACTTTGAGTAAAAAATGAGAAAATTAATGGTTATCTTGGTTTTTTTTTCCCTTCAGCTCTTATTCACATGCTTCTAACATGTAGTATAATGACACTCCTGCTTCCTATCCACTTTTACCGTTACTAATGTCATTAGAAGTACGAATTATTTTCTCAGCTTTTTCACTCTGCCTCTTGTGATTTGAAATATGCCATGACATTTCTATGAATATAGGAGCACGTCATTGGGAATTTCTTGCTTCTAATCAGACATTTCACGAATAGCAGTACCAAGTCAATATATAAGCAAGATGCAAAAGAGTTAAAAGATTAAACAGCAAATAAGAATTCAAAGTGGAGCTCATTTACATTATAGGCCGACTCTATTATATATGTAGGTTTGTGAGCCCAGGCTGGTTACTGCAAAAAATTCCCTTTATCTATGTGAACGAATAATGGAAGAGAAAAGGATGTCTAAATGGACGGTAATTGACAGTGTAGCTCCTCTTCCAGAATTCTTCAGCTGTTACTGATTCTTGATTTGAATGTAAAATACCTCCAGAGGAAACAATCTCCACAACGCAGTTTGATAGCAGAAACATCCAACAGGGGAAAATATTGTACTACTTCCCATTGTTGTTCACATGCTTGTGGAAGGGCCAAATCTTTGCCAGGCGCTCTAAAACCGATGCACTTTTCGAGAAATATCCAGAAAACCCTTGAGGAGTTGACGGTGGTGGGAAATCTTCAGCTGGCATGGCAAATGGACGCACCAGTTTTTCCATGTTTGCCAACGTAAGATATGACCCAACTTCTTGAAGCCTTTCAGGACCCATTATTGGCAGTGTGTGCTCTTGATGCAATGAAGCAGCTATCTCATCATTTACCTGCAAATTAAGCATGGTACGAAAATAAGCTGTAGTCTCTTTCATCTTCAATGTCATAATTCAAAACAATTCTTGTACGGACTACTCATTTCTAAACACAACTTGGCATAGACAATAACAAAAAAGAGGTGACATGACTAATACCTCAAGTGGTGATAGATCGGCACCACGACTAAAAGTTAGCTCTATGCGGAACCTTTTAGGGTCTTCCAGAGCCACCTGCATCAAATTTCAATATAATATGAATCCGACAGACATCTATCAGGAGTTTCACATCAGACAAAAACATTATTACATCACATGTTGCTACAATGCTAATCAAGGGTAAATCCCAGACAGTCTTTGGCAAAGTTTAGCAGTGCGCTAAAATATTTGAAAATAACACATCTCTTTTTACTTACCAAGAAAAAATGAGGAGATCACTATATCATTTCAGTTCTTCAAAACATTATGACATTCAAGATAGCCTCTTTGCTTGTAAAGCCTTAATAGAAAGATGCAGAGTTACCCGCAGACACCCAAGAAAAGCAGCAAATAGCTTCCATATAATAATTAAGGTACACCAAAATACTTATTCACATCAGCAAAACTACTTATCCCGTCCTTCTCATTTTCTTTGTTCTTCAGAAGGAAAAAAAGATGTACGAACCTCTGTGTTCTCGAACATCCTCAATACAATATAACTCATGTAATCTAGCTCCTTGGTTTTGTACAAGCGATCCAAAGCATTATCGCACACAAGGCTGTCCTCTCCTTGAAGAGACTCATCCAGGTTGCAATAACGAAGAACATTCATCAAGGAATGGATATGTGACTCCTGTCGAGTCAAACAATCAATAAACTAAAATTGGAGAAAGGAATAGGAGGGGATTAGGGGAAAATCTAAATAGAGAAAGTAACAGTAAGCAAAATGTTAATAGCACTAAAGTGTCTTAACAAGAATCTAATCATATCAAACAAGCAGGGTTAATATATGTTCAAACAGAGAAATACCACATTGCATACATATTATATTGTTACATATGACAGAATTGAGTCAGCTGAAGAAAAATGAGAATTATTTTTAGGTGATGGATTATTCTCCTTCACGCATCAACTGTTTATAAACTCCAAAGTCGGAATTAACCATCCATATTTGATATTATAAAAGTTGATTTAGAGTTTGGCTCTTTGTTAATTAGTTTTTACAATAATTATGTGAACCAACTCAACTAAAATGTCAAGCTAAAATAGGACATTTTTATTTATTTATTTATTTATTATGATCTTCAAGATGCTGCTTCTGTGCGAGCCAAAAAGTTGCCTTGGGCCAAAAACTCGTACATCAGCTAGAAAATATAGTAGAATAACAAGAAAATTCAATTGCAAGTTTCCACTTACTGATGTGAAGTACAGGCGTGTTCGCACATGTCTTTCAGGTGTTCTGACATTTGCATACCTGAAAAAGGTAAATCACAAAATAATCAAATACAATACACATTCTTATCTTAATTTACAGACACATTTCTAGATAAACACAAAAGTAACACTACGAAATACAAGTTCACCGAACATCTAATTAAGTGAATAAAAGGGACCACATACTTTGGATCTAAGCGGTACTTAGGCTCTTTGTCATCATCATCATCTTGATCCATGGATCTCTCACTATTGAAGCTAGTTCTTCGAGACTCCTCATTACGAGTGTGAGGCTTGGTATGATACTCTGTATCTTCCTTTGTTGTCTTATTCACTGCTAAATTGTCTTGACTACCTTTCAATTCGGCCACACTTAGAGCTTCTTCACGGGTATTCCTTAGATCAATCATAATTTTACCCAACAAGCGGCGAGCAACCTGAATGAACAACTCATAGATTATGCATTGATGTCTATATGAGCCTTCACCACCATACAAGAAGCCAAATAAATGCAAACTAATTGCACCACCCTTGTTTTATTACATTCTCGTAGGAAAAGTGAGTAACAAAATAGTGCTGGACCCAAGATAAGTTAGCTGGGGAGGAGAATTATTGTTAATTATTTCCAGATTTTTGAAAAGCTTAAAGAGTAAAATTTAGTTCAGGAAACTGAGTGGACAGCAGGCACAGCCAAAGTAGCATGTAAAGCGGCAATAACTAGTAGTCTCAAATCCTTATTGCAGACCAGTGATAAGAGACGAGAAACTTTGAAAGCTGGTGAACCAGTTGATTTAGTAGTTGTGGACATTAATATTTGACGAGATGTGGAGGGATAACTGACAAACTACTAAAAGATACCTAATAACATCTACCAGGAACTCTCAAGCAAAACACAACTTAGCCAGACTTCTTCAATAACCACACACTCCTTCATTCAGATTAAGATATGAAATATAAGGGTGCCAATAGTGAATAGGGTGGTACAAAATGATATTAGGTTACTTCCCTCTATCCAACAATAGGTAGACAAGAAAGAACACAAGAAATCGGTCTACTTCAGAAAAAGGAAAACACTGAGAAATGGACCTGGATCTGAATGTAAGAAGTTTTACCTTTGATCCAATCTTTAATTTCTGCTTTGGATTTATCCCATATTCATTTGGAATAACACCATCTGCAAGTAGCTGAAACTCAAAAACAATCACACTTTCTTTTAGAAATTGTCATAATAACTCTATAGATAACATTGCAAAACCCTCATATATTTGAAAAAATAGAATTTCAGGACTACTGGAGACAAGAAACTCATAGCCTACAGAGCTGGAAAAGTAGCAATGTCATATGGAAGTGTTGCTACAGAGAAAATTAAGGTAAGGTAATATGATACCAGACTAAAACCTTGTTTTGGATTCTCTTTTTTTTTTTCTTTCTTGTGGGTAGGGGTGGGGTGGGGGGTTGTGGAGGAATCCATTCTTTTTTCATAAGAAACTACTCATTTGTAGTTGATCGTCATTGTACCTGAGCAACCTTAAAAAGTTCATTCAAGCCCCCTAGATTCAGATGTGAATTGTGCAAGAGGTCGTACCTGTAAAAAAAATATTCAAAAGAACATAAAGACAAGGACACAAGAGACAAAATAGAAGCTTGAACAAGCTCTTTCACTGCCATATTGCTATAGAAGAAGGTAAAAGTATTTTGCATTAACCAAATATGCTATGAATGTTATTGAGTTCACTTACTTGCACGAGTCATAAACATCTGGAATTTGCGTGATATCAAAACGGCTGTAATTAAATATAGAGTGTTAGGGGAAACACCAACAAGGAACCAGTTAAATCCAAAAAGAGCAGATCAGTGAAGATTGGAAGGAGGACAATCCCAACAAACTAGCATCTGGGAAGCAAAGGTCCAAGAAGCAACAAGCATATGTTCAAGCTCAGAATAAGTAAGGTTAAGTTAACAAAATCTTACTCTTTCCGTTCGTTATATAAATCCCTCTCTAGTTTTCTCCATCTTGCATACATGAGTAGAAATCCCTCGCTACCACAAGGTAAACCCGCAGCAATACGATCAACATCAATATTTGTTTTACCAAGCGCTTTAGCCTGATCATAAGGTGGAATTACATCATATGGACTTGCCTCTGCAAGTTCTTCATCCTCATCCTTAGCAAGAAGCCTCACTTGCTCTGTCACCTTCTTAGTAAATTTCACCTGATTGCAAGAGACAGATTAACACAGAATGAAACTATAGAAAGATACAAAGCAACATAAAAGAAGGAAATGGTGCCAAAGAACCAAATTCAAATGCTTGCAGTATTAGTCCACTAAAATCAGTGATTCAGAACAAAGGATTCCACTGAGAAGGAAAAAAAGTACAGTAAGGGGGTAAAAGATGAATATTCAACGAGAATCAGAAGGAATTACAAGATGAATCATGAATTTTAAACTGATTTTGACTGGAAGACTGATCAAACGGGAGATACACATTAAGACTTTACCAATTTGGGCAGAAGTTCAGATGCATTAGGCGGGAGTCCTGTTCCATCAACCATCCAAGGTTTCTCTGCTGATCCATTGTTATGAAGTGTCCTTGTTCCAGAAGTAATTATGTCATTCAACCTTGCCTAAAGAGAACAACGGGACAGTTATTTTAACAGCAGAAAGTAAAAGCATTTCCGTAAATAGAAAGATCCTGAATTTGTAACAAGATTATACTTCTGGTTCAATGCTAATTTCAGTATAGTTGTTTCTGTCTAAAAATATATTAAAACACATAAGACAATATATGTTGAATTGAATATTCACAAAAGTTCTACCCAATAGGCCTAACTTGCCCTGCTCAAACTATTTTCACCCCGAAGGCTCTAAGGCTAAGGCAAATGGGAGGAAACCAAAGCACTACCCCTTGTACCACAATATCGGAGACACTGTTAGGTCATATGGTCATTACAGCAGCATTTGCAACATGATTTTTATCTAAATATCCTTCCCCAGACGCAACAAGGTCAGAGAGGATTCATATAGCGGATGGGAGCTGTAATTGCTTGTATCCTGCCTCAGGCAGTAAATATGAAACATTAGGTCTTGAAAGATGATTAAATTGGCAACTTTCATCCACTTAATCCTTGATTTCTGAAAAAGAGACTTCCTTGAAAGATGATTAAATTCTTTAGGCAAATGAATTCAAGTTTCCTGAAAAAGTTTGGATTCAATCCTTAGAATTTACCTTTGGCAAAGTTAAATCAGAAAAACATGGAACCAATGAAACAAACTTCTACCAAGGTAATGATCATATCACTGACACTTGCACCAATAGTATCAGATTTGAAATGGATACTTATCACTGTTTAGAATCAAACTAACACTATGGATGAAACAACCACAAAGTTGAATCAATACTAGCTAGAGATTTTCCAATGAGCATGTAAATTTGAACGAAGTGTAAGGAAAAGAAAACCTTAGCATCTTCCATTTCGATACTGGCATTGTCAAGTCCATCAAGCATTGAAGAATCTTTGCTAACCAGCGATACCTTCAAACAAAGAAGAAAGCACATGGTTCAATCATCTGCGCTGTAAGAATCCAACTATAGAAGTATGCCCTATAACACCATACAAACCAGGATAGGTGTCAATTGTCCTTCCAAGTCAAGTAGACCTTTAGCAAATGCAGCTGCAGACATCTGCCGAAATATCATGCATAATACAAACTCAACATTAGAGGACAATGCAATTGGCCAAGGACAAGAGTAAAAATTTAAGATCGTTGAACAAAACTAGAGTACTTGTATGAGAAAATTTGAAATATAAACCAGGAGAAAAAAATTGGAAAACAAACAGATAAAAGCTTGATTCTTAAGACTATTAAGTATTTCTTGAGCAAAAGCATGGAACTAACCTGCACACGGCCCTCATCAGAGCTGTATATTTTTAGGTCATGGCGATATGTACTATGGAGGCGAAGGAGACCTGTACCTTCACCTGTGTTACAAAGCAGATGGAAATTAAGCATCAGATTGACTGAGCATACCACTAGCCCCCCAACACCCAGTTTGATCAAATAGGAAAAAGGGGATATACATCAAAGCATTAAGTCGCGTAGCTGCAAATTTTTGATACACCATTTAAAAGATGATCCAAAATAAACTTTTTCAGTACTGTTAAATTAAAAGTGCTTCAGCTGGAAGTAGTTTATCTGAAACTTTCTTAAACCACATTTTGCAGAAGGAAGATGTAATTTTGGAGAAAACTTTGGGAAGTAAAATGAAAGATGGCAAAGGGCACCAGCCAACCTGGATACATGTTGTTACGGAAGTATCTTCCAAGCTCTTCAGCCTGCAAAGCAATTTCATCAAAGCAAGAAAGGAAGGTTAAGACTATATTTAAAAACCTTCCTATCACAAGGAAAATATTCACTTCAACAGGTCAAGCTAGTTCACAATATATAAATCAATGTTTTACGCATAAAAGAACCTGCTTTCTGCCAGCGTGAGTGAGAACACCTCCATATTTCAGAACCATAAGAGCTTCAACAGGCCGTTCTTCTTCACCTTCACCATTTGACTTGGCAACTTTAGCCCACTTTAGTGGCTTTAGCTGAACTTTTCTATAAATTCCAGAAAAATGTCCCCCCTGCCATCCATATTTTACTTTTTTTAACAATCAATACGAAGTGAGGAAATTGAAAGCATAAACGTTTTTATGCATAATGTATTGGGATTTTTTATTGTTTCTTCTTTCAACCAGAAATTAATATCAGTTATACGCGCAAGAGGGATCACTTATTTCCCAGTATACAAAGATATTCTCCAGTTCCAATTCCTATTCTAGAACTCCTGAGATAGGCCCAAATCTGAATTACAGTACAAGGGAAAGGAACTATAGTAATGAAAAATAATTCAAATACCTATAATGCAAAATCTAACCTTTCAAAAATATCCTAGATGGTGAAATAGAAAACATGGGATTTTAGATTATCTATCATTCATCAGTGTGATTAATGATGTTTTTCTCCTAAAAGATTGAGAATAATATGCAAGATCACGTTTTATGTTCTTTCACATATGAGTAATGCAGTTTGCTAAGGCCCCATTTTTTCTAAATTAAAGGGAAAAAAAAGATATGAAAAAAGTTCAAGCCCGCAGAGTAAATTTATATATCCCGAGACTATTATTACTCTAATGAGAAATGGATGCACAATCAACTGTAGACATGTATATTTTTATAACATTTTCTCCTACATCCAGACCCCACTGGAGGAATTACACTGGGTATGTTGTTGTTGTTGTTCTCCTACGTGTTTACCAACTTATACTATTGCATAGTGCCAAATGCATAGTTCAACTGACCTCCTCAAGAACAGCTTTTACTTGACGAAGTTTCTCAGCATGCTCAATGTCTTCAGCTTCGCTATCACTTTCCCGACCAGGCCTACCACAAGAATGAGCAAGAAAACCATGTTTGCTTGAACACAAATTCCATCCGCAAATGACATTCTTTTAGCTCAAGTACATTACAACATTAACCATACGACAAAAGAAAACTAGAACTGAAACAGGACAAAATTGAATAAATTGGATCAGTTGTTATTGTGTATGCATCATGCACCACATATATAACATAAGTTCTCAAGCTTTTGCTTTTGTAATAATGCACCATCCAGTTGCCTTTTGTCAATGATAACTTCTTAATTCATCAAAAAAGAATCATATATAACATATCCGACGTAGTTTCATAATATTGACTTCAAAAAGTTATGACGCACTAACAATCGATATACGGTACAGTTTGAGCATAATTGACAACAACAATACCCAGTGTAGTCCCATGTAATGACCCTCCTGGTCATTTCTGTGTCTTGCCTTCTGTGTGTCGTTTAGAACGTTCCTGTAGCGACCCCAAGTCATTTATGACGCTGGCACTGACTGTTCAGTCGCCTGGTCATTCGTTTGGATTTTGTGTAGTTTTCCGTGTTATAGAGACCTTGAAGCTTAAGTAGTTGACTTTAGTCAAAACGTCACGTAAACGACCTCAGAATGGAATTCTGACGGTCCCATCAGCTTTGGAATGGACAAATTAGGCTAGTAGCATGGTTGACACGAGTATCGAGGCCTTTAGTGCAAGTTTGGACCATTAGGCGTTTTAGCCTTTGAAATTTGGCCTAGGGTTGACTTTGGTCAACATTCTTGGTAAACGCGCTTGGATGAAAATTTCGTCAGCGCGGTTAGCCCCGGAATGTCGATTTTGCTCTAGAACGACCTTCCATTCGACTCCCGAGGCCTCCGGACTCATTCCAAGCCCCTCGGTGGATTTTGGCTAAAAATGGTCTTTGGGAGTGGGACCCACTTTTTATCGAGATGACCTCGTATGGAGATTTTGACTGTGCCATTGAGTCCGGAATATCAATTTTGGTATGTTTGCATATCTCGTTTGCGTGCACGGGGTTCTGAATGAGTTCGGAGCCCTCCGTCGGAGTTTTTAAGTTTCCAAAATATGCTGAAAATCTGGTGCATTAGAGCAGAAAATTCAGCACTTGTTCTAAAACTTTAAAAGGGCATAACTCTCTCATTTCAAGTCCAAATTCTATGATTCAAAGGTTCATCTTGTGGGGTTTTTCGCAAGGAACGCATTGGTGAGCTCGGAAACTGATTTGGGGTCCCCGTTTGAGGTAAATTTCGTAAAATACCTTCTGCCACGACCCCTTTTTGTGAGCTTGATTTTGGAATTTTTGAGACTTGTTTTCTCAATCATTTTAAGTCTGATTTCAGTGATTCTTGAGGCCATCTTGAGTGGTTTTTCGAGGAGAACGTCGTGGTGTTGTCGGAATTCACTGTAGACCTCCCGTTTCTGGTAAATTTATTGATTCAGCTGCTGTCCCATTTCTAGTTCTTGAGAAAAAATTTGGGTTTAGGTTGCATGTTGATATTGTGTTGTTCCCAAGCCCCGAATTGTGTCCCATTTTGGGACATGAGCTCGGGGAACTGATTAGGACCTACTTTTAGGGTTAATTTCGGAATTTTCAGCGCGGGTCCCACTTTCCCCGTTTTGACCCCGAAATTGATCCGTCTCCGTTTCTTGCGATTTTAGTGTCTAAACGACCGTAATAACTTTGTGACTCTATTTTTGATAGCGTGGCAGCGTTTCGAGGTCGTTCAGAAAGGAAGAGCTCCGGAGGAGTGATTCTGGAGCGCGCGTGATCGGCCTACAGGTAGGCTACGGCTTCCCTCTCTTAGATTGAGCTCGAGAGTGTGAATGCATGTTGATTAGTTGGGATTTGGGTTGGTAATTATTGAATTATGCATAGGTGTTTAGAAATCATGTGTTCGGCCTATTTCGAGAATAATCGGGTAACTGTGAGCATGCTTTGTGTTATTAATTGTCCCTCTTTGCTATGTGGAGTACTTGTATGCTTGATTACTGTTTATTTGAAGCATGTTGAGTCTTAGTTTAGGTTTAACTAGGTCTTGCCTTAGAAATGCATGATTCGGAATCGATAGGCCTTAGTTTTTGCCCCGACGTTGCTCGGCTGGCTTTGATCCCTGTAGACTGGTGTAGCAAACTTGAGTCTGATAGTTTGGGCCTTAGCTAGGCGATACGCTTGCTCCGACGATAGTTATCCTTATTTCCCCGATGTTATGACTTCACGAGTTACGTTGACGACACTAGTTCTGCTTTGCGATTTGAATTTGATTTTTGATTTGGTTCCAAGGACTTACATTGATTGGCTAAGTGTGGACGGCATTCCACGGACATTTATGAGCATGGATCGATTGAGACTCTTTCAGCAGTTACATTGGCACCTATATAGAGCATCCGGTTTAAGGTCCGACCTCTATCGCCCAGATTCTTATACAGAGCATCCGATTTAAGGTCCGGCCTCTATCGCCCAGGTACTTATATAGAGCATCCGGTTTAAGGTCCGGCCTCTATCGCCCAGATACTTATATAGAGCATCCGGTTAGAGAGGTCTGGCCTCAGTTACTTGATACTTGTGATTGGTTACTTGGGTACTTCTGGTGAGCATCCGATTAGAGGTCCAGCCTCAGTTACTTGATACTTGTGATTGGTTACTAGGGTACTTATGGTGAGCATCCGGTTCGAGGTCCGGCCTCCGTACTGTCAGATTTTACTAATTTGGGTTGAGGTTTTGGTTCGATGTTCTTCATTCTTGGGTTCTCATATGTAATTCTCTTTAGTTATAGTTATTATGTGTACTCGTCGGGCTTATGGGGGTCCGTTCGGGTTTTAATTATACTTGCGCACGAGTGTACCTTCTGGGCTTATGGGGGTCCAGTTAGGTGTAGTTAGCTTATAGATTACTTTAGTTCGTTCTTTCTACACTCGCATGTATTCCATTGTTACTTAGATTTCCGTTCTTGACCTCTGTTTGTGTTATTCCTTATTTTCATATTGCCTTTACTTTTCAAGTTCAGTCGGCCTATGATGCCTACTGGTTACCTGTTGTTTTGGTACTCATGCTACGCTCTACATCTGTTTCGTGATGCAGGTCCGAGCATCAGTGGCAAACATTGATCTAGTTTGGAGTAGTCTGATCCGGAGACGGGGGTGAGCACACGGCGTTTTGTACTATTTCAGTCCCCATCTGTATATATAGACTTGTCTTTTACCTTTTGAAACAGTCCAGTCTCTGTGGTCCATTTTTGGGACTTGTACTCGTTTTGTTAGTAGCTCTGTACTAGTGACTTCCAGGTTCTGGGAGGGATCTTTATTTGTATATATGTTTTGGTTTTCTTCCGCCTGTTTATATTGTTTCTTAAATTCTGCCTACTCTTGTTTAGTTTCTGCCCTCAGTCCCATTACTTGTTGTTCGGGGTTACGGGTTGGTTTACCTACTGGTGGGTTATAGTAGGTGTCATCATGACTCGAGAAATCGGGTCATGACATCCCACAAGTTGGGTCTGGAGAGGGTGGTGTGTATGCAGCCTTACCCCTACCTTGTGAAGGTAGATAGGTTATTTCCAATAGATCCTCGGCTCAAGTTCAAACATAAAACAATACAAGACATGCATAAAAAAGAACACTATCTTTGCTTCTTCTTTTTTTTTTTTTTTGGGGGGGAGGGGGGGTGAAGAGGTCAATGTGATTTAGTATGCTCTCTAAGAATCAGAGTCTCACTAACCTAGAACGTGGCACTAAGGCTCTGGTGGCATCCAAAAGATCTTGCAATTGCACAGCAGTTTTGAGCTTTGTCTGTGCAAGTTTGAAAGCAGAAGAGCAATATTAATCATCTAAGACATCAGAAAAAAGATAAAGAAAAGCAGTTGTACCATGAGAGCAAAGAAGCACCTCTGATCTAGGTTTACCGCCATTGTATTTTAACATCAAATTTAAGAGCTTTTCCTCAGTAACCTTCAACTTCACTTTTTGTTTTGGAGTTCTATCACCACTGTTACAGTTGAGAATGGTTAAGTAAAGGAGACAAATGGATCTCACCAGCAAGGCTAAGAGGCATAAGGAGTATGTCTTACTGCCGAACAATTGTAACAACACATCGTAGTTCCTCTGCTTGTCCAAACGTGCCAATCAGCCCACTTCCTTGACGTGTTAACCCCTCAGAAGGCTGAACTGGTTCACTGACTTTCCATGGTAAAATTGGTGGGATTGTCGATGAAAGATGTGGAGCTTTTGCATCTAGAAACATCTTCCTCAACACACAAGCAGCATCGTCATAGTACCTTTATTTGGCCATCGTTGCAATAAAAATCTTTTAGAACAAATCAAATAATGCACAAACTGAAGATAGTACCAGTCATATAGCAGGTACTGTTGTAATTATGCTAACCATAGAGATTAAGTGATATCAGTAATGATATGATATGATGATACACCAACAACACTAACACCAAAAAAGTAGGAAAGATTAGATTGGAGTATATGTCTCATTTAATTGATATTTGAGGGAACTGAAGAAATTTACTTGTAAGAGTTCTTCACAAAGCTCCAGCCATTTACATCACAAACATATGAACGCCCCTCACTACGCAATAGATCGAAGCCACAAACCTGAAACGAGAAGGGTAATTTCGTTGCTTAATTTTCTTAGGGCACACAGATAAAACAGTGATAACTTAGTCGACATTATCAAAGAAAAGAAAAAAGGGAAAATTAGCTTGCGTATATGCTCCAGATCCTTAGATCTTCATGTATCTCTAAACCCCAATACAAAAGATACTCATGTTTATTTGGCGGAGAAAGGAAGAGAAAATCCATAAATCCAGTTGTATATAGATTACAGTATAATATCTTGTGAGTGTGGTTTGCTAGGACATCAGTGTCGTATATCTTCTGCAGTTGGACTATATGCACAGACCACAAGAGATTAGAGGCAAAGAAAGGAAATGTTTAATTGACTGTGAGATAGTGGACAGTCAACCTACTCAAAACATGCAATGAAGTAGAATATGAGGACAAATCAGATAATGACATGATATGTCATAGAGAATGATGCTGCCTAACCTCTACCAGGAGGGGTTACCAAGGATGAGGATGGAACTACCTATAATAGCTGCAACAGTTTCCACCATGCTTGTTGAAGGTAAAACAACAGCATACACCAATATATGTTGACATGAATTAGTAAATTTAGGTAACTTACTGCTTGCCTAAAGGCTATGCAAACTTCTCTGGCCATTTGCTTCTCTGCAGGGGTAAGTAGAACAGGATACCGAACCTGCAAAATGAAGCAACTATCAATATATTGCTGAATATATTTCTCTAGCAACTTAAAGTGATTGCAACTGGCTAATTTACATATTTTAATCTAAATACTGAAAAGATAATGCTGGAACTCAGACATTTCCAAATTAGAGGAATAGAAGCTCAATACTTTGATAAGTTCTTTTGTTTTCTTTCCATTCCCAAACCAAACTCATCCCCTCCCCAGGGAAACAGTGGTTTTAACTAAAACCAATAGCCTAATAGCTGGATGTATTCCTTTTTGAGTTTGCTTGTATCTGATAAGTGTGTCTCTCACACAGACACAGTGCAAGACAAAGATTAAATCTAAAGGGCAGAGAAGATGATACTTTGTTTTTCTGTTCTTTTCTTTGTTATGTGGCAACAAGCATCCAAATTATAGAATAGGAACAAATAGGATGACTTATGTTGAAGAAAGAACTTACTTCTTTCCCATCAGGATTTCTCATAACAACACCATCAACAACAGGAGATTTCCTTGCCTCTGCATGTGCATAATCTGGACCAACTGTATACACCTACATAAATACAAAAAGAAAGCTCAAATCATGAGATAGGCTACAAAATTTTAACGCAATGCAAAAGCATGTGCATGGTTACTCCTATCTACAAGATGCTTGACATGTTTAGACTTATGAAACCAAGTTGGGAAGCTATGATCTGTTATGCAGGTTACTTGTTAGGATAAGTATATGAGATACATCTAAGGTATGCAACATTCCCCTTCTATTTTATTTTTTAGGCTATGAGGGCTGGACGGCACACATGTACATGCCTTTTAGCATACTATATTACAACAATGTCATTTATCATACTATATTACAACGATAACTCAACCAGTAGATCCAATTTAACCGAAAATGAGGACGACCTCAAGCAGCATAGGTATTGTTCAAGTATACTTCCATGATAGACCAGAAACAAATTAATCTGCTTGCCAATTAAAGAGAAATTATTCACTCAGGGATACTGAAGTATAAACTTAGGAACCTTAACATCTGTTCCTCCTGTGGGCATGAATTCCTCATATATGTAGGATCCTTCACGTCTTACTCTTCTAACCTCTGGATGGAACTCGCTTGAGCGGTTACCAACCTGAAGGAAAAGAAACAAGTGAAAATACATCAATTGTAATTGCATATTCAAGCACACCATCAGTGTTGATGGCCATCATATATGAATCCAACAGTACACATAAACTATTACTGAGATAAGAGATGATATGTGTGGACTTAGAAACCTAACATTTAATGCTGAAAATCAATGTTTTACAATGATTTAACACCTGCTAATTTAAATAAGATGCAGAATCACTTCATAGGGTAGGCAACACCTCTCATTAGGAGGCAAATTGATTCTGATTAGCAGTGTGGTGGACTAGTACAAACTTATATGATGTCATTGTTTCTTGTACCTTCCAAGGTAGTTAATGCATTGGAAGGTTGCATTAAGGAGAATTATGAATTTAAGCAAAGGAGGAAGAGAAACAAACTATTGTTGTTAAATAGAGCAAATGGTGCACCAGGACACTTTTAATTGTGTGTGTGACCATCTCATCTAAAAGCTTAAGTTGTTAGAGAGAAAACACTTTTATTATTTGATTATTTTCTCAACACGCCCCCTCACGTGTGGGCATGATTCTTTTTCATGGCCAAGCACGTGGAAATTCTTTTTTTTTATTTGGTGGCGGTGAGATTTGATCTCAGGATCTTTGTCTGCTCTGATACCCAAAAACTGCGGTATGAGTTAAGGTCAAGACCTAATTTAACATGGTATCAGAGCAGGGTCCATCTTATCCAATGTTGGGGCCCCCAAAAATCAAAAATTGTCCACGCACCAGATGTTAAGCACTAGGCGTGAGATGGGGTGTTAAAAAATGACAAAAGTCCCACATTGGTGGTTAATGAGATGAGTGGACTCCTTATAAGACTTTGACAATCCTCCTCCCTTTGAGCTAGCTTTTGGGGTGTGAGTTAGGCCTAAGACTTAATTCGTTTGGGAGCATATCAGAATGTTTTGGCCTCAACTTTTCACTAAATTAAAAGTCAACAACGTCTGTGATGGCAGATGAATAACTTTTTGGCAGGATCATAGTTATGCCATCCTCCACTTAAAGAGAAGTTACTTCACCGCATACAAACGTCAGTTTACACCAACATATAGCAGAAAATAGACCGGAAGTAGGGTTCCAACGAGGTTATGATTGGGAGATTAAGAGAATGTCAACCATTTTTAAAGGAACTATAAGATGTGCAGTCACTCACCTGATTCTTTGATTTGGATGATCCTAAGTAATGTAATATTTACATTGGAATCAAGCTCAAAGAATTTCAGGAAGTATTGACATATCAAAGTGGCTGTGAAAAATGATATACAGACGTCAGTTTACTCCAACATATAGCAGAAAACAGACCGGAAGTACGGTTCCAACGAGGCTATGATTGGGCGATTAAAAGAATGTCAACCATTTTTAAAGGACCTAGAAGATGTGCAGCCACTCCTTTAACCCTCCAGAATCTTTGATTTGGATGATCCTAAGTAATGTAATATTTACATTGGAATCAAGCTCAAAGAATTTCAGGAAGTACTGACATATTAAAGTATCTGTGAAAAATGATTTGGCAAACTAATGTCACTTTAAAGTGGTATGTTTAGTTAGGCAGGTTGAATACAAAGAACTTTTACAAGAAGCAGTTGAAAAATCATACACAAAGGAAAGAAAGCAATTCCAATTTTCTTTTAAATAATATGTTACCTTACGGAACAATTCCTTCATTCCCCCACCAGCTGAACTAGGATAGTAAATCATTATTCTGTGGTCATCAGCTACATAAAAGCAAATTAAGAGATTGATCTTTCCCATCCTGAGTGGTATTTTCACAATATCAGAAGTGCAGCATATTCACAAGCAGGCAACATCAACAACAATTCCATAGTTCAAAAAGGTCGCAGTACTAATAGCGCTCATCATATGTAAGGTGAACAAAAATTCTTTAAATTAACCAACCTGAACTTTGAAAACAGCATGTTAACAACAACCTAACAACTATGAAATCTTAACCAAGAGGCATCTTTTTTTTCTGACTTTTATGACACCACCAAAGTGGTTAGTTATCAAGGAACTAAGAGAATATAAGTCCTATCTTCTCATCTAATTGGCAGCCTGCCACACCACATACATTTACTCCTAGAGCAAAACAATATGAAAAATTGATCATCCATGGAAAAGAGAGACTGACCATTGACAGGCTTTTCCACAAAAGGTTTCCAAAAGCGATTCCCATGAACTTCAACAAAGTCATCGTCTTCAACAAAATAATCCAAATGTTGATCAGGTACTTCTCTGTGAACGCAAGCATACCTTGGCACAGGGATTCCAAACATCTCAAGACGCTAAATTTCCCCAATCAAAACAGAAAGGAAAATATTAGCATAATTTATAGAAGGTCAATTTAAACAAATGCAACCCCCCCCCTCCCTCCCCACCACCAGGGTAGAGTTTCCGACCCAATGGACTATTTTTTATTATTACAGAAGGTCAGTTTAAACAAATGCACCACCCCCCCCCCCACCACCAGGGTAGACTTGCCGACCCAATGGACTATTTATAAGCAGCTTCTTCATTTCACATGTAGGCCAAGATGGAGAACTCAACAACTTGAAGCAAGAAAGCTTGGAATGGCAATAGTTGGGAACATATGTCCAATTTAGTCAGATTCCTATATCATTGTGATATTGCAAGAGTTCAATGAGAACATAAATACTATTGCAAAACAGTCAGACAGATATGATGGTATAACATTTTCTAAAAAAGAATCAACATACTCATTGACTCTTATAGAAGACAATGCACTTCTTTAGAATCTTTGTAATTTGTACATATCTAGATGAGGAAGTTTCATTTGATGACCAAGCATAAAACTGGAAACAAACTAAACACAATCGTTGTGGCTAATCCCCTACACATTCAAGTCTATAACACTTCCAACTCTAATTATTGGAAGATCTTACCACCTAATAATAAATATTCTGTTATGTTGGAAGTATAACTCTCAGCATTAAGAAAACAGAACGACTGCCGCAAATGGAAACTACGGCATCAGACCTCAGCCATTACAAATACCACTGAAAGAACCCAACAATTAAAACAAATAAATCAGACTAAAGGCTGAATAACCAAAGGAGATTTTTTAAAGAGCTGCAAGAATATTCCTTATAAAAAAAATAAACAAACTCATAAGTTTTTCGGCTTCACCTGAATGGAAAAAATAACCAAAAACTGATACATACCTCGTATACTTTCCTCCGATCATGAAGAAGGTATTGTGGTTCCAATTCATTCACAAGGAAAGGCCTGAGAAAGAGGAGATAATATAGCATCATAAGTTGTGCATTGTGATGGCAAGGTTTATTTGTGTTAGATATTTCTTTATGACATTTACAGGGAAGAACAAAAGAATTTTGTCCAAAAAAAAGTTTCAGTTAAGATGCCAAACTCCATCATTGCAAGAGATATTTATCCTTGGAGCTTCACAACTCTAACAGTATCAGATCTTCTTGGTCTTGGGACCTTGTCTAGACAAAAGAAATATGACCAGACAGTTCTTTCAATATTACAAATACCAAAATTTTACCTGAGAGGAAAGATAGCCAAACAGATCAACGATAATTCCCGAAAAACCCGAGGACAGACTGGCGCATCATCTCGGTGGGAAAGGAAGACGGACATAATGAGGAACAAAAAAGAGCAACAAGGGAAAAGGCTCTTTTTATTTTCATTTTTTAAAATTTTTTGATGAAGTATGTCCTGAATTATGTGCTATCCTTGGAACTCCTAATGAATGCTTCAGATCTGCCAGCCAATCATTTATAGATTGCCAGAAGAATCAATCACAAACAAACAGATTTTACACTGAAGTCTGAAGCATAGTATATGTGCTATCAAATTTGAGACCCCAATAGATTAAAAAGAAAAGGAGATTGACAATCAATTTATGACAAAACCTTAAGCTTGTTGTTTATACATGTTCAGACAGACAAGTCTTGTGATTTTATATGGCTATAGACAGAGGCTGGACTTCTAATAATCAGATAAAAATCCCTAACTCCTATATTGCAAGCATGCTAAAGAAAATCTATGCTTTGTCAAAATAGATATTCAGAGAACACAAAATGCCACAAAAGTGAAAGCGAGCATGCCTAGACATTAAAACAGCATGGTGCAAAGAATGAATGAAACTTACTTTCTTAATGAAGCATATGCTTCTGCCTTCTTCAAAGGATATCCACTGGAGTAGAAAGCAATCAAGCAGTCGCATAACGGCCAGCTGCCACCATGACATAGTACACTAATAAATTAACATGACACATAGTATATAGTATAGCTTATGACATACGATTTTTCATGGAAAAGATGCATAACAGATCATAAAATACGAAGTAGCAATGGGTGTACCACTCAATTGGATCCTCAAGAATAGCTTTGTCCCCAAAGTACACAACCTACAAGTAAAGATAATATACTCTTAATCACAAATAAGAAAATACAGATTGCAAAATCAGTATAGAAGATGAATACCTCAAATTCCCCAAAACACTGCAATCTTTCAAGAATCTTTTCCATTGGCGCTGAAAATACCTAAATTTCATTAAACAAAGGGAAAAAGAATCAGTGTGGGGTCCCTAATATCTGCCTGCTGGAAAGCTAATAACTAGTAGACTGGTAATGGTGCATGCTCTGCAATTGCAACGAAAAACATAGAACAAAACCTCGGAGCCGCATTTCACCTTCTTTTCCATTACACAAACACCAATAGTTATCTTCTTCCCGACACTTTCCTCCTCCTTCTCCTTCTTCATCTTCATCTTCATCTTCTTTTTCTTGTCTTTCTCTTTCTTCTTCTCTGACTGACAAAAAGCTCCAAGATTTGCACTTTTCTCAACCCCACTTACCATTTTAAACAAACAAACACTAATTCAAGAAAATGGAAAAAAGGGTCCTTTTTCTTTTACGGAGGGAAAAAAGAGTCTGAAAGAAGTAAAAGATACCCACAGATTCAAGAATCCTGCGTGGGATAAAATATAGGAGATAATACAATATACTAATAAGGGAAGATCGAAAACTCCACCGTATTATACTTAAATCTTTGAGAATCTTGATAAGGCTTTACGCTACAAACACATGGAGTCACGAGTACAGGGGAAAAGGCTGCTGGGAACCGTCACCAAGAAAGAAAAAGAAATTACTATTATTGGTACCTAATGGAGTGGTTACTACGGTATATATAATATTTGTGGACCGTTCTGAATATTAACAAATCCACGAGGCGCTCGCTAATGTAGGATAATCTTGAATTCTGAAATATACATATTTTTTTATAACAATAAATGTTTAGACTAATTTATACACATTTAAAATAATTTAATGATATCTGCTAATTTTATTTGTCAAAATTACAACAAATAGAAAGTATAACAATAACAATAAACTCAGTGAAATCTCACTAAGTGAGTGTGAAAACTGATAAGGATATAATATAGGCAGATTTTATGACTACTCATAGAGATAGGAAGATTACTTTCAAAAAATTATGTTACATAATTCTCAATTCACTTTATTAATTACTAATTTGCGCAATTCGATTCTGGAATATACATTAGAGAAAGTGAAAGACAAAAGGAAACTTGGAAAGGGGACGTGGAAAGGTGTTTAGGAGATGGTAATATTAAGGATTGGTGCTGCTTTATCCCTGTCATTGTTTGTTATAAAGATCCTACTGTCTTTTTGTCTATCATCGTGTTCCATTTTTTTTATAACAAAAAATATATATCTGAGGTCCGCAAATCGAGGTTTATAATTTTGTCATTTTGTTTAGTATGCATTTTTGGGCACGTGATCAAAGCGTGATATGTTTTTAGAGAAGAATTAACCTAATTTTTAAGCGTGATCAATATATTTTCTTTTGAACTTAGGATCTATTAGAAATAATTTTCATATTCTTATAAAGATACAAATAAAATTAGCGTATATCCTACTCTTAACTAATTTCACGGAATACAATTCACATAAATTATTTTTCCTGTAAGACAGCGACTCATAAAGGCAATGAAGGGGCATCAGCACCCACCCACAAACAGCACCCTCATGCCAAAAGTTTAGACAAGTATATACTTATATATACTAGTACTATATGCTGTAATAAACTTTGCACTTTGCAGGTGTATTCTTTGAAAATGATACAAACTTTTTGATAGGGTCCTCCAAATATATATAAAGGACATCACCTTTAATATCATTGTTTATGTATATGATCCTTTAGTTATATGATGATTCTTTTCATATCAAATTCATTGAATAAAATATATAAATATCTTTGTAAAATTATTTTCTCTAAATATAGATGGTTATCAAGTTACGTTAATACCTTTCGTATTCGATACATTAGTGTTATTAATAGTTTCCATAACTATACTACGTTTAGAATGTATCATCAGAACGTATTTATTTGAGTTTTTTCTTTGTTCACTTTTTATTTATTTATTTTATTAAAATGGATATTTATACATTTTTTAATTATAATTATAATTATTTTATAATATATTTTTTCAAAATATCATATTTAAAGAATGTCATAATATGTATTTGTTTTTGTTTTTACTTTTATTTTTAAAAATTCATAGCACCAAGAATATAGTGTGATGATCAATCAAGTGGTTCAGAATCTTAAGGTCTCAAGTATGAAATAAATAATAAAATAAAAAATATAAGTGGAGGGACTAATAATTATTAGTAGTAGTAGTATAACGGAGTACTTGTTTATTCTATTTGTTGGTTCAAACTTCAAAGTCATCATACGTGATAAGTGGTCAAAGGAAAATACATTTATAAGATTATTTGGGACCACAAAGGTTAATCATATCCCTAGAACATTCCCATCTTGTTCTATTTTAGATTTTGCATTTTAATATTGAAAAACATAATAGGTAAGGTACAAAATATATATTTTTGGTGATTTTTTTATTTTAACTTTTCTTGTGTTTGATACATTTGACACTTGTATTGAGTATACCTTAAATTAGAGCGTCAATATGGGCTAGGTCCGTTGGACTGATCTGATCTTACTCATGATTTGATAGGGTTGAATTACGATTTTTGGAACCTATTTAAGAAAATAATTTTTTAGCCCGGCCTGAATAAGTCTACCGATTTGTGGGGCTTGAGAAATATGGATAAGGCCGATTCGTGGGCCAAATAAAAATTAATTACAAAAAAAATAGAGAATTAAAAATAGCAAGAGTCTAAACTCAAAATCTATTTAAAGTTTGAAATATTACAATTAAAATACAAATTATGTTTATAAAATATAAATACATAAAATAAAAATTCCCTAAAATCTCTAGAGATTCACTACATAGACTATAGCCTATGGAATATTGTCATAGTTTTTGTGTTTTTTATGATCATTGGAAAACAATTAGGTTAATATTTCTACTTAGCTATTTATGCTTTTACTTGAAATCAAACTTAATAAATATTATAAAGATAATTTTATTTGTGTATTTGATTAACAAGTAGTAACTCTAACACCATGTAATATTGTCTTGTCGATATTTATGATAATATTTTTAAATTATAATTTAATTTAAAAAAATATATTTTTGAGAAAAGAGGGTTGGTCCGGCAAAGCCCGTAGCCCATGTACTTGTGGGCTGGGCCAATCATTTTCTGGCCCACACAAAAAATGGGATAGTCCGGCCTGACCCGTTAAATTTCAAAGTCTGTATGGGTTAGCCCGGATAGAGTGGATCAGCCCATATTGACAATTCTACCTTAAATCAATAAATATATAATTTATGTAAATTGTTATCATCTAATTTAGTTTATTTATTTATTAAACCACTTAATTATGAAACTGAAATATAATTTGATATAAGTATCCGACAATGGTAAATATTTACTAGAGTATGTCTTTGTATCCACCATCACATAATTATATAATATTATTTAATGATTATTATATTTTGGAGAGAACAAGTCAAAATGTTACTATTGATTTCACATTGACTTGAATCTTCTCAGCCTCATTATAAAGAAATATTTTATTTTTCTTAAATATATTATTGTTCACCCATAAAATGGGATGTACTAGCTAGTTTATAGTCAAAAGCAAAAGGGCTAACCCATCGGTGGTCACCTAAAGTTGGCATCAATTTTCATTTAGACACCTTAACTAGGCTTTGTTCATTTTAGACATCTCATGTCATCCCCAATTGTGTCATTTTGACACTTTTTCGACAATCTACCAAATTTGTTAGGTGTGTGTAACACACTTGCTGATGACGTGTCAAAGTAACGAATTAAATAAAGACACATGGCATATATAGAAAAAATAATTATTAAATGATGAATCTTGAGTAGGAAAAAAATTACCAACGACTCATTGACATGTGACATTTCTTTAACTAAATAATTAAAAAAAAAAACCACTTTTAATAAAAAGAAAATCATATGCACACCACCCCAAATTGTCTTCTCTACTACCCACCCCCACCTCAAACCCCAACCCCTCTCTCTCACCCATATTTTCTTCTCCACCCACCACCACCCCCGACCCTCCCTCACCCAAATGTGTCAAAAGAAGAAGCTGTTTTTTGTTTGTTTTTATCACTTTGTGAATGTTGTGAGATAAGAACGTCTTTCTTCTAATATATTGATGTTTGAATGCTTGATTTGGTGAATGTGGTAATGCATTTGCTTGACCTTTTTGGGGTTTTTTTTTCTTCCTTTTTTTTTTTTGAATTTCTGGGTCAATGCAAGTCAAAAATTGGTTCTTTGGTACATAAATATGGAGTCCCAAACTTTCTACTAAAAATTATATAGCTTATCTATTTGATTTGGACTTTTTCTGTGATTATGATGTGAGAAGGCATACAAATGGATTGGAATGCTAAAATTGTTTGTTGTGAATGTAGAATTTGATAATTAAAAGGGAGAAGGGATGGATTTACCCCTGAACTTTAATAAATGGTACGTCTATGCCCTCCGTTATACTTTGTGTCCACATAAGCCCCTGCCGTCCAATTATAGGTACACACATACCCCTCTCACTAACGGCCCCCTCATTTTTTACACGTGTCTTAAATCTAATCAACTACCCGTTTGACCTTTCTTTTTAACCCATAAACCAACTACCCGCCCTATAAACCTAATACCCACCCAATTTCCTCTAAGATATATCCTATTATTTAGTTTCCTTTTTCAATTTTCCCCTAAACTTCAAACTTTAAAAAAATCCCCTAAATTCCCGTTCTAGGAGAATAAAAAATCTCTTTGGATCTGAATCTTCTCTCTTCCAGTGACTTTATTGCACTTTCCTCTCTCGATTTCTCCACAATTTTGGTTGATTGAAGTTTGTGTGCATGCAAAGTTTTGATCTTTGTGTGGTGGAGTATTTTCAACATTGTGATCGGTGGAAGGGTGGTATAGAGCTCTATGAATTTGGAAGGATTAAGGTTTGGATGTGATCTGTTGTTGTTTGTGGGTTTGGGTAAATGCTCGTGGGAGGGGATCTAGGGTTTCTCTCGAGCTTGGTGGTGGCGGCGTTCATGGCGGTTTTTGGACCGGTGTCAGGTTTTATGGTTAGACAAAAATGAAGGCGTTCGGTGGCGAGGAGGGAGGAGATCAAGAGGTGGTTGGTTTTGGCTTCGGATGAGGCAGCTAGGGTTGAGCTACAAGCCGCTGAGGAATATGGGTATGATTATGAGTATAGGTGTGAGTCGCTGAAGGAGGAGGATGAGGTGTTTGTTGAAACACCGGCATCATTAGCACCACCACCAACAATTTCAACATCATATTCTGGGTCTTTTAATTAGGATTCCTTTTAGAGGAAATTGGGTGGGTATTGGGTTATGGGTTAAAAAAAAGGGTCAAACGGGTAGTTCAATAGGATTAAGACACGTGTAAGAAATTAGGGGTCCGTTAGTGAGAGGGGTATATGTGTACCTATAATTGGACGGTAGGGGCTTATGTGGACGGAAAGTATAACGGAGGGCATATACGTACAATTTATTAAAGTTCGGGGGTAAATCCGTCCTTTCTCCCTAATTGAAAATATGATTTCTTGCCATTTTTTAGTGTGTGTTTTTCTTCTTGAAATTTATGTTGATTTTCTCAAATTATTTTGAGGAGGAAGCAGGACAACAAAATAAGTGAAAGTACTTAAGCTTAAAATTTATGGGCGCTAGAATTCACTTTTTGTTTGTGGCATTGTCAAATTTATTTCACCATGGCAAGATTTAAGCTTGGAAAATGGTAGCCAAAAAATGCGGAAGAAGAAGAAGAAAAAAAAAATTAAAATTTGGTAAAATGAGGCTCTCACGCGCGTCCAGTGAGTGTAGCACACTTGCTATGCCATCTCAGCAGAAAGTGTCAAATTGACACAACAAGACATGACATGAGGTGTCTAAAATGAACGAAGCTTAGTTAAGGTGTCTAAGTGAAAATTAGTGTCAATTTTAGGTGGCCACCGATGAGTTTGCCCAAAGCAAAATAATACTACTGAAAGAAGAGAAGAAAAGAAAAGATTGGTGATTGGGGTGAGCCGTGGCCAGTGAATAGGAGTCTTAGTTGACCATCACATCAAATGTATAGAATAGAGGCCAATTCCAGCCTGTAATTTTGTGGGCACCGACCAATTAATGCAGTCTACTCATACATACACAAAGCAAAAGGAAAATATAATTGATGTTTTTATGAGTAAAAAACTGTTTAAGTTTAATAATAAGCAAACATTTATTTGAAATAATCTTCTTGTAATATTTCAAATTTTAAAAACAAAGTCTATGGATGATTACAAACCACTTCTAATAAAAACATATTATTATAAACTTGTAGATAAATCAAAATATACAATTTAACGCTAATATTATAACTTCTTTTTACTTTTTTTTTTGGAGGTAGGAGAAGGGAATGAACCCACACCAACAAAATGAAAATTCAAGTAGTCAACCAACTAACCGAACCTACTAAGGTTTTCATGCTAATATTGTACTGAATAGTTATTTTGCAAATGAATTTGGTATATATTTAATGATGCCATTATTCATTGTTTCCAAACTATGAAAATATCCAGAATAGATCCTTGCCTTTGCTCAGATAATTTGAGAAATATTAGAGGATGGTGCTGAGGATACAACACATAACAAATTTAGCTTTATAGTGCAAGTCAATAGATCTCCAAATAAATGCCCCTTACAACAATATTATGCCCCATATTCATGATATCCTATATGGCACAGAAGTAAACTTGTTCATGCTATACTAGGTTGTCAATTTCGGGATCTAGATAAGTTAGATCAAGCACCTTATGAATGTCAGCTAGACATGCATGGGAAACATCTCCAGATATGAACTCATTAATCATCCCATCAATCTCAATTGCACTGTACCCAGGTGTCTTCCTGAGCCCTCGGTCACCAATTCTCCTCCTGATTCGACGTGCATCATCACATTGTCGAGCTGCTAAATATATATTTGATAGTTGAACATAAGCAGAATCTTCTTCAGCTTCATTGCTATCTTCTACCAACAAAATCTCTTTGACAGCAAGTTCTGCAAGATTCACGTTGTTGTGATTTCGGCAACCACTTAACAATGCCCCCCAAACAGAGGCCCGCGGTTTCATTGGCATCCTTCTAATAAGCTTAAGTGCGTCATCCAATCGGCCAGCTCTGCATAGCAAGTCCACTACACAGCTGAAGTGCTCATGTTCCGGTGTAACGCCATATAAAGATTCCATCTCATCCAACAAACCTTGACCTTCTTTCTGAAGCCCTGAATGTGCACATGCTGCTAAAACTGCCAGAATGACAACACCATCAGGCTTAAGCCCATCAACCACCTGCATCCTCTCCAAACAGCTTATTGCTAGCTCAGGACAACCATGGACAGCGAACCCTCGAATCATTGTTGCCCACGAATGCTTATTCCTCGTAGGCATGCTCTCGAATACCTCAGAAGCCATGTTAATACACCCACACTTAGCATACATATCAACAAGAGCAGAGCCGATAAAAACATCATATTCCAACCACTCACTCTTTGTAGCATGCTCATGAATCCATTTTCCTTGCTCAAGAGCACCTAACTGAGCACAGGCAGCAAGTGCTGTGGTCACACAGTACTCATCTGGACCAACTCCACGCCCCAACATATCTTGAAAAATACTCAATGCCTCCTTTGCTAGTCCGCTTTGAAGGTGTCCACTCATAAGAACATTACATTGAATAACATCAATGTCAGTAATTTCATCAAACACCTTACGAGCATCATCCAATGCTTTGCAGTTCGTGTAAAACCGAATTAATGCAGTCTGTACATGTGCATTTGACGCAGAAAAGGAATTCTTGATTATCCAACTGTGTATTTGTTTACCCTCCACTTCCAAAGGACCGTTAGCGCAAGCGATGAGGAGGAAGGGAAATGTGAAGTTATCAGGAGCCGCAGCGTTATTGGTTTGTACCATGAGATTGAAGTAATTGAGGGAAAATTGGGGTTGTGAGCTGCTAGAGTAGGCCCGGATAAGGGCGTTGTAGAGGAACGTATTGGGAGTTTGAACCTGGTCGAAGATCCGTGAGGCGTAGGAAAGGTCGCCGGAATTTGAAAGGGCACAAAAATCGAGGAGCTTGCTGACGGAGTAAGTGTTGCGGTGAAGACCGAGGGTAATGTAAATGGCGTGGATAGCTTTGAGTTGACGCATATTGTTGCACTTTTCTGCCATAGACATGCACCATTTCCATATTTGGAAGCTGTTGTTGGCTCTCACTAGGACACGGGCGTTGCTTAGACAGTTCATAAGCGCACATTGTCAAGGAAGAATGTGGCCGGAGGTCTAAAGAGCCATTGAGTCCCTGCGAAGAAAAGCTTAAAACTCGAATTGGCTACCAACTGGGTCGTGTGGTACCAAAGAAAATAACTTGTACTGGTGTGGCAAACTAATAAAACTTGAGTGCTACCACAGAAACCTAGTAGCTCGACTAATCATGATTCACGCAGTGTAGAATTTACCAAGGAATGAAACATGCTTTATTGGAGTTTCTTCATTTCTAGAGCTTGAACCTGAGTGTCCAAGACCCTCACACTCATCCATGAGTGTTCTTTTATAATTATACCTATCAAATTTGATTTGAATAGTTCGTGATCTGTAAGTGCAGAAACCCAATGAAGGAATTGAAGCTAATATGAAGCAATAATACACCACCACCACTTAAACGGATAATGTTATTCAAACTAAAAAGTACTCTGAAAACCAACTTTAAAGTTCCATTTGAAGCAAATAAAGTAAAACCTTCAAAGACTTGACAGCTAGAACTTGTGGCATGTCTAGATTGAAGAACATCGGCCAACTGCCTGAATATATAAGAAAACTACACAGCTAGCTGTGCTAGGTATGTCTTGTCAGCTCCTTAGCTGCATCCAAGTGCTTATCGAAGGAATCCAAGCCACAACTTCAGATTTCCCAAGCTGACATTACAGAAATTTGACCTCAAACAGATGCCATTGCAGTTGGAGCAAAACAGCATTAGAGCAAACTGCTGCATAATCATGTGGTACTACCAAAGTATTTAACCCTTTCACGACCAGGTGAGGTTCCATATGTAGATATCATATACTGATCATAAAAATGTTCAAAAGAATTTCCGTTGCCCAAACATCTTATGGCAATCTTTATAAAATTGGTGTAAATGACCAGTAATTGATTTCAGAATACTTTGAGATACAGTAAGGAGCTCAACATGTGACAATCTTGACGTCCTAGGTAATCTCAAGCTTCACTTGCTTCAGCATAAGAAGGATACTGCCATATACCCCAACCCATCAAAGCCACCGCCTGACAAGGTTTTCAGCAACTGAAGAATTAAGATAATCCCATCAGAGCACCTCGTTACCATGCCTATTACTCAATCGGGACATAGAATTTCACAATAAGAATCATCAGTACTATATATGAATTGAAAGTTGAAACCTGTGAAATTTGGATAAGTAATCACGTACAGGCAGATGGATTGATCAGTCTGGCACGTGATAATCAAAAGAGCTTCGAGGCAATCCTTGTGCTAAATGTTGCTTCAAAAACACAGAAAATGGAACAGAGCAATTATATTTTTCCCTCTCGTCCTCCCTTTATCAATTTTGGCCTAGGTTTCATAGGCTTGAAGAAAGAAGCCTGAAATTTAACCATACTTCTTAAAACCTCTATCAAATTTGACTCTATACTGATTCCATTAGGCTCAAGGATCCGTAAGCAATGCGCTACTGCCTCCATGGTACTCATGCACCCACTAAACGGTTCCTTCCTAAGAATTAAATCAGAATTGAAGATCGTCCCACCGTCATTGCCAATATCATAGTCTAAGTGAACCTGAACAGCAAACTTGGACAGAAAAGATAAGCTTGCTCGCATCATCTCTCGGGCATGCTTCCAAGTTCCATCAAAAGCAATCAAGACATAATTAGTCATCTCTACATTATTTTTAGAGGACTTCCAATGGTTGATTTCCTGAGATGGTGAAGTATCAGCACCTGGAAAAGCCACGATCACATGAAAATATTTCCATTAGTTCAACAACCAGATAAAAAAATCTGAGAGAAATAAAGGAAAGGAAGAATATTGTTTCTCTTGGCACGTATCCTGCAGGTTTGGGAGGTGGGGGAATGAGAGTGCCACCCCAAGGATTGGTGTATATTGAAAATGTGATTATTTACAAATTATTTTCATTAGACGTGATGGAATAATTATGGCATGAGGATCCAGATAAATAGTCAAAAGAAATTTTGTCCAAGGATGATTGAGTTCTAGCCCTAAATAGACAGAGCTTGGCCTTCCAGTATGCCAACCAATAAACAATTAGTCGTGTTTAAGCTTAACTATATGACCACATTCAGTATCTTTTTCTTTTTTAAGAATTTATTTTGGTATTATTGTCAAAGGGGAAAGGCACTAAAGTCTACTGAAGCTTTAAGAGAAAAGTGCAGTCTGAGGAATGAGCCTCGGTGAAGTAAAGCACAAGTGAAGAGAACAGTTAAGAACATATACATGTAATGGGAGGAAAACTAACCGTAAATACAAAAAGACGATTATATACTTGAGTAGCAAATCAAAAGGATAATTTGAATCCAAGTGAAACCTTAAAATCTATTGTTTATTTTAATATATAATTAACATATAAACAACTCCACAAAGCTCACACAAATATCATGGAGGACCATAGTTCCAAGATCCCAATATTCTCTACTCACATGGAGAGAACAAAAGCTTCTGTCCTCAAGATGATTTTATTTCAGTAACCATCAGTCTCATCTTCCAGGTACCATTAGCTTTGTACATAGAGAAGCCACACACGATAATACCAGATTAAAAGTAATGAATTTTCCATAAGCACGAACCTATGCATTATGGCTTTCCTTTTACCCAATGTTATCAAAGGCGAAAAGCGCAAAAAAGCTCTAAGGTCCGTGGGGGCTTTAAGTGCAAATAAAGTGTGGGCTTTAATGGAAAAACGTGCAAAGGGAGAAAAAATACAAATATATATGTTTAGTCCAAGACTAATAATTATAAACATGAATGACAAATATATGACTAATGAAATTGAATTTTTTTAATTATAAAGTAAAATATCAATTGTTTAGTGTCAATTCTTCATAAGAGGCTCATTGGCAAGGAAAAGTTTGTCTTTGAACCTTGATGACGACACTGAAGCGCACATAAAGCGAGGCGAAGCGCTCAACACGTTTTGAGCCTCGCTTCAGGGTTTAAGAGCGCTTAAAGCGCGCCTTTGATAACACTGCTTTTACCTACAAAAGTAAATATTTTTTCTTGTTTTCTCTGCTTAGTGGTGAATCATCTTCCAATTGTGGGAGCATTTTCTGTTTTCTTTCTTTCAAATATCAATCTAACCTAGACACCACGGCTACCAAGAAAAAATCAAACTTTTTGTCAACACATAGATGTCTGCCCACATAAAAACATTCATGGAATTCAGTTAGATAAAAGTAATCTGCTGCGGGTCAAGCTGTCGAGGGAATCACGAGATAGCACTAATCTCAAATAAATTATCAAGAGACAACAACAAAAACTCAAGATACTTATACAATATGAGTTTTTGAAGTCTTTAGCTTAAGTAATAAATTTTGTTCATACTTGCCCTCAAACAATTTATCAATATAAGCACATATGGGAACTACACAAGATAATTATTCAAACAGTTCATACCAGGAAATAGATAAATAGCTCTGCTGGTGAAATTAGGGTTTCGAAGAGCATCATCATGGAGAGAATCGAGAATGTCGCAAACACCGTAGCGTAATCTCCGTCCAACAATAACATCGCAATTGTCGAGGCACTTGGATAGAACAGGAACCGTAGCAAGCTTGTGGCGCTGCTCGTGAGGGTGGTGAAGAATTACGATTCGAGTAACAGTGGTTATCGGCTCCGATGGGATTATGTTGCATAAACAAACTTTTACTGGCCTATCACAGTTCGAGCAGATTTTCCGTCTATCTTGTTGGTGGCCATCGGCATAATCGCCGGCTAGGAAGCAGACGGCGGCACAGTTATCCAATTGGCGATCAGAGTCCATCTGTTCCCACTAACGGTCAGCCCGCTTAACAAATAGGGGTCGTAACGGGGCTAAGCGGGTTTCATTCTTTTTAATTTGTTTGAAATTTTAGCTTTTAAGAAATCAAATAAAACTTTGAATATGAAACATATTAAAATATTATTGAATTTGTAGTTTAAACATAGTTACACATAGAAAGTTGAGATGGGTGTGGGTAAGTATGCGAAGAACTGAACCGATCGAAATCGAATAAAAAACAATGTTTATTGATCTATTACTATTGAGTTATTAGGATAATCATTTTTTAACCATTTTATAAAAAAATATTGAAAGTAAACTCCTAATTGAGAAAGTACTATCCTATTTGAGTTTTTTTTTTTCTCTTCAAAATAATAAATATGTTGCTCTATTGATAGGCCAAAAGTAATACAAGTAAAAATAAATAGAAAGATTAATTAAGTTTTAAATAAATTAATCTAATTATTATTTTTTATAAAGAATTTAGAAACTTTTCCAAGTCCTAATCTCTTCCTTTTTCCCAACCCAACTCAAATAAGGATACATAATAAGGAAGCCTTTACCGCCAAACAAAAGTTTTTTGTGTTTCCTAACCAATTCTAACTAGGACTATATAACGTGTATATATATATAGGTAACCCTTAGCATTACTTTCATCACCTCATATTTTTTAATTTCTTCAAACATGAATTTGAGTTATTGTTAGTGTTGCACAATGGATTACGAGTTGTACAGAGTTGTAGAGAAATCTCCTTGTGGTAGGTACATTAGATATGATCAGTTGTTGGGTGGAGGCGCTTCCAAAGAAGTCTACATTGGATGGGATCGTGTTCAGCAAGTTGAAATCGCATGGAACCAAATAGTTTATTATGAAGATGATGAAAAATTGTTCGTTGAAGAAGCTACTCTGTTGAAGTCCTTAAACCATGAAAGAATTATTAAGTGTTACCATTATTGGTTTGATTCAGAGTCCAAAATTTTCAACATGATCACGGAGTTATTCCCCTCGGGCAGCTTGAAAAAGTATATTCATAATGGTGTTGGTGTTGGTGTTGATTTGGTGAGTATCAAGAATTGGGGAAGACAGATTCTTCAAGGTTTGTGTTTTCTCCATAGCCAGAGCCCTAAGATCATTCATCGAGACATCAAGTGTGACAATGTGCTCGTTGCTAGTGATGGGAAGCAAGTTACACTAGGAGATTTTGGGCTGGCTGTTCGTATTATGAATGGTGATTTTGTGAAAGAGAAAGAGGCTAAAGGTACCCCTGAATTCATGGCTCCAGAGTGCTACGATGGAGAATACAACGAGTTGGTTGATGTATATTCATTCGGGATGTGTCTTCTTGAGATGGTTACCGGTGAATATCCATATATGGAGTGTAGCAATCAGATGCATATATTTAAGAAAGTGTACACTGGTGTAAAGCCTGTGTCTCTCGGAAAGGTGAAGGACTACAGAGTGAAAGATATTATTGAGAAGTGTATGCTTCCTATGTCTGTTAGGCCGTCTGCAGAAGAGTTGCTGAAAGATCCATTCTTTCTATACAACGGTGGATCATCAACATTCGAGGCTTGTGCTCCTGTTGACAATATTCTTACTAGTCGTGCAATGGATGTTAGGCATTTATATTTGGTGTGATGATCGCAATCACACGTATTTTACTTTAGGATTACGGTGTATAATTGATTGATTTCCACACATTGTCTCTTGGAATTTTTTTTAGAGAAGCCAGGAGTTTTTTCTTTCAAGAATTTGTTGTTGTATGAGAATTTAGTTGTATGTCTATTGAGAAAGTAAATGAAAGCAATTTGCATTTTGATCTGTTCAGTTTGTTTTTTCCTTTATTGTGAATGTTGTAATAATTGACATAATGAGTATTTTGTTGTTTATGAGTTTTTTCTAAATTTTTCCTTTCTTCAGCTTTAGACAAAAGAAGAGAATATCAAGTTGCAAAAGAGGAAAAGAATGTAGTTGAATAATAATTTCTATAACAACTAAAGTTGAAGAACAACAAAACGAGATAAAAATAAGAAGCTAGAACTGGAAATAGAAAAGCAGGGAAGTAAGAAGGCAGACTAACATACAAGAATACCACGTTACAACGGTTGCATGCTAAATTTGTATTCGATTCTGTACAAATGCATCATACCTCAATCCAGTAGCCAGGGCCCAGGGGTAGTGTTTCACAATCACATGGTCTTCACCACGGACTATTTGGATGTAAGAATATCTGCAATCAATTCTCTTCCAGCTGCACGTCAGCACAAGCTACTGTCGTCAAATAGATATAAAATGAGGCTAACACAGCCAGAGAAGAGAACACTTCATAGCAAGGAGGCAGGTGGTTCATCAGTTAGAATGATATACTTTATAGGAAACCAAATACTATAAAGATTTTGTTTCTGGTATGGATTTTACCGATTTGGTTCATACATTCAAAATCGCCCATGGTTCTAGTCTAAACTCATTAAAATTTTGTTATCTCAAACAAAATCTGCAGTTATTATACTGAGCAGATGCAAAACTTAACCAATAGCGTGTGTTAGTGCTCCAGGCATGCATCTGTAGCATCTAGGAGCGTTGCATAACCAGTAGAGACCATCTGATATTAGTTTTTCCACTACAAAAAATAATTGTTTGTACGGACTTCTGCTCATGAATGAAAAAACCAAATAACATTGCAACTGCCACTGTGAAAATAGCAATAAAAAAAAATGTATCTAACAATCTCGGCAAATTTACCAGCTTGAGACATGAAAAAAGAAAAAGAGAAATGTACAGCTTCGTTTCTCGAGGAACTGATCAAATATGAAACTTCTTTCACACGGAGATGGTAAATTCACTAACTTTTGGCTGATGCAGGAACTACCACAACATTCATATCCGCGTTGTTTGGAGGCAATGCTAAACGGAGTGGATATAGATTCCCATTGAACTTGTTTCGCGAACAGACAGTAATATTATCCAGCCCTGTTATTTCCTCCAACTTTTGAGTCAGCTCCCCTACCCCATGCCCTTTGAATTGAAAAGATGGCCCTTCCACTGCATCATTTGCATATCCATTTTCATCAGCCACATGGTAATAGATCAACCGACCTTCAGACTTCACCGTGGAAGCATCAAATGCATCTCTTGACTGTAAATTAAATAGTGGAGTAATAAATAACAATCTCATCTTGCAGTATGATTGAAGAACAAAGACTAGCTGTTTTTCGAGTAAACTAACCTCATTCCCAGGATATGTAGGGGATGTAAAATGAAAAGAAGAGCTGGAATTATCGTCCAATCGTGATTGTGCAACAATTTCAGATTCAGGCAGTATTTCAACAATATCCACTTGCCATAAGATCCAATCGTGGTGTCTATGAGGTATATCATGTGTAATTGAATTTCTCCAAGGGGGTAATCCACCATTTGCGCGTAAATAATTCCCATATCTGGTTTTAAGCTTCACTAGGAATCCATCCTTCATTGGTTCCCACTCAATTGAGGAATCTAACTTTCTAGGCAAACTCTGAACAACTTTGCTACCCGTGACACCAAAAAGGAATTGATCATCTGTGGCTGTTAGATATTTTCCATAGCAACTCTTCAACCTGATGACATTTTCGACTTCTTCAGGGAATTCAATTGTCCATTTTGCACTCTGGGAAGTTCCATCGCGATCTTGGTACACGGTTTCTTGATCAGGATCTGCTAATAAGAATTTGTCATGGCGACTTTTTAGCCTAACCGATTTGGCTTTCTGGAAGAATTCCATCCCAGAATTCTGCAATGAGATTTACAAAAGAAAAATTGCAATTGCAATGATCAAACAAGGCTTTATAAAACTGATTTTTGTTTTTAAAAATATAGAAATCCACCTGTATCCGTGATTCTTTGAGTATTTAGAAAGAATGTTCCATGTGGATGGACGGGAAAAAAGATCTGGAAATTTATGAAGAAACTAACAATGGAAGCTAAAGGCGTTCACTAATGGCTATTAAAGGTATGTCACATGAGAGATGAAAATAGTAATCTCAAGTTTTAATTTGTTATCTCATTTTGACTTGAACAAAATTTAATTTTAAAAAAGTAAAGAAATTTTTTGAATTTTGTTGCATTAAATTAAACATATTTAGAATGTATGTGAGTTGTAAATAGAATTTTTTTTTATTCTTTTTAGAATGAACTAAAAATATAAGTAAGACAAATAAGTTGAAACAGGTAAATTAATAAGTTGAAAGGAGTTTATGTTGTATATATATTTTGTACATTGCCTTCTAGGAAAACAAGTTCTTTAAAAATAAGAGGAAAATGACATATTTAAGAAAAGTAGGAAAAATACGCATAAATGATAGTATTTCAAGTTTATTATTTCCTTTCCATACACTCAATCCTCCCAACCCCCACTCCTTTACTATCCCAACCCCGCCACCTTCGAACCCCACTCTCCGTCTCACCCCGCCTATAATTTGATCTTTTCCTACGCCCCACAAATATTTTCTTTTAAATACAGTTTGATCTTTGTCCCTAGGCCCTACAAATATTTTTTAGAAAAATAATTTGATCTTTGCCCCAGGCCCCCACCCCCGAGAATTAGCGGTAATTTCTCCCCTCAATTACACTCAATATCATGGTGATCAAATAATTACTTAACTGGTATGTCAAACTGTATGACTACGTTCAATTGCACACTAAATTCAATTACAAATTAACTCTCCAAGGAGGCCCTAACTTTTTTTTTAGGAAAAATTACTTAAATACACAACACTTCTTTACCTATTCTCAATATTTCCCTACTCTTTTACTAAAATACAAAAATCCCTTATTTTCCCCCAATTCAACTTAACCGGATACTTTATTAGTTTAAGTATCCGCACTGCTATATTATGCATCTGCCCGTTAATTAAGTATCTGTGCTGCTAACAACTTAATAATTTAAGTATCCGCCCGTTATTAATTAAAGTATCCGCGCTGCTATATTATGCATCCGCCGTTAATTAAGTATATGTGCTGCTAACAACTTAATAATTTAAGTATCCACCCGTTATTAATTAAAGTATCCGCGCTGCTATATTAAGTATCCACACTGCTATATTATGTATCCGAAAAGTACTAAAAAAATGGATTTTTGGTAATTAATGAAAGAGTAGGGAAAAGAAGTAATTTCTTTCTTATACTATGTCATTTGCCTAATTTTTACTTTTTATAAATCCTGCTGTCACTTTAGACGTTAACCTTTTTAATGATTTTGACAATTGAAGATTCGATATAAATATTTTCAAATTACTACAATTGATCGACATAACAAAAGGAAATATTCCAGCCTTGCATGTTGACTTTACCAAATTAGGTTGTTGACTAGTACGTGGCCTAGTGGAAGAAAACAAGATATTTGCCACCGTTGCTAATGTAAAATGGATTAAACATATTCACATTATTGACGCAATTTAGCCTATTATTGCATGTTATTCATGATTTTATTTTTCAGATTACTAAATTCACTTATTTTTTAAAGAAAACCTAGAATTAACTTACACAGACAATTTATAGAAGTTGAACTCATTGAAAAATATAGTACCTTTTTCACGGGTGTGTTCATAGACCTCCTGGATTGGTAGTTTACGACATTTGGGGATCCAGTATCAGGAGAAGTTGTATAATCATCGAGCACAGAATTAAAACTTGACGCTGGCGATAAACACCTTGATACTGATTCAGTAGTAGCTGAATTAGTAATATCCACAACTTCTACTCCCCACATAACCCAATCTTGAGTAGCTGTCCTGTTAGGAACATCATGTGTTACAGAGTTTCTCCAAGGTGGTGTAGCTCCATTAGCCCTCAAATATTTCCCTTCATTTGTTCTAAGCTTCACATGAAATCCTTCTTTTATTGGCTCCCATTCAATTGACCCATCCATATTCTTTGTTGAAAGTGCTTGAAGAACCTTTTTACCAGTCATTCCCAGAAGAAATGGCTGCTCAGTTGCTGTTAGGTACAACCCATAGCAGCTTTTTAGTCGAATTAAATTGTTTTTTCCGGCAACTAATTCGACTGTCCATCGCGCCCTGTGCGATGATCCGTTTCTGCTCTGTCGAACAGTTTGTTCGTCTTCATCCGCCAGTAGGTACTTTCCGAGATGGCTCTGAAGTCTAACTGCTTCAGCTCTGTCGAAAAATTCCATGCCATTCTACATTCATAGATCAAAGGAAGCATCAGTTGAACTAGCCAAAACAAAAGTAAAATAAATTGAAGAAAATATTCAAAAGTGTGAAATCAATCAATTTCCCAATTCGTACGATTGAATTATGACACATTTGTTTACTCAATTAAACTCGAATGGGCCTATAACTCATTTATTGATTTTGACTCATTCAAATTTAATCCAACCCATCCATTTGTGACCACTAATTGTCATACCTGTCTGGAACTTGAACATGAAGAACGATCTGATGAAATTGATGGACAGCTAGGAATTTCAGAAACAGACCGACGAATGTTTGAATAATCTGTAAAATCATCCTCTGCAAAAGAAGAGAAGCTCGATAGAGTTGAAGGATAACTCTGTAAGGATTCAGAATCCAGTACAGATATATCAATCACATCCACATCCCATAATACCCAATCTTGTGTAGCAGTTCTATGAGGTAAATCATGAGTTACAGAATTTCTCCATGGAGGTGTAGCTCCATTAGCCCTCAAGAATTTTCCTCCTCTTGTCCTTAATTTCACTTGATATCCTTCCTTTATTGGCTCCCATTCAATTAAACCATCCGTCGCGCTACCTGGTAATGCTTGGAGTACTCTTTTACCTGTCATGCCAAGGAGGAAAGCGTCCTCAGATGCCGATAGATATTTGTCATTGCAACTCCGGAGACGAATGAGGTGAGGATTGCCTTGGACCATTTCGACCATCCAACGTGCCTTTTTTGATGACCCGTTACGGCTTTGACGGACGGTTTTTTCGTCATCATCGGCGACAAGGTACTTGCCAAGATGACCTTTGAGCCGAACAACTTTAGCTCTGTTGAAGAACTCCATTATCTCTTAATTTTTGCCCTATTGTAAAAGCAATTATTTGGTTGGTACTTGGTAGTCCCTGGTTCTTATGGTCAGTTATTTAAAGGACTCTGCTTTCCAATATTCAAAAATACTATTCATTTGGTTTTAATTTATTTGTAGTGTTATAATTTTATTATTTTGAACATATCATGTCGTATGTAAAGATGAAATTAAAGAATTGCTAGAAATAAAAATTACATTTCTTTAAATGGGCTAAAATAAACAAATTGAAACCGAGAAATTATACTATTCAACCAGTTCAAATCGATGACTTGGGAGGGTTGACTTCAAAAATTCAACTTTTTTTGGATGCTTTGGGCACGGCACATGTTTCCCTGGCCCTCAAATATATTTGAAATTTCAACTATAGGAAACAACAATTGGGCTAGTTGTTGCGTCGTACAAATGATAAATTATATGCCGTTTAGCTAAAAAAATTCGAAGACCTAATCAACGTTGCAAATTTATAGTGTCACAAGGTCAGCAACTAGTCGTTGAATTTAAATAAAAGGGAAAAAAGCTTTGAAATTTTATCAACTCGGATGGAAAAAATGGCATAATACTGAATTATATGGGAAATTTCCTCATAATTCTCAATTTTTAATTGAAAATACAAGTATGACCTTAATTAGAGGTACACATTACTTTAATTTCTTTCATTATTTCATGGAAAAGGGCTTGATTTACCCATGAACTTTATGATTTGGAGTTGATATATCCTCCGTTTAAAAAATGGCTCATATATTTCCTTGTCGTTATAGAAATGGCTAATATATACCCTTTTACTTAACAGATCACTATTAAATAAATTAAAATTTCATTTATTTTGTTTTTAATTTGAGAAAATGTCATGTTGCTTTTAAAATACCCCACTCAATAACTTTGCACCATGCCCATCCAACCCAATTGGAAACAAAAACCCCACCCATCTAAATAAACCAAACCCATTTCATTCCATTGTTTCCCCAATTGGAAACAAAAAACCCCACCCATTTAAATAAATCAAACCCATTTCATTCCATTGTCTCCCCAACTGGGAACCCATTTAAAGCTTACAATAGGTAGTATTTTGATCTATTAGCTTTTTAAATTTTCTGACAAAAGTGGTACCTTTTTTCTTATAAATTGCTTAATTTTTTTAATCTGTCTCAGAGAAATTGGTGAACAAGCAAGCTTCTACTAAAACTGATCTTCAATGGCAATAAATTGTTGTAACGGTTCAAATTGAACTGAAATGCATTGTTTTGTGTGTGTGAGCTCGCCTATCTTCCTCTTTCCTATTCGTGGGTGTGTCATGTGCCATAGATTCACCTTTAGTAAATTTTATTGAATAAAAAATGGCTTTTGCAGAATATTGGAGCCGCCAACAGGGGCTTATCTAAGGGGGTGTCGTTCACGTGAACCCTCTTTAGATCATATATAGTAGTTTTATATGTTAAAAAAATATTTAAATATAGATATGTGAACTCACCCCCCCCTCTAGATACACCCCTAGGGGTTTTTGTTTCCAATTGGGGAGACAATGGAATGAAATGGGTCTGGTTTATTTAAATGGGTGGGGGGTTTTGTTTCTAATTGGGTCGGTTGGGCATGGTGAAAAGTTATTGGGTGGGTATTTTAACGAGCAACTTTCACATATAGCAAACAAAAAAATCATATTTGTATGTTATAACAAAGTTTGCATAGTTGCGCTCCATAGCAAACATATATATGTATAATTCTCTATACATATACAATTGAAAGCTGTCTATTTCGCTATACATATATACAAAAAGAAGCAATTGTATAATTCGTTGGCTCTTCTTCAGATTTGTATAATTTCGTTGGCAAGTCATTTGTATAAATTGTTGTTAGCCTCTCGTTTGTATAAATCGTTGACAAAAATATTTGTATATCAAAAATCACTCTCTCTTTCGCTTTATACAAACATAAATTATATATTATACAAACATAAAACTGGGCAGGGAGAATATTTTTATTGTATAATTATAAGTGTATAGGATGAATATATATGTATTCGCATGTGTATATACAATTTTCTCGCGCTTTATACAAACAGAAACGCAATTTATACAATTCTGTTGTATAAAACGAGAAAGAGAGAAAGACAAAAGAGAACTGGGCAGGGGAATATTTTTATTGTATAATTATAAGTGTATAGGACGAATATATATGTATTTGCATGTGTATATACAATTTTCTCTCGCTTTATACAAACAGAAACGCAATTTATACAATTCTGTTGTATAAAGCGAGAGAGGCAAGCACAGAGGGAGTGAGCGAGAGAGGAAAGTGGCGAGCGAGAGTTTGAGGGAGAGAGGCGCTGACAAACAGTTTGCTACAGGACACAATTAAATCAAAGTGTGGTTATACCATTTAATTTGAATTAATAGTTTGTCATTATGTACAATTTTCCCTATTTTAAAAGCCACATGACATTTTTTCAAATTAAAGAAAAAAATATATTTTTAATTTAATTAAATATTAGTCGATTAAGTAAAAGGGCATATATATGAGCCAATTTTATAACGGTAAAGACATATATGAACCATTTTTAAACAGAGAATATACCAGCTCCAAATCATAAAGTACATGAATAAATCAGACTTTTTTCCCTTATTTCATTAATGTTCCTTAGATTTGATATGATATGGTAAATCAAAATCAATCTTAAATAAGCCTAGGTGGCTAGGTCAAGTTTTTTGTTCAAAATGGTACTTGTTATATACATATGTTTTATAAGGTTCACTAAGGAGTTTTAATATATCATAGTCCTAGATTGGATGCTTAAATTATGTCTCATAGAATTAATGCCAAATTTTGTAATATATTTTTATTTACGTCTATTAGCATGTGTTCTTTTCGTGCAACTTGTCCATGGAGTTTCACTGGGTTCTCTTATTAAATTACTAACTCTACTTTGCTTCGAGCTCAATTTTCAACCTGTTTGGCATTTCTTTTTTCTCAAAAAATTATGTAAACAAATATTTATTTATTTCTTTTTAAAAAATATAAGAGAGGAAGAATAAGACGAAAGTCTTCCATTAATCCATGCACAAACACTAGAGTTTCAAATTTATAAGTTTTTTATTTAAGAATATATAGCTTATTGAGTTTTGGATATATATATATATATGTGTGTGTGTATGTGAGAGAATCAACACATTTTTTTATGGTTAAAAGATGAGCTTGAAACACATAATTCAATTTTATTTCAAGTTAAGTTTTCATAATAGTCTCACTATTGATATGGTAAAAAGTAATATAGTGATTTTCAAATTAGATTCACATGTTTTTCTTTCCGTTTCTTGTCAAATACTTAGTCCCTTTGTTTTCAAATGACAAATCAGTTCCTAATTAGTGGCAAAAACTAGCCAGAAATCTAATTTCTCTTTTTCATTAAGCAAATAAAAATAAATTATCACCACCCAAGATTTAATTACTCAATAAATAAATATATTAATTTATTTGGCAAATCGGCATTAGTATCAGATATTAAATGTACACGTTTCACACCTGAATTTATAGTTCACTATTCTTTATTCA